>NC_138903.1:40168628-40561128 GCF_965194825.1 Balaenoptera physalus
GTGTACAGGCTCAGTAGTTGTGGCTTGCGGGCTCCAGAGCACAGGCTCAGTAGTTGTGGCACACGGGCTTAGTTGCTCCGTGGCATGTGGGATCTTCCCGGACCAGGGCTTGAACCCGTGTCTCCAGCACTGGCAGGCGGATTCTTAACCACTGCGCCACCAGGGAAGTCCACACACCATTCTCTTGAGAGTTGCTCTCAGCAGGACAGTGCCTCCCTAGCCTGGAGGTTACCCACCCCAATCCCTAAGGGCAGACTGCAGCCAGTGCCTGATTGATATTGGAATACAAAAAGCTAGCTCTCTTGCCAAAAGGGGACACAACTCAGTGGTGCCAGTATTAGCTTTCTATTGCTGCTGTAACAAATGATCACAAACGTAGTGGCTTAAAACAACACAAATTTATTATCTTACAGATGTGAAGGTAAGAAGTGCAACATGGGTCTCATTGAGCTAAAATCAAGGTGTCGACAGGGCTGTGCTCCTTTCTGGAAGCAATAGGGTAGTCTGTTTTCTCGCCTTTTCCAACTTTCAAGAGGCCACCAGCTTTCCTTGGCTCATGGCCCCCTTCCTCAGTCTTCAAAGCCACAACAGCGTCGGCCTAATCATTCTTCTTCCATATTGACATCTCTGTCTCTCTTCTGCCTTCCTCCTCTTTTAAGGACTCTTGTGATCACATTGGGCCCACCAAGATACTCCAGAATAACCTCTCTGAGATCAGTTGACGAGCAACTTTAACTCCATCTGCAACCTTCATTCTCTTTTGCCATGTAACCTAAGGTATTCACAGGTTTGGGGGATTAGGACATGAATATCTTTGCGGCAGTCGGGGGGCGGGGGGTGGGATTATTCTGCCAGCCCCAGTGCCCTTCATGCTCCAGAGCTACTTGCAGGATCAGGCTAAGGCTAGATTCCAGCTGAACCCACATAGATGGACCTACAGGAAGTTGTGTCCTTATTCAACAGTAAACGATATTTGTCACAGTAACACATAAAACTTCATGGAATTTAATAAACTGTTACTACAAAGATATGAAAAGGAAGGCGTTATAGAGCTAAATCCATACCTATCATAATAGGAAGTACAAGCCAAGTTATTTATCATAATAGGAAGTCCAAGAAATATGGTTGCAGTAAATACCAAGAGAAACAACTAACATAGTTGAAACTTCTGTGGGGAAAAAGCCACTAAACTGAGGAATGGTAGGACAGAGAAGTGCTCCTTTTCTTAGAAGCCTTATTTATAGTCAAATACCATTTGACTTCTTGGACTATATGTATTATTTTGACAAAAACCACTTAAAAAATAAATTCACTGAATAAAGCAGAAAACCCCCCTAAAATAGCAATAACCTATTAATTTTAATTCCTATTCCTGGTTCTAAAAAAACAGTGTTTGCTTCCCATAAAGTAACATGTACTTATTGTAAAGACTTCAGATGACACAAAAATGTTGAAAATCCTATATACCAACCTCACAGAGACAGCCTCTGTGAGCATCTGTGGGCACACTCATGCTCACCTGTATAAAAGTGGGGTCACTTTTTTTTTAAAAAGTGGGGTCATACTTTTTGTAACCTGATTTTATCACTAATATGTGGATCTTTCTAGATCAATTTATATAGCTCTACATTCCTCTTAATAATTGTATAGAATTCTATCATTTGAATATACCATAAAAAGTAATAATAATTTAACAAAAATCAGGAGGCCAGAGGGTAACAGGGAAGAAGTACACTTATTTTCCTCATCTTTAATAACAGGGAGTTAGCAGATATTATCTAAAGCTGGTAACTAAGGACAGAAAAAGCATAATATTTAAAGTAATAAAGGTATCTACTAGAAAAACTAAAAATATATGAGCAATCAAAAAAAAAAAGGGGAAACAGTGGATGTGCACAAAATTCCTTACCTTTCAGAGTGAACAGTGTATATCAATACTATCCAAACTTGGACAATAAAAATAATATAAGTATAAATATATTAAAATATATGTATAAAGAATTTTTCATAATGGTTGTCTCATAAAAGGGGATGAGGGTGGGCACTTGTATCTTTCTGTCATCATAAATGTACCTATTATAAAAAGATATTTATAAGTGAATATAGCTATTTATAAAAGAGTACATAAACTATGACAATTTTTATACAAAATACACATAATATGTATTCATATATATGCAGAAAAAATTCCAAAGGCTATGTATCAAAATATGGACAATCATTATCTCTAGGTACATCACATTATCGACATTCTATATATTCTTTATGCTGATGTATTTTCTATAATAAACATATTTCATTCATATTGCATTTGAAATAAGAAAATGTTAAAAATCATCTTTTTTTGTGAGGGAGATTGGGGAGGGCTCTAAGAATAAAAAATAAAAATCAGTCAAAATGTCCCTACAAATCTTCTAAGCCACAAAATATCTATATTCCACATACTCAAGTTTTAATAAATCTTGCAAACAACCTTTATGCCCTCCAACATAAAAATCCCCATTTTAGACAAAGGCAGGCTATAGGCTCTTCATTCAGGCCAAGCCCCACCAAGTCATTTCTGATGGAGCTTCTGATTCACGGGGCTGCCATACTGAGAAGATTTCCTATAGGTTGACACCAACTCTAGCACAGTAATATGCTTTTCACGTACTCATTCACAACATCAGCTGAATACCTATGGTGAGCGAAGCATTACACAGGGTGTGTCACAAGTTATAGATTAATTAACACCGCACACGACTGCCTCAAGTAGCGTACAACCTCGTGGGGATACGGCACGGACACGAGGCAGAACAAGGGGCACTAACAGAGAGGAGAGCGTATGGAGAGAGCTGATAATATTTCACACTGGTATACAAATATTTTCAAACAAATCAACAAATACTTGGAAATGTATAGGTAAAAAATGAAGTGCTCTTTTTCACTTTTCATTCATGTTTGGACTCTGAAAGTAGTTACCTCTACAACTCATTTGCCACTAAATCATACGCCAGGTTCTCCTATATTAGTATGTAACTTTTCGTATAGGAATATTTAGTCTTTATTTGGGGGCAGACATTTTTGTGCCCCCCACTTTCCCAGTGTATCATACACAGAACAGACACTATAAATATTTCCAAAATGAACAAACTGAGCCAGCTCCTAGAGCTTCCCACAGTAGCCTGCCACACTGCATCAGATGAAAGGTATCACGCAGATATGGCACACAGAAGCACGGCCCAGGTTCTGCCTAACGTTGAATATTTTTCCCTTTTAATTCCACAGTCATGAAAAGCTAGGCAAGGCAGAAACAGAGAAAAGCTCAAAGAAGAAAAATTAAGTATTTATAAGCAAAATCACTTCATATTAAGAAAGTCTGAGTTTTATTTAGCATTTTATCTGAGGTGCTGTGAGTAAAGGAAGAAAATGAAGATCAATCCCACATTCAATTTTAAGGAGTCTTACAAAAATGAAAGCACACAGACTGTAACAATCTTGAAAGTATGAAATAGCTTATGTTTACAATACACAAAAAATACTATAGGGACTTCCTATCAAAAGGAGATAGTCTGAGTATCTGCAAAGTCTTTCCAATCTGAAGATTCCAACACACGCTGTTCTGCTGTTTTTTCCCAATTCCAACGTAGAACTCTGGACAAAACAAACAATACAAAAAGCTTGTCTAGGCCAAGGACCCTCTGAGGGAGTGTGATATCGGCCCTGAGAAACAAGTCAACCGGCCTAGTGTTGGGACCAACATAAAATGCTACCTAAAAAGCTGAAAGCCTCAGCATTTACATCTCAGACTAGATCAAAGAGATGATTCTCTTTAAACTACAATTTCATGATTATATAGAAAATCACTGTTCTTCAGACAATAAATTCATACTATACTACTAAGTATTTTAAGGTGATTTTTACCTCTTTGTAAAGAAAGGGTCAAAATAATAATTAGGATTTTTTAAAATGAAAAACAAGGTTCACTCAAAGTTAATAAAACGAATCAGTGACCCAACTATATGTACCCTCAAAATAATTAATTCTACCCAGGCTGCCAAGATAAACAAATGAATAAAAAAATTAGAAGCTTATATACAAGAAGATATTTTTACAACTACAGACATCAAAAAAAAGAAAAAGAGCTTTAGACATGTATTTCCCTAGAAGAGCATTTCCCTAGAAGAGCATTTACTACAGTTATTACATAGTAAGCAAAGTAAGAACTGCAGGAAAAAACAACATAAAAAATGGTATTAAATTTGTTTAATATCTTTGATAATTCTATTATTTGTAAATCCTTCCATAAAAGGGCATTACAGTTCTTCAGTTTATTGCAAACATATCTTTAAAAATAAGTCAGCCCTACTGTTGAAGCTATAATACAAAGTTTTAAATTATTGGCACTATACTAAAAAGCACAATGGAGAACATCTTATTTAAATAAAATGAGGATGGTACTTCACTGGGGAATACAGCCAACAGATTTTTTTCTCTCTCCATATCTACATCCAACGGTGGTGTTTTATAGGCAAATTTTAAACAAATGCAAGTTTTTAGAAAATAATGAAAGCCATGTTTTGCTCAGGAATACTATTATACACAGCCCATATAGATTGTTTTATAGCAGATACTAATCTCCCAAACTTCAGATGGCAAAATGCTAAGCAGTGAGTTTGGTACTGTCCAGCTAGCTGTTTCTTGTCATCCTGGAGAATCTGTCAATGGGTAATGCTGAGACCATCTTGTCACCACCATCTCTCTTCTCAGAGGTGACTCCACTGTGATAGAACCTTCATATCCTTAAGATGCAAGGCCTAGCAAAAAGCCTCCCACAAATCCACTGGATATCACAATGTTCTGTTTGACAAATTCTGTTGCCTGAAACAAAGTTTAAAGAAAAATACTCTGAATTGTGCTACAACATGGATGAATCTTGAAAACATTACACTAAGTGAAATAAGACAGACAAAAAAAGGACAATGTTGTTATAATTTCCACTTATATGAATAGTCAAATTCATCAAGACAGAAAGTAGAACAGAGGTTACCAAGGGCTGGGGAGAGGGGTTGATTGTGGGAGTTACTGCTTAATGGTTAGAGTTTCTACTTGGGATGATGAAAAAGTTCTGGAAATGGATAGTGGTAATGGTTACACGAAAGTGTGAATGTACTTAATGCCAGTGAATTATGCACTTAAAAAATAGTTAAAATGGTAAATTTTATGTTATGTATATTTTACCACAATAAGAAAAAGAAAAGATATAAATTCTTAAAAATACTCTTAATTATTAAATCCAGAGCTAAGTATCATTTTCAGATGTTTTCCTCAATTCAGTAAATATTCAGCGAAAATTCTTGTATACCTACTATTGCAGGTGCCAACAACCAGGCAAGATGCCAGGGCTGTCCGTTACAAACTGAAGGAGCCTAGAGCCCCCAGCCAGGCCCACTAAACTTCCTGCTTCTGAGATAACAGGCATATGGACAGCAAAATTCTCACAGGTAAAAAGAAATCTCCCTATAGGGCTGGCATAAATGGTCCATTCAGCAAGTTATTAACATAGATGATTTAATAAATTCCCACAGCATGCACAATGATACTTATTAACAGTCAGTTCACTTAGCCAGTAGGAAAAAATGCACAGGATCAAAAAAATAACACCTTGATAAAATGTTTAACCCAAATAAAATCATGAAGAAGCAATCAGACAAAGCCAGACTGTACGATACTCTGCCTAGATGTTTCAAAAATGTGTCATGAAAGACAGAAAAACAAAAACAAAAAAACAGATGAGGGGACCATCTAAGATTAAAGGAGACTTCAGAGACACGACAACCAAATGCAGTATGTAATTCTTAATCGGGGGGAAAAGATGTAAAAGATATTTTGTGGAAAAATTGTAATATGAACTGTATATTAGGAAATATTATTGTATCATGTTAAGTTTGGGGGGATTAATAAGGGTAATGGTAATAGTACAGGAGAATATCTGTACTCTTGGGACATATGAGCTGAAGTATTTAAGAATAAAAAGACATGATGTCAAACAGTTTGGGAAAAAACAAAAAAAAGGGTAAATCTCACACACACACACACACACAACCAGCAAATGTTGTGAAACGTGAACAATTTGATGAATAGGTGAAGGGTATCTGGGTATTCACTGTTTTTGTCTTTCAAGTTTTCAACCGATCCGAAATTTTTCAAAATAAAAGTTGGGGGAAGTAAAAGGACAGAATTAAAATAAAGGCAAAGGAGCATTCAATTCAATTCTAAACAGAATATAAGAAGAAAATAGGCAAAATTCACATAAAAACACGATAAAACTAATATATATTAATAAAATAATATATACATTTTCAAACTATTCCACCTCAAAAAAAAAAATACGTAGTTTTAGTTAACAACTAAAAAGAATAATGAGTGATTTAAATGGTGGCTTGATCCCAAATTTTACTTAACACTCTAGACATGACCAGAAACACCAATTTTTTTTTTTTAAAGAAGATAATCCCTAGTCACATTTTCTACTGAGATTCATTAAAAAAAAAAAGAGCCAAAAATGTACATTGTCTTACTTCTTCTATTATATTGTTGATTTCAGGTGCTGCCTTATTGGCTCGTTTCTTAATCTGTCTTTTTGCTTTGTTTACATCTTTTTCAACTCTCTTCCAGTCGATCTGCACATAGCCACTGTGACTGGCAATCTGCAAAAATTTGATAAAAATGGTTAATTCTAGGGGCTTCCCTGGTGGCGCAGTGGTTGAGAATCTGCCTGCTAATTCAGGGGACACGGGTTCGAGCCCTGGTCTGGGAAGATCCCACATGCCGCGGAGCAACTAGGCCCATGAGCCACAACTACTGAGCCTGTGCATCTGGAGCCTGTGTTCCGTAACAAAAGAGGCCACGATAGTGAGAGGCCCACGCACCGCGATGAAGAGTGGCCCCTGCTTGCCGCAACTAGAGAAAGCCCTCGCACAGAAACGAAGACCCAACACAGCCAAAAAGTAAATAAATAAATAAATAAAATCACATTGTTGTTTCTAAAAAAAAAAAAAAAAAATGGTTAATTCTAAACCAACTAGGTTGCTAATACAGTATATGAACATTTAGATTTCAAGAAATGTATGAAGCTTATGGGTAAGAAATCACAATTTATCCACTAATTTATTCATTAACAGACAGTGAGTGCCTATTCTGTGCCAAGCACTGTTCTAGGTCTCCAAGCTATGGCCAAGAACAAGGGAGACGTAGGTCCCCACCCTCAGAGAGCTTATGGTCCATTAGGGAAAACAGACTTAAGCATAAATAATTACTTAGATGTGATGAACACTATGTTAAGAGAAGTATAGTACTTAATGGGAAAAGATTCCAAAAATTGTATTATAACTATTCTATAATTCTATCATAATTTTTAGAATTTGAGAATTAGCTAAAAAGGCACAGAGACTACTGAGATTATATAGCTAATAAAAAAGTACCTTTAATTAAAGAGATGTTTAGTTATAAGAGATCAGTAGCCAATCAGTTACTAGGTCACTAAAGTAGCTTGATAAAGGCTCTTCACTAACTCTGACTCTTTAGTCAAATTAAGAATACTTTCTGGTAATTGCTTTTGAAAGTGAAATATAAAAGAAAATATGCTCTACACAACCTTCATGCCATAAATCCTTTTAATAAAACTACAGCTAAATGCCTACTAACCCTAAGAAAAACTCTCATATGGTGCTACTGAGACACTGCAAAATCTGAGCAGGAACAACAGTGTGTGTGTTAAGTCAGTAAAGGTAGTCCCTCCGAATAATACAATCAACATATAAAGAATCACATGAGTAGTAAACAATTGAGCCTTGTATACCATTATAAATCACTTCTACCAAGCTTATGCTTTCTTTGTAATCTTTTAATACATCACTTTAAGTATAAACCACACATAAAATACTTGAAAAAATAAAAATATCTGATTTTATATAAATAGGCTGGGAATCTTAGGTTCCATTTTCACTGTGAATGACTCCATAGAAGAATCTATTTATCTGCATTTATCCCTATATTTACTCACCTTCTATCACTTCTAACTCTAGCTTCAGCAAAACAAAGTGGTAATGAAACCAAATGGCAAGTGAAAGCTTTTCCTGGCAATACCTGACATGGCAATTTGGGTCACATACATGGAGGGGATGATGAACTTTAAGGTCCCTCCCATAGACAGCGACTATAAACCCTGGTTAAAACACAAGGGCTCCAGAATTAACAAAAGGAAGCAGATTTTGAAGAGGAGTTGAAACTTGTAGGAAGAGACCAATGTAAGGTAAGTTGCCCATTTTTTTGGCTTCATCCTGAGGACATGATGCAGTTGCAGGGTGGCTAAAAGTTCAATAGAAAACATGCCACCTTTCTGGCCTGAAGAACCAGAGGGCAGAGCCCAGGACAATAACAGCTGCCAGAAAGGACACAGCTAGAGAAAGGGAGCCCCAAATTCTATGTGTAAACTCTACCCAAGTTCTGAACCACACATTCATGGGGCATAACGAAGCACTCTGGCCAAGGCTTAAAAAAAAATAAACTGAGATTTGAGGCACTATCCACCACAGGTGAAATGGAGTCTGCAATTTGAGTCTAACCAAGTTAACTGCCTACTAAAATCAAAACATTAACAAACTTCGGAGGAATAAAACAGAATCCAGATTCTCCACGACGTAACATTCCCAATGCCCAGGGATAAAATACAAAGTTATTTGATATGATAAGCAAGAAAATGTGGCCTAGTCACAAAAGAAAAACAACAGATGCCAACTCTGAGATGACCCAGATATTGAAATTTACAGGACTTTAAAGCAGTACTGTAACTATGCTCAATGAGGTAAAGGAAACTACAGTTGTAATCAATGAAAAGATAAGAAATCTCATCAGAGATACAGAAAATATAAAAAGAACCAAATGAAAATTCTAGAATTGGAAAATACAGTATCTGAAATAAACTCACTGGATAGCCTTAACGGCAGAAGGTAGATGACAGAGAGTCAGTGAACCTGAAGCTAGAGCACTAGAAATTACACAATCTGAAAAAAAAGACTGAAAAACTAGATGAACAAAACCTCAGAACATTATCAAAGAGCCCAACATGCATCAATCAGAGTAATGTTCAGAAGGAGAAGAAAGAATAGGAGAAAATATTTAAAGAAATAATGGCCAAAACCTTCCTGAACATGGTTAAAGACATTAATTTACAGATTCCAGAGCTCAGTGAACTCCAGGTAATGATCTAACACAATTATGAAATAACAATACTCAGATGATGTGGGGGTTGGGGGGGTGGGGCACACAGAAGTTCAATACATCATAGCTAAATTCCCATATTCCGTAACGGGAAGCCAACAGTCAATACCTCAAACTGAAAGATAAAGAAATGTCCAATTCACTTGTTTAGGAAAAAGGAAATAAATACCTTAAGAATCAGCTAATAGTTCAAACTGGTTACCTCAGAGGAGGGAAAAATGGGGAGGTAGCGAGGGAGGCAAAGAACTACCTTAAGGGACTTCCCTGGTGGCGCAGTGGTTAAGAATCCGTCTGCCAATGCAGGGGACACGGGTTTGAGCCCTGGTCCGCGAAGATCCCACATGCTGCGGAGCAACTAAGCCCTGTCTGCGTGCAGCAATGAAGCCCCAATGCAACCAAAAATAAATGAATAAGAACTACCTTAATCTGTAATGAGCATTATACATGTACTTGACCCTCTGAATTATGGGCATGTACAACTCAAAAAAACTAAAAAATAAATTCAAAAGATTTATATACCACTGTCTGTTCTAAGATGGCAGTGTGGTAAATATCTACTGGAAAACACCTGAGTTACTAGAAAAGCTTTAAGTTGTCAGCAAACTAATATTTATCTTTAAATATAAGTAAAGGTAATAAAAATATGGAAGCGAGACTAAATAATAGGTAATTAGCCTAAAAGCCATTTGTTTCTTTTTTCTTCTTTGTTTCCTTCTATTGAGTTTTCAAGGTAAGTCATATTTGTGGGAAAAATTGGTTTGATGCTGACAGGTCTCATGCTCTTCTAATCAGTGACTTCAAACAATATGTGGGCTAGACACGAAGTAGAAGGTGGCAACAGCAAAACGTGGGTTTGAAGGGTACATATCAAGTGGACTGAAACGGACTTCTGAAAAACTGACATGCAGCGTACACTGAAATGTATAATTCTCTCTATCTGTGAACATTTTAGGGAACTCTGCTTTGGTCCAGTACCCTTTACATTGAAATGTATAATTCTATCTGTGAACATTTTAGGGAACTCTGCTTTGGTCCAGTACCCTTTTCCACTAAACAGAAATGACAACTGAGTTTTCAAAATAGCTATAGAATTCAATATCTTGATTCTTGATAACTATATAAATATCTTAATTCTTGGTTCTGTATAAACCGAAGTCAAAAATCAGCTTAAATAAAATTCTCCTTTGTACAAATACTGGCATATTCATCCAAAGGACTAAATTTAGATATGAACCATATTCCTTTTTACCTCTTACCACAAGTAATAAGCAATTACCCCTAATAATACCACCAAGAGAAAAAAAAATATATATATATATATATATATATTTTTTGAACTGCTTAGTAAACAACTTAAAATCTGTGCTTAACACATATGAATCCAGTCCCTTTGTACTTCAGGCAATGACACTGGTTATTACATGATCAATGGCTTAGGTGCTGAAGTCAGATTTTGGTTGCTATGACCATCAATCATTTTTAAAATCTGACAGATTTCTGTATCTTTAAAATTGTTGCTAACATTCATTCCCAGAAATTTTCAATTTTAGGATTTACTATATTTGATCTTCAGGGAATGGTATTTTTGGGAAAATATATGCCAAACAGACATGAATGCCAGATAATATCCTGATAAACATCCTCTAACAGCAAAGCATTTTTGAACCTTATACTTAGAGGAACATGAACAAGACTAAAATTTCAAATCCACTTGTCTCAGAAATAGGATTATGAATGATTTTTTTTAAACCCAATTTTCCACTTTCTATATTACTATGGTTCCCTAGTTTTAAAAAACATGTTAGAAATTGCTAACAGAATTTCCCCCTGGGAAGGAAAACTGGCTAGGAAACAGGAAAGAGACTTCTTGAATTTTATATATTGTGTATGAGTGTGTGAATTTTTTTAAATTTAATTTTATTTATTTTTTTATACAGCAGGCTCTTGAGAGTATGTGTGAATTTTAAATATATGTTTTAAATGGCCAGCATGAACAGGTTATGCTATTGATGAAATGTTTATTTTTCTAGGGAGATGCTTCAAGGAAAATTTAGGTAAATAATAACAAAAAATGAGATACCTCAAATTTTAACAGTTGTGTTTTTAATAGCTGGGATCAAACTATGCTTAAAAAACCTCAGAAGTATTTAAATAGATGCTTTTCATGACACATGCCAGCTTTCAAAACTCATTTTAGTTTTTCCATAAACTGATGCCTAAAAGAGAAATTCCATCTTCTATTAAAATAGACAGGAGTGAAATGGCTAAACTCGACTTTCTCAGTTCCTAAGGGCTACATATGTAAGCAGAGGCAAGGACCGAAAGCTCTGACATACCTGAAGGAGAAGAAAGCCACCACCTACTGCAGTTGCTGCAAGTTTTCCAACTTTCTGGAACAAAAATCCTGCACACCTTTAATGGAAGAAATGACAAAGGATGAGAACAATCAATGATGTACTAAACTCTCTCCCTTCTACTTTTCATTGCTTTCCTAATAAAATCTTAATGTCTTCCCAGTTCTTTTGATCATGTCCCTTACCCGCTCAGAAACCCACAATGTGTCCCGTCAGTTATATAGACTGGTCAAAAGTGCATAATCTAAATTGCCTGAGATGTGCTTCAAAATAAGGGATGGAGAGAAGAAGAGGGGAATTTACAGGAAAAAGACTGGCTACTGAAACTGAATGTTGAGTACTCAGGGGTTCATTATACTCTTCCTTCTACACTTGTATTAAGTTGAAATTCCTCATAATAAAAGTGCTTAGTTTTGTTTTGTTTTTTTTAATACACTCAAGATGTTCCACACACCTGGCCGACTCTCACTCTGCCCAAACCTTCTGCTCCAACCCAATCAGTTTCCAAATATGTCACCACTGTTGCTCAAGCTATTAACCTCCCTGTTTCTAGGGGTTTCTACCTAGCTCTACCTATCTAAAACTTTCCTACCCTTTAAGGTCCAGCTGGAGTTCCACCTTCACGACTATACTTCAGCCCACATTTCTCATGGCTTCCTTATCTATTTCTATCTCTATATTAAATCTGTTTTGTCTCATCTATCCTGTAAGGATGTCAACCCATACTTCTTTTTTGATTCTCTCCTTCAGTGAGCTCATTATTCCCTTAAGTATTCCAGACCCAGTGTGCAAAAGAATCTCAGATTTCCAACTCCAGCCTTCTGTACTGGGTTGAACAGTGTCACCCCCGAAATCCATGTCCTTCCTAGAACCTCAGAATGTGACCTTATTTGGAATAAGGTCATTGTAGATGTAGTTAGTTCAGATGAGGCTATACTGGAGTCGGGTGGGCCCCAAATCCAATATGTCATAGAGACACACAGAGGGAAGACAGCCATGTGATGACAGAGGCAGAACTGGAGTGATATGTCTACAGGTCAAGGAATGCCAGGGATTGCTGGCAACCACCAGAAGATAGGAGAGAAGCATGGAACAAATTCTCCCTGAGCCTCCAGGAAGGAACCGACCCTGTTGACACCTTTCAAATTTCTAGCCTCCAGACCTGTGAGAGAATAAGTTTCTCTCATTTTAAGCTACCTAGTTGTGGTACTTTGTTACAACAGCCTTAGGAAACTAATACACCTTCATAAATGGAAAATATACATTTCCAATTAAATGATGAGCTTCTCTTGCCACCCAGAACAAAATATTCAAAATGTCCCAAAGCAAACATCATCTTTCCAACCAAACCAGCTGTTGCTAAGGTCCCAATTTGTAAGTGACTGCACCATTCTCTAGGCTTGTTACCTCATGCTCATCTCAGGCTGCCTTCTTCATTGCCTTTGGGGTCCAACTGACGGCCAATTCTATATACTCGAGTATCGCCAAAACATCATTTGATTGTCTTCTTTCCATCCTCAAGGGTATCACTACCTTGCTTCCAGACCACACTAAGGACACTCTAGCTAATCTTCACACCTCCCATCTCGCCTAGCAGCCACCCATCCTGCCATCAGTTTTAATTTCTTATTATGATCAAGAACCTATAGTTACCTACAGCTAAACATAATCTCCTCAGCTTCCCATTCATGTCCTGAATTGGTCTGAATTATTAACTGGTTAAGTTAACATCTATTAACCATTCCTCCTTAATGTATGCCACAACAGTACATCAGTTTCATACCCTAAGAAAATTGCAAAAATTTATTACACTGAATCTGAAGTCATTGCAACAAATCACCTGTATAATATTAGAGCCCTATTACACAGCTCCTGGACTGACACCTGGCTACAGTTCAAACATATGTGTCCCTCAGTAGGGGAGACAGCAACAAAGACTCAGAAAAGGGGGCAGAGGAGGCAAGCGGCAGCCAGGTCTTAACAGTATCCTGGAGAATGTGCTCCACAAGCATGTCTATCCTTTGCTTGATGGCATGAGCCACTAAAATGAGTCTACTAACTTCCCCTCTTCTGTCTCTAGGCTTTCCAAGCAAACTTCTGCCAATTATTGGGCTTCTCACCAAGCTTAGCCTACAAGGAGAAAACACACAACAATTTAATTCTATTGCTCAATTATTTTTTAGTCTCTTTTAAGGTGGGGCTTTAGGCCTTGACTCACATTAACCCATCACCCATGGCACCAAATTGTGAGCTTATTTAAGCAGAAGGCCAGGCCCTGAATTGTGGGCATCAAGGTACCACCGGCCTGTGAAAAATCATCTGAAAAACCAGGGCTCTGACCAGGCATCTAACTGCAGGCTTTTTTCATAAGCAGCACTAATAAGTACACATCATGAATAAATACTGCACCTCTTTGTCACAGTATCTTCACAGTGAGTGTTTCTACCATAAAATGGCATTTATTTAAAAAAAGGCATAAAAGAGTGCACCATTGTTCCCAGGTGCAAGTAAAACACAAGTCAAAAAAATCATTTTATACTCACTGAGTTTACATATGTAAATATTTAAATCAATGTAGGATGAATTTAACTTAGAATCTAAGAAATAAATGATTACTCACAAGTTAAGCACGTACACTAACTTCAGAAATTCTCTAGGGTCATGAACATTTTCAAAATAAAGAGTCAAACTTGTTTCTGACCCTTGTTATTTGGCTAATCTTTTAGTCTAAGAATAACAGAATTACATCTGCAGTAGCAATTATATAATCATGTGATCTGAAATGTTAACTGGTTAGGTTAATGCTTATTAACCTCTCCCCCTTAATGTACTCCACAGTATTATTACTGAGTAAGCAATCAGTCCTTTAATTCCAACCAAGACCCAATCTACAACTCTTCTTCAAAGTATTGTCATAATCCAAATTAGAATCATCTGTATCATAATCAGTACTTTTTACTGAGAATTTTACACTGCTCTCCACAGGGCTGATAATCCTGGAGACCAGTTTTTTACTGTGGGAATTCTCCCAGGGTTTTCCGGTTGTTAGCACTGAACAAGTAAAAATTATTTACATATAATTAACTCTTCTATATTTTTCCCTCCTTACCCACTGTCACTGAATCAGATTCACTGTATCTGTGAAATCTGAGATGGGCGAAAATATACAAAGAATCAAAGGAAGGGTGAGGAGGGAAGAGTGGAGGGTGGAGGAGGATATCACCGAAACCCAACAGTCTCTGAGTGTTGATTACACTAATCATACCACAGAGAAAAGCCTCAAGGTCCAGCTCTTCTGGGATTAACAGTGTAAAGCCACCGACTGAGCACGTAATTGGCCCAGATTCAGAAGGGCAGCAGTCAGGCTCCCAATGAAATTTAACAAAAAAAAAAAGATGTTTTTCTCACCAGCCACTCACTCCACCCATTACAATCTGGGTGGCTACTGAGTATTTTTCTACCATAGGTCCGGAACTGTGGCCAAACACTCGATTCCACCAGTGGTGTCTTCTTGCATACTCAGTTAAATCCAACACTTCGTAAGAGTCATCATCGCTTTCATATTCTTCAAAGCAAAAAATGAAAGCAACAAATTTACAGTCAACCGAAAGTTAAAAATGCCCTGTACATTTTCATCTGTTACGACTCATTGTTACATTTGGCATACAGCTAAAAACGCCCAGATGGAAACAAAGTTTCGTAAACCCAATCCCTGAGACGAGGGCCTTGAGAGTAAAGGGCCATGCATCTCCTTTCCAAAGGCCCAGAGACAGGCCTGGGTGCCGGGGCAACGTCAGTTACGCAGCAGAGGGGTCACCCCCGCACCCCAAATCTCAGTAGGGATAGGTCAGAGTTTCACAGCAGGGTCTCCCCCCAATCTCAGCGGGTCAGTTCAGAGTTTCACAGCATGAAAGGTCACCCCCAAATCTCAGGTTCAGGGTCAGTGCAGGGTCCGTTTTCATCAGTGGGAGAAAGAAGTGGGGGGTCCTCCACTGACGGAACCGGTTAGAGGCCCGACAAGAAGAAATAATTTCAAAACCAAGACTTAAAAAAAAAAACAACCAAAAAACGTTAGAAGACGGACAGGAACGGCCGGAGGTGAAGGTAAGGCAGGAGGTGGGGCTGTGTTGAGGGCGAGGGTCCGAGAGGGGAGAGCGAGTCTAGTCCGAAGTGGGTGCTCAAAGGGTTGCCTCAAGCAAACAGAGCCCCCAGGAACCCTGGGACAGAGGAAGGAAGACGCACCCCCGAGCCAAGGTCGAGAGCTGTGAGCCGTCTCTAAGATACTACTTCGGGCCCCGGCCGCTCACCTTGGGGAGGGGCGTTCCGGGTCGCCATGATACCGCCGGCGGCCAGTATTGAAGGTGGTCCCAACCCGCCCGCCTCTCCCCGCTACTTTAAGAACCGCTCTAGGCCCAGGTGGAAGTCTATGGTCTCTTTTTTTCCTCCTCCTCCTCCTTTTCCTCCAGGCGCGTAGTCCTGTCCCCGCCCCCTCCTCTAAGCGGAGGGCCTTCCGCGCAAGCGCAGGGCACAGGGGCGCGGGGAAGGGGAGAGGGGAGAGACAGGCTGGATACCAGCCCGCGAGGGTTTATGGGAATTGTAGTCCGTTGCCCTCCGCAAGCCTGGTTTCCCACCCCTCCCCCTCTAGAATTTCCAGAACCTGAATTTTGGTTATTTTGTTTTAAAGAGCCTCAGGGCTGGAGGGGAGGGGGCGTCACATGGTGGTTAAATTGAAAACCCGCTTGCTATTTGTAACACTATACCAGAAAGAGGCTTTTAAAAAGAGATAAGAGAAACCCTGTTTCAAACCACACTTTTCAAGCAGTCCAGGGCTCAACTAACGGATGGAAAATTTTTCTAACACGCTGCAGCTGGGAACTGGAACGTTTTCATCCTCTCCTTCTCCACGCGTTTCCTGCCAGGAACCCGAGGAGGAAGAGGGAGGCCTAAGAACTGACCTGACACGAGTTATTCAAGAGCACGTAATTTTTAAGCATCATTTTTATTATTTAAATCAGACAGGAACAAGGGCAAGTTCTTTACCCAGAAGCCCCACGAGATTCTGTTGAATGAAAAACCGTGTTGATTGCCAAGCAGCTAACTCAGGTTCACGTAAACCAACCCCCAAACTTGTTTTGAACTTGCATTGCACCCGCATTTGCTGTACAATTAAAACAGCCCTATCAGTATTCCTATTCCGAGAATATGGAGATGAAGAAAAAACAAGAAATGCTGGTAGAGGTTGTATTATTTAAAATACTGACTTACATAATTGCACTTGGCTTTTCAAGTCCTGGTGCTCTAAATGCAAGGGTTGATTCAAGTTCCTCACCCTGTGCCCCCCCAAAATACAATTCTAAGACTGGCTGGAGATGCTAGTCTTCAATTTGTGTAAGATTACACGTTTCGGAAACAAAATAACTTTAAGGGACATAACTTCAGAGATCTTAACTGAAATATTTTTTCCAAGAGTTAACAGGTTTGAGTTCTTACACTCTTTCCTCCCCATTGCCTACCCACCCCTAATGAGGTGCTAACGAATAAGAGAAACAGCAAATGATGGGCCACTGAAAGAGAAAAAAGGAGAAAAGAGAAATGAAAAATACAAACTGAAAGAGCAAAATTACAAATTGGAAGAGGGTTGACTGGGCCAATGACATCCAAATGACACTTTCATATACTTCTAGCAATATCTGCCAACTACAAAAAGAAGCCACTTTCCTGTCATGGAAATGGTATTTAGAATCAAACGATTATGGAGAAATGGGGAGAAAATAGAAACAAAACAGTGCTCTTAAGATGCCAAAGAATAGACCTTTATATCCAAAATGCATCCAAAACCTGTCCAAAAATGAATTAAAAGGCAGTCATTTCTCTAAAGGACTTAAGGGCTGAGAAGGAACTTCTTAATGCTCTTCCCTTTTTTCTTGCGGTGATATGCCCTTGCCATTACCTCAAGGAAGTTGGTTGTATAATATACTTTTCTAGTGTGAGTTTTCTTCTTTCCCAGTATCGAAAAAGCTGTCATTTTGTTGGCTCAATGACGAGTGGTTTAATGTGTAAATTGTGTACACAGGCTTTAAAAGGTGCTTTGATCCTCCTGATGGGTTCAAGGTGGGTGACTTTTTTTTTAATTCCCACTTTGAATAGTGGGGTTTTTTTTGTTTTTTGTTTTCTGTTTTTTTCAGTCAGCAGTAATAAACATTTTCATTGTGAACACTGATCTTAACACTGGTACCAACTGTACCAAAACATAATTCATGTAGCCTCCAGCTTTTCAATGGGTAGTGTTCCAAAAGTTTATGAGTAACTTATTTGAAATAGAAAACATTTTCTGTTTACTCCATAATGAAACTGTAATGAAACTATTCCTTCCTGATCTCCACTTTTCCTCATTGTCTTTGGAAACCTCATTTGTTAAAAACAATTTAGTCAGAATTGAGAAAACAAAAAGCAGACAAACAAACAGGAGAACAATTCAGTCCCTGGGCAATGTAACCTCCGCCATTGGCTGCCACTAATCCCAACACAATGGAGCCCACTCACCCCACATTTGCACACTTAAAATGCTATAAGTGACCTTTCAAAGCACTGAGGTAATCAATTGCTGATGAGAAAAGTGTGGCAAAGTTGATGCTGCATGAACTAGCTTGTTGGAGTATAAACAGGTAGAAGGTTTAGTAATGTGTATCCACAATTTTAAAGATGCCACTTCAATAATCCCACTAAAGATCAGTGCCGAAAACTATTTAAAGAGTTCTTATGCATAAAGATACTCATTGCAGGGTTGTTGTTTTGTTTTGTTTTGTTTTTCATAATGAAAAGGAAGAGAAACAATAGGGAAAATGGAAAGTATCCAACAGTAGATGAATAGTTATGGTAATTATGGAATGTTATGTTTAAAAAGACTGTAACAACAGGAAAGTGCTTAAATGAAAAAATTGTTTACCAAATTGTATTTACAGTTTTATTGCAAGTGATTTATTCAATTTCTGCTAAAAAAAAGCATTAAGACTTGATAAACTGGAATGGATTATGTTGCAGACTTGATTCTAGCCTGCTGGCTGTTGTTGAACACAAGTTCATGTGCCCAACACACAGTGAGGCCAAACAAACCAAAACATCAGAGTCTGGAGCAGAGAAAGGTTTATCGCAGGGCCAAGCAAGGAGAACAGGTGGCTTGTGCTCTAAAACCCCAAACTCCCCAGTGGTCTTAGGGGAGAAGTTTTTATAGGCAAAAGTTACCTGAAGTTACCATCCTCCACCTGGGTGGGGGCGTTAGTTCCTGCAGAACTCAAAGGTATTGTTATGTATATTCCTTGAGGAGGAACCAGGACCCTGCCCCAAGTCTGCACTATTGTTTCTTGACCACTCCTCCCTTATTTCTACATCCCCTTCCTTCGTTAATTAGCCAACTGTTTGAATCTGCCCTTTGGAACTCAGGGAAGGTCAAGGAGGCTGAATGAAGCCTATTTCCTACAAACAAGAAATGGGGGACATGGAAAGGATTTGTACCAGGGAGGGCCCCACAGGATCCTGCTTGGTTTCAGAACTAAATGGTTTATAAGGTATTGTTACTGAACCAAACTTGGGTCTACTCACCTGCACACAGTAAAGCCAATCAACTGACACCAGGTTGTGGTTGTAACAGGGAAGAACAAAATCTGACTCCGTGTTGGATCTGTTTCTTTTACTTTGACCTTTGCTTTCCATTGCTTTTGTTCTATCTATAGCTATTGGCATATGTAATGGCCTGCCTCGAGAAACCCTTCCCCTCTGCCTGAATGTTAAACTAAAGTGCCTTTGTTCAGCTCACAGGGAAGCACCCTGACCCTGCCCACCTGTGAATGGCTGCAGAAAAGAAGAAATTAACATAGCCCCTCCCCGAGGCTGGCCAAAACCAGGAGATGTTTTGCAAGACTGATGGCCTTTTTACTTTACTTCCTCACCTCCTCCCCTCTCTGTTCTATAAAAGAAACTAGCATCCAGACACTGATAAGACACTCTAGGACACTAGTCTGCCATCTTGGTCTGCCAGCTTTTGGAATAAAGTCACTACTCCTTGCCTCAACACCTTGTCTCCCGATTTATTGGCCTGTCATGCAGTGAGCAGAGCGAGCTTGGACTTGGTAACATGGTGAAGGAAAGTGCAGCATTTATTGTAAGGTGCCATACAAGTAGTCCAAGACGGCTAATGCTCAAAAAGCCCAAACTCCCCAATGGGTCTCAGCAAAGCATTTTTAAAGGCAAGGTGAGGGAGGAGGAGTCCCAGGGTAAGTGATCAGCTTGTGCACAATTCTCTGATTGGTTGATGGTGAGGTAACAGGGGTTAACATTATCAATCCTTAGGCACCAGTAGGTCTGGGGACTACATGCTCATGGTCATCAAGTAGTTAATTTCTTCCATTTGGTGGGGGTTTTTGCATCTGTAAAACATCTCCAGAAATGTGCAGCAGATACACAAGTAGTTAATTTCTTCCATTTGGTGGGGGGTTTTGCATCTGTAAAACAACTCCAGAAATGTGCAACAGATACTATTATCTAGGTACTTCAGACAGGGGCTAAAGCAGAGGATATGGGGGAGGGGTCTGTCCTGGGAAGGCACCATAGGGGCCTGCTTGGTCACAGTAGTGATAAAAGAGTACTGGTTAGAAAAATAAGCAAAGATAGCCAGGAAAACGCTAAAAGGAAGAGCAATGAGAGAGGACTAGCCTGACCACACATGAAAATGTAATTTTTTTAAAGTTACTAATTAAAACAGACACACTAAGAGACTGAAATAGAAAGCCCAGAAATAAATACAATATATACCAGGGAATTCCCTGGCAGTCCAGTGGTTAGGACTTGGCACTTTCACTGCCAGGGCCCGGGTGCGATCCCTGGTCAGGGAACTAAGATCCTGCAAGCCGCGTGGCATGGCCAAAAAAAAACCCCCAAAACAAAAACAATATATACCAGAATTGAGTATATAATAAAGGTGGAATCTCAAGTAGTCAGGTAAATACGAACTTTATTTTTAAAACTACTGTTGGAACAACTAAGGCTGATATCTGACATCTGGAAAAACATACAGCTAAATCCATGCCTTACAACATGTACCTGGATGAACTCCAAATGGCTCAAATACCTAGATGTAGAAATTAAAATACTAAAACTAATTGAAGAAAACTGGGCAAATTCCTTTATAACTTTACAGCAGGGATGACCTTTTATAAATGACTCAAAAATTGATAAATTTAACTATATAAAAGTTAAAACTTAAGCATAAAAAAATAAGCAAAATCAAAAGACAAATTACAAGCAGAATAATGTTTGCAATTCTTATCGAAGGCAAAGGACTAACCTCCCTAATATATAAAAGCTCCTTTAAAAGGGAATTTATAAAAGACCAACCACACCAATAGAACAGCAACAGACACATACACAATTCACAGAAAAAAGAAGTACAAATGGCCCTAAAACACACAAAATACTCTCAACAACAATTATAATAATTGGACATTATAACGCTCACTTAACAGATTAATTAAAATTCATAAGTATTACAACAGACTTGATATGTTCATGTGATGCATTCACTTGTGTGTATAAACTTATTCACTGTAGCACTGTCTGAAATAGCAAAAGACTGAAAACAACCCATGTGTCCAGCCTTATTGGACTGCTTAATAAACCATAGTATATCTGCACAACCACAGCTGTAGTAAATAAGTAAATAAAAAAATAAGAACAAAGAATTTATCTATGTCCTGATTTGGAAAGTTCCCTAGGATATATTGTTAAAAGTAAAACAGAAAGATGCAGAAAAATGTGCTACCTTTCTTTTTAAAAAACAGCTTTATTGGGCTTCCCTGGTGGTGCAGTGGTAGAGAATCTGCCTGCCAATGCAGAGGACACGGGTTCGAGCCCTGGTCTGGGAGGATCCCACATGCCGCGGAGCAACTAGGCCCGTGAGCCACAATTGCTGAGCCTGCGCGTCTGGAGCCTGTGCTCCGCAACAAGAGAGGCCGCGATAGTGAGAGGCCCGCGCACCGTGATGAAGAGTGGCCCCCACTTGCCACAACTAGAGAAAGCCCTCGCACAGAAACGAAGACCCAACACAGCCATAAATAAATAAATAAATAAAAATTAAAAAACAGGAGCTGTTGTTTAAAAAAAAAAAAAAAAAAACAGCTTTATTGAGATATAATTCATATATCATATAATTTACCCATTTAAAGTGTACAATTCAGTGTCTTTTAGTATATTACATTATTAATTTTTTAAATTGTAGTAAATATATACATATATAATTAAAATTTCCATTTAGCCATCTTAAGAATATAATTCAATGGCATTAATTACATTCACAAGGTTGTACAACTATCACCACTATGTATTTTTTTTTAACATCTTTATTGGAGTATATATAATTGCTTTACAATGTTGTATTAGTTTCTGCTGTATAACAAAGTGAATCAGCTATACATATACATATATCCCCATATCCCCTCCTTCTTGTGCCTCCCTCCCACCCTCCCTATCCCACCCCGCTAGGTGGTCACAAAGCACCGAGCTGATCTCCCTGTGCTATGCGGCTACTTCCCACTAGCTATCTATTTTATATTTGGTAGTGTATATATGTCCATGCCACTCTCTCACTTTGTCACAGCTTACCCTTCCCCGTGTCCTCAAGTCCATTGTCTACTTCTGCATCTTTATTCCTGTCCTGCCCCTAGGTTCATCAGAACCACTTTATTTTTAGATTCCATATATATGTGTTAGCATATGGTATTTGTTTTTCTCTTTCTGACTTACTTCACTCTGTATGACAGACTCTAGGTCCATCCACCTCACTACAAATAACTCAGTTTCGTTTCTTTTCATGGCTGAGTAATATTCCATTGTATATGTGTACCACTTCTTTATCCATTCATCTGTCGATGGACACTTAGGTTGCTTCCATGTCCTGGCTATTGTAAATCACCACTATGTGTTTCCAAAACTTTTTCATCACCCCAAACAGAAACTCTGTAATCATCAAACAATAATTTCTCATTCCTCCTCCCCCCAGTCCCTGGTTACCTCTATTCTATTTTCTGTCTCTATGAATTTGCCTATTCTAGGTACCTCATAAGTGGAGTCATATAATATTTGACCTTTTGTATCTGGTTTATTTCACTTAGCAAAGTGTTTTCTACGTTTATCCATATTGTAGCATATATCAGAACTTCATTTCTTTGCATAGCTGAATAATATTCCATTGTATGGATATACTTGACTTCTCCTCTCAAGCTATAAAGGTCCTAGATGTCGCCTTCTTCCAAGATAAGGCTGTTTCTTACACATAGAAAATCTGTTGTTTAGTGTAGCCACCTTGATTTTTTTTTAATTTTTAAAAAATTTATTTTATTATATTTTTATTTTTGGCTGCATTGGGTCTTCATTGCTGTGCACAGGCTTTCTCTAGTTGTGGTGAGCGGGGGCTACTCTTCGTTGTGGTGCACGGATTTCTCATTGCGGTGGCTTCTCTTGTTGCGGAGCAAGGCTCCAGGCATGCGGGCTTCAGTAGTTGTGGCACACGGGCTCAGTAGTTGTGGCCCGCGGGCTCTAGAGCGCAGGCTCAGTACTTGTGGCGCACGGGCTTAGTTGCTCCGCGGCATGTGAGATCTTCCCAGACCAGTGATGGAACCTGTGTCCCCTGCATTGACAGGTGGATTCTTAACCACTGTGCCACCAGGGAAGTCCCTGTAGCCACCTTTATTAATTGATTATTTTGGCTAGATTTTCTGGATAACTTGCTGCAGCTTCTACATCAGCACTTGGTTTTTCACCTTGCACTTTTATGTAATGGAGATGGTGTCATTCCTTAAACTTCATGAACCAACCTCTGCTAGCTTCAAACTTTTCTTCTGCACCTTCTTCACCCCCTGTCAGCTTTGTAGAATTGAAGAGAGTTAGGGCCTTGCTCTGGTTTAGGCTTTAGCTTGAGGGACTGTTGTGGCTGGTTTTATCTTCTATCCAGACCACTGAAGCTTTCTCCATATCAGCAATAAGGCTGTTTAGCTTTATTATCATTTGTATATTCACTGGAGTAGCACTTATAATTTCCTTCAAGAACTTTTCATTTGTATTCACAACTTGGCTAACTGTTTGGTGCAAGAGGCCTACCTTTTGGCGTATCTCATGCCTTCCTCACTAAGCTTAATCATTTCTAGCTTTTGATTTAAAGTGAGAGTCGTGGGACTCTTCATTTCACTTAAACACTTAGAGGCCATTGTAGGGTTATTAATTGTCCCTATTTCAATATTGTTGTGTCTCAGTTAATAGGGAGGCTCAAGATGAGGGAGAGAGATGGGGGAACGGCTGGTTGATGGAACAGTCAGAACACACACAACAATTATAGATTAAGTTCATCATTGATTTGTGGCTCCCCAAAGCAGTTGCAATAGTAACATCAAAGATCACTGTTCACAGATCACCATAACAAACATAATAATAATGAAAAAGTTTGAAATATTGTGAGAATTATCAAAATGTGACATGGAGACATGAAGTGAGCAAATGCTGTTAGAAAAATGGCACCAATAGACTTGCTCGAGGCTGGGTTGCCACAAATTTTCAATTTTTAAAAAGACACAACAACTGAGAAGCACAATTAAGCAAAGCGCAATAAAACAAGCTATGCCTGTATTTCTAGTAGTTTTAATTACATATACTAATTAGAATTCTTAACCCTTAGAAACCTTAATTGATAGTGAAAACTAAGTAAGCACTTGTGAACTATCTGTTACACCAGCATTCTCTATATTGGCAAATTTACAGATACATTTCATAATTTCTAGAAGCATGTTCTTCCTCATAGTAAATTTTTCAATGAGTTACAAAACATGTTTACTGAAAAACCCAAATATCTTTCATTCCTTTGTAAAAAGTCAAAAGTAGATAAACCTTTGTTCAGTAATTAATATTTCAATATTTAATCTTATTTAGAGATAATCTGTATACTCAATGAACATCCATCATTTAACTTAACTTAGTCTCGCTCTAAGGTTTCAAGTTACCAAAAAGATTTTAGAAACTATTTTTAAGTAAACATACCATAAAACATAATTGTTGTAGAAAAGTTAATTTATAAACTTTTATCTTAATTACATTCATTTAATTCACTTGTTCTTAACAATTATGTTTAGATTACTCATAAAAATTTCATGAGACATTGAACAGATAACCATCATCTTAAGTTTTTTAGTTTCTTGCTAATGAATTCTCTAACAGGGATAACACGAACTTATTTTACTAGTGAACTTGGTTAGAATAAAAGTTCTGTGTCTGCATTATATTAAATGCTGATAACTCTGAAGACATGCCTATTTTAATCAAATCAACAAACTTAAACCAGCTTTTATTTACTTAAGATTGTCCCAGATCACATGAACTTGAAAAACATTTGGGTTAGTTTCTATATTTTTGAGAGTTTTAGGCATACTTAATTTATGTAAGTATTTCTTTTTCTTTAAGCCAATTAAATAAAGTTCACAAATTAATTTTGGCAATACCATCCAGAGGTGGAAAAATCACACATCTATAACATATCTGTCCATCTATCTATCTATCTGTCTATCTATCTATCTGACATACAGAAACATAAAGACAGATGCAAACAGAGATGTTACAGCTTTTGCTGTAAAATTTTAGCCATTAAACACGTACAACAATGCAAAACTCACTAGTTTATAAAAGAACAGCTGGGTCCGAATTGTGTTTTTGGCAGATGGCATAAGTTAAAGTTACCTGCTCAGATGGCTAAAGTTTTTTACCAATATTAATGGAGAAGACATTTAAGATTTTCATTCCCTGGTATCCAAATCGCCCCTCTTTTTTTCTTTTCTTTTCTTTTCTTTCTTTTTTTTTTCTTTCCCCTTCTTATAAGAATTACCTCCCTGTAGTTGGCATTTCCAAGAGATGGCTCTGGGTTCCTAGAGAAGACAAGGTAGAATATTTACATCTCAAAGGCACAGAAGAAGGATGTAACTTTCTCCAAGAAGGATTTTGTTTCCAAAGTCCAGATCTTTTATAATATCTACAAGCCTTTTGAGATGAATAGGGGAGGTTTTGGGGTTGGTAAAAAGGATAGATGGGCTTTAAATTGCTTTTAGAGCTGCATTTCTGTTCTTATACTCAATTAGTAAGACAAGAAGAGTTGTTTTTTTTTTTTTTTTTTTTTATTTATGCCTGTGTTGGGTCTTCGTTTCTGTGTGAGGGCTTTCTCTAGTTGCGGCAAGCGGGGTCCACTCTTCATCGCGGTGCGCGGGCCTCTCACTATCGTGGCCTCTCTTGTTGCGGGGCACAGGCTCCAGACGCGCAGGCTCAGTAGTTGTGGCTCACGGGCCCAGCTGCTCCGCGGCATGTGGGATCCTCCCAGACCAGGGCTCGAACCCGTGTCCCCTGCATTGGCAGGCAGATTCTCAACCACTGCGCCACCAGGGAAGCCCCCAGAAGAGTTGTTTTTAATTCCTCAAAGAATTGGGTTGCAATCTGAGTGATATAAGGGGCTGATCCAACTACATTCTCTTCAATTTGCTTCTTTACATCAGGGAGATTTCCAACTAAGATGGAAATCAAAAGATTCCTATCTTAGGGACTTCCCTGGTGGTGCAGTGGTTAAGTATCCTCCTGCAGGGGGCATGGGTTTGATCCCTGGTCCAGGAAGTTCCCACATGCTGTGGAGCAACTAAGCCTGTGCGCCACAACTACTGAGCCTGCGCTCTAGAGCTCATGAGCCACAACTACTGAGCTCATGCGCCGCAACTACTGAAGCCTGTGCACCCTAGGGCCCATGTGCCATAACTACTGAGCTCACATGCTGCACCTACTGAAGCCCACGTGCCTAGAGAAGCCACCGCAATGAGAAGCCCGCACACCACAATGAAGAGTAGTCCCTGCTTGCCGCAACTAGAGAAAGCCCGCGTGCAGCAACAAAGACAAAAAAAAGATTCCTGTCTTAATCAACCAGTATGTAATTTTCTGGTCTACCTATCTTAGGGTAGAAGATCTAAAAAAACAGTTCCTATCAAACTCCGAATATCAGCTTCCAATATGGCCAACTTCTGACCATAGAGTACTTAAAAAAAATTCTATCAAACATCTTATCACTTTCAGTCAGGACAAACAGTAAATATCCCTGGAAGTGTTGAACAACTTTTTTTTTTCCTTTTTCTTTTAAACCAAAGGCATATCTATCAAATGACTCAAAACCAAAACCAATTAGCCCTTTATGACTTACCCATGGATGCAAGAGGTGTCCCTACCCCATAGAGAGCGCAAAAGATACTATCCTCCCAAGATCTAGGGCCATGCCCGAAGACAACCAAAAGAAAGATACAGACAATTCCCCTGAGAGCTGGCAAGTCAGTAACATGCTAGCTGCCAATGGGGTGCAACCCACATTCTGTCTGGCCATATTTTCAGTGCCCGCAACCTGACAGTTGAGCCACCTGCATATGCAGAACCAAAAACCTCCATGCCCTGGGCAGGCAGAAAGCTAAGCCAAGTTCTCAGAACATACAATGAGAAAAACAGGAGAACAGTGGCTGTCTCTGGGAGGGAAAAGCTCAATAACTAATAGGTACCCCAAAACCAAATTTTAACCAGCATCACAATCCAAAGAACTAAGTCTTACAAATGCTTTTCTCCTGCTCATCTGAATTTGGAGAGGAAGGGACAACATGAAATTTTTACCTTTCTCTCTTGACTGGGAACTACAGACAGAGAGCTGACTTTGGTAAGAATTCTTACCCTTCACTGGCTTCTTCCAGTTTTCCAGGATTCCATCTGCAGGCTCTGAAGCAAGTAGTGTATCTCAGTGCGTCCCATCTGGGTTGCCAAAACCGTGGGGGGAGGGGCGGGATAATTTTTCTCTAGCATTCTAGGTTCTTGTGTGAGACCCCCTGTAATAAAAAGATTAACAGGAGAAAAAGAGAAGTTTAATAAGATGTATATACCTCAAGTACACATGGGAGATACCCAGGAAAACTGAGTAAAATCCCCCAAAATGGCCTAAGCCATCACCTTAAATACCATCTCCAGCTAAAGACAAAGGAAAGATGTTGTGGACTGGGAAGGTCAGTTATGGGAAGTTATCAGGAAAAGCACAGTAAACAAGGGGAAGTTTGTTATGCAGATTCAAGTCAGGTGCCTCCTCCACTGAGTTTCTTGTGATTTAGAGTCACCCTTCTCTTTTAGGTACAGAGAGCAAGATACCCCTACAAATGGAGATTTCCCTTATAAATGTAAATTTCCCTTAAAAAAGGGTAAATTCTACTCTGCTTTCAGAGTTTCTCCTGTGTCTGCAGCCTCTCAAAAATAATCAGATGAAAATAATCTTTAGGCCAAAGAGGCATATTTTGAAGTGGCATATTCTGCTATTCTTCAACACTAATAAAAGCTGTTGAGGATGAGGAACAGGGTAGGTAGATATGGGAAGTAAGACTTCTCATTAGGTATACCTTTTTATATTGTTTTTAATGTTTGACCATTTTAAATTTATTGCCAAAGCAAAAAATTCAAGTCTTATGATGTTCTAAAGTTACTAACAACAAGAGACCCATTAATAAGGTAGAAACCTACATATGGGGAAGGGTGAAGGGGCAAAGTAGACATGACTAATAAGTTATCCACTCTGCAGTTAGTGAACTATTTCTACAAGTCCAAACTGAGTAAAGAATAATTTAGTTACTTAATTCATTCTTTCAAACCATGTTTATTAAGTTTTTCCTTTATGCAAAGGACAGGAATGTCAAATTATGCTGATTATTTTTTACCTCTAATGTTAATATTAAAATAATGATAGTTGTAAATAGCACACAGCATTGCTAAAAATATTGTTAGAAAAAAAATTCAACCAAGTAAATTTGAAGATCTAATTTGTCTTATTTAATGATTCATCCCACTTAGCAAATAGAAGTACACTCAGAGGGGTTGTACAAAATGGGAGGTTTTTATAGAAAGGTGGGGCAAGGGAGCTATTAGCAAAAGAAAAGAAAGGATTATATTTAGGGCAGGACCTCGCCTTTTGGGGAAAAGGGAATTGCAAGGGTTTTATCATGCAGATTGCCTCTTCTTCCTCTGGGGGATGGAGAGGGCCCAGCTGGCAGATTACCTCATTGGTGCTGACCAGAAAATTACATACTGGTTGATTAAGATTACATTTGTGGTGAAGGTGGAAATGGCAATTAGTTTAGGTATTAAATCTAGGTTTGGTTTCATGGGCTTTAGTACAAATGATGCCATTTTGGACCTATGGTTTTTCTCTTTAACAATGCTATCTTGCTCTTTTTCAAATTATAGTATCCCGGGATGTAAAATAAAATAATCTCTGTAGGAGAACAGTGGTTGAAGAAAGTCAATTGCACGAGGAAACAAATGAAATAAAAAATAAAGCCAAATTTCCCTGGTTCTGTCTGGAGTAGATAGCCATGCTGGAGAAATTAAACTCACACTGTCTCATACCTCCTTCCAAAAATGTCGGGTTTTAATGGCCCAGGAGCAGGAAAAGGAGACTGGGAAGCCATCTTCTTTTATTGTAACCAGAAAGGCCGAGAGCAAGAGAGAAATCATTCATTTTTCAAAGAAAAGCACAGAAGAAAAAGACAAGGTTCATAATAATGTCACCCAATCATTTAACAAAAGGAAAATGAAAGCAGCACTCTTCTCAGATCAGTAAACATGCTATTGTTAAAGAGTATAAAGAAGAGAACATTTTTCACATGAGTCAGAGATGGTGGAGTAAGGAAATAACTCTCAATCAGATATGAATCCTTAAAGTCATAGACAAAATTTGCTGCAGCACCTGGCTAATCAGAGGCTATACAAAGCTTGTTTATGGGTCCCGGGAAAACTCCGTCTGTGGCTTATCTTTTCTGGCTAGTTTCTCTATAACTCAACACACTTCCTCAGGGAACTAAAAGCAAGCATGTGACCAGCACAGTCAGCCCTGAGTATATCAGGAGACAGGAAAGCTGCCAACAGCCCCATTCACTGATGTCAGTCTTCCTGCCCATAAGCAGATTTCAAAATAACATTTCTCACTCCAGAATATCTAGTGCATTCTGACAGTTCATGGAGCGGTGGAAGTGGGTCTGTTCTTTGAGGGTGTTTTGAGAGTACATCTCTTGCACTGAGTTTTGAGACCCTACATTCAATGGAGAAACATCCGGAACATCAGACCATTAAAAACAAACATACAAGACAAAACAAAAAAAGACCAGCCTTTTCAGCAATCTGCTATGCCATAATCACCTGGCTGTGTCTCCAGGGCTAGGAGCTAAATGGGATCATACCCCACCCGGGGCAGGCAGCCAATTCATTTCCTCTGGATTTGAACCCTTCCCCAAATTAGAGTGCGTGCATGCGTGCGTGTGTGCGTGCGTGTGTGTGTGTGTGTGTTTTTAAGCCATTGTCATCTGCACTGGGAAAACTAAGTATTAAGAAGGAAGTTTGTCTAAAGACCGATATAAACTCAGAGTCTTTGTTTCACCTATAGTTGGATCCAGATAGTCCACAAATGGAGGTGGGGGAAGGTGGGAGGGTGGGAGGAGGAAGTTGAGCTATGCAGGTTTAGTCTCTCAGTTGAAAAGTCATATTGGAGGAAATGCAGGTCCCTCAATTCTATAAGGTGCAGTTAGTAGAGTTCATTTCTATCTTCTCAGACTCATAATTATTCTAGCATTAGATGAATTTTGAAAATCATTGCAAGCATTAAAAAAATATCTAACTTAGTGCCACTATGCTTTACTTTCTTATAACAGGTAGTTAGCAGCTTGTTTTTTAACAGATACTCTACTTTCCTGGTGGGGCAGCTTTGTTTCTTTTTGCATAAAAAAGATTTCAAATATTGACATGCAAGATATCATTCTTGTTATCATTGAAAAGTGAAAAAGATAAACATACCAATCTTCTGATTTTAAAAAGCTATTTTAAAGCCATTTTAGAGTTGTTTTAAAACCATTTTGAAGCTATTGGATAGGATTTAAATGACTGGGTGAAATGGGATTTTTATCTTATGATTTTCTCTGTTTCCAAATTTTCTATGACATTTTTTTAAAAATTTAAAGCAAAGTTTATGTTCCTATAATTTAACAGTTATACAAGGATTGTTGGAAAGAACAGCAATTCCCCAGTCCCACAAGCCCGTATCTCCAGAGGCAACAATTTTCAACTCTTTTAACTGACTGTATTTACCCAAATATCTCCAAATATTCTTGATTTTGTAGTTTCAGGCCCTACCTATTGACTTCCCTCTATAGTAAAAGAGGATTTACCTCTTTCATACAGGCATGACTCCCATTCCACTTATGGCCATTCTGTCAATATAGTCACATTGTCATTTTGGCTAGATCAACTAGGTATTTACACCCCTATGACTATATAAGTCCTGCTGACCACTGAACATGTTGTTTCGTATACAGAAAATTATATTTTTTGCTTTACAATTTGAAGGAAAAAAAATAATTTACACTGGCCACTTTGGAAATGTAGGTAGTTCATCTGTATACTGTGTTACTCAAAGACTGGGAATTTGAGAGAGCTTTTTGTCTGACCATCCATCCGGCACAATGCTGGCACTCAGTACATAGCTGTAGAACGAATGATTAAACACAGGCCTTCAAGTGACAAGTTCAGTCTGTTCAAGACACTGATTATTTGACCAAGGTACGCTATGTGAACAAGCCATTTGAAATCATCGAAATGGTCTTTACTGACATTATAGCTGTGTCAAAGGCTTTTTTTGTTGTAATCACATTCCTTGTTTCCCAAACTCATGTGGGCAACTTTCCCCTCACCAGAGAGCGTATTTCAGTATGGAAAAGCAGGCTTCTAGTTTTTTACGTACTGCTCATTTCTTCCCACATGGTGCCAAATAACCACGTGATTGAATCACACACAGAGCTTTTGATTTTCTTGCAACGCAGCCGAACTCTGGTGGTTTGGTTGTTTGCCACGGATTCTTTTCTACAAATACAGGAGGGTGTGGATTGGCATCAGGTTGAACCTGCTCCAGGTACACCCCTCCCACTTTGCTAGGCTACGTCGTGGCTCATCAAATAACCACTGGTGAACGAAACCTCTCTCCTCCTATAGTACGACTTATCAGTTAGAACCCGAGCAAGCTGTCAGGCAGCCCTTCCTCTTCCTATATGTGCTGCATATTTGCTAAGCACTGAGTCATACTGGACACTTCAGTGGTTTTACCTCACTGTAAAGCAAAATACCAACCTAGTACGTGATATTATTTTTACCAGTAGCGAATCTGCTTTTTCTTCGAGCATCATATGTATCATCAGTTTTGAACTGGCTTTTATAAGCTTCCAGAAGTAATGTGATTTATGTGTGTGTTGGCCACAAGAAGGGCAACTTTGGGGCCTTCCCTGGTGGCGCAGTGGTTGAGAATCTGCCTGCCAATGCAGGGGACACGGGTTCGAGCCCTGGTCTGGGAAGATCCCACATGCCGTGGAGCAACTGGGCCCGTGAGCCACAATTACTGAGCCTGCGCGTCTGGAGCCTGTGCTCCGCAACAAGAGAGGCCGCGATAGTGAGGGGCCCGCGCACCGCGATGAGGATTGGCCCCCGCTTGCCGCGGCTGGAGAAAGCCCTCGCACAGAAACGAATACCCAACACAGCCAAAAATAAAAATTAATTAATTAATTAAAAAAAAAAAAAGAATGTCCTGGAGGGATTGCTTTAAAAAAAAAAAAAAAAAAAGAAGGGCAACTTTGAATTGTGCCCCTTTAGGTTGGTCTTTTCTCTATCTTGAGGTATAAAATTCGTAATTTACATAATGGGAAGCATTATTTTATGCTTGCTTTGAAGAAACACAATAAATTTACCAGGGAGGTCACTGTGATTTGAAAGATGACAAGAGTTTCAATGTCTTCATCCCACTATTTAACAAAGTTACATAATAGACTGTGTCCTGGGAAGGTTTAAACAGATCACAGGTCCAATAAAATCCAGTTTTCAGATATTGCTCATTATAGTTCCAAATCAAACTTTTCTTTTTCAACGACTTGTCAGAAATCATCACTAACAGGTTCACTTGTACTGGCATTTACAGACTCACAGTCAAAATTAAATTGGAGCTTGTTGATTATATTTATGACATTATTTTAAGTTGGAGCATTTATATCACTATTTTCATCGAACCACTTGTGAGTCATTGACCCGTTTATATGAACTGTGGATCAATATAACAATATAACAGTAACTGTGAAAAAATGCAAAATTAACAAATGTACTCAACAGCTTGGAAACAATGCGAGATAATATTAGCCAAGCCCCAAAATGCTGTTAACTTAATGTCAGCAGTGATGAACCAGCTAAAATGGTACTTGCAGAATATGTTTATGCAAAGATATACAACTTCAGAAACTGAAAGGAAGGATGCCTGAAGCCAGACATAGGGACTGGGTCCACACCACTGGTTAGTGGGAGAATGAGCACGCTATGAGTACAGTAAAGGACCTAGACCCTTCGGCTACCCGCTCCTTGTGTTAAGGTCTAGTTTTTCCCCACTGCTTCATCTAACAGCCGTTCATCACAATGTTAACAACCGTCAAGCCAACATGGTACCTTAAACATGGCTGAAAAGTTAACCTTTTGGAAGGATCTGCTCAGACATCTTCCCTACTCACCACTCTTCCATCCCCCACCTATACTAAAAAGGCAATGCTCATTAAGAAAATGCAGTTGACTGGAGATTATCATACTAAGTGAAGTAAGTCAGACAAAGACAAATATCATATGATATCACTTATTTGTGAAATCTAAAAAAAATGATACAAATGAACTTATTTACAAAACAGAAACAGACTCACAGACATAGAAAACAAATTTATGGTTACCCAAGGGGAAAGGTGGGAGGGAGGGACAAATTAGGAATTTGGGAGTAACATATACACACTACTATATATAAAATAAACAACAGGGACCTACTGTATAGCACAGGGAACTATACTCAATATTTTGCAATAAACTATAACGGAAAAGAATCTGAAAAAGAATGGATATATGTATGTATAACTGAATCACTTTGCTGTACACCTGAAACTAACACAACATTGTAAATCAACTATACTTCAATAAAAAATAAATTTAAAAAGAAAGAAAGAAAATGCAGTTGACCCTTGAACAATACTGGTTGGAACTACGTGGATCCACTTATAGGGTGACATTTTCCAATGGTAAATACTACAGTACTACACTGTCTGTGGTTGGTTGAATCCCTAGATGTGGAGGAACCTTGGATATGGAGGGCCAACTGTAAATTGTATGAGGGTTAACCCCTGCTGTTGTTCAAGGGTCACCTGTGATAGGATCACTGTGAAAATAACAATTAACCTCACATTTCAAATCTGATGAAAGTGGATGAACAAAATTGTTTCAGTACTTTTTCCTCTGAAGCCACCTCCACGTCCACAGACCCACTCCCCCTCCCTCCTCACCCCGTTGTTCCACAGGGATCTTCAGTGGCCTACAATGCACAGCTTTAGAAGCATCGCATTATAGTGCTTTAGTTTTTACTTTTCTCATTTTCCTTTTCTTCTTTTTTTCCCTAAGTTAAGGTAGACAATATAGATCATAATGAGATATGTGAAGAGACTGTTAGAAGATTTAGGAAGGTTCTCTTTGAGGGAAAAGAGGAAGTTAGTGAGCAGCATGTCAAGGGATTATGGAGCTGAGAGGAATGATGCTTATAGAGTATACCCATGCCCTCTATCTATTTCCCAATCACAAGTGATAGAAGGACCTCAGAGGTAACTCAGTTCCATCTCATTTTACAGATGAAGAACCCAGTTTCAGAGGATTTTTTAAAGTCATGCGATAAATGTCATAGATTGTTACATTAATGGCCCCCAATGAATCACATCTCCTGATACCCAGGTTCTAGTATAGTCTCCTCCTGCACTTACTCTGGGTTTGATCAGGTGACTTGCTTCAATCAATTGGACATTAGCAAATGTGACACAAGCAGAGGCTTGATCAGCCTTCATGGACTGGGGCATGCTTTCTTGGAACCCTGATACCCCTGTGCTGAATCATCATGCTGTGAAGAAGCTGGGATGAAAGGCCACATGGAGGTGAGTCCAGGGGCTCTCGTCCACAGCCCACAGCAAGGACCTGACATGTAAATGAGGCCATCTTGGACACGGCAGCCCCAGTTGAGCCTTTAGTTGACGGCAATAGCATGAGTGACTCAGGACATACCAACGGAAGAACTGACCGGCTAACCCACTGAATCAGGAGCAATAATACATCATTATTATCTTAATCCAGTAAATTTGGGGCACTTTGCTTCCCAGCGATAGATAGCTGACACAGTGAGTTACTGGCATAGTGAAGACAAGACCCAAAGCCACTTCAGAGAACATAAACTCAGAATTCAGACAAACTTGGGTTCAACCCTAGTTCATTCACTTACTAGCTATATGACCTTGGGTAAGTTTCGGAAATTTTCTGAAGCCTCAGTTGTTCCTGCCATAAAATGGGAATAATTATAACTACCTGATGGCATTTTCATGAGGATTAAAAGCATTTACCAGCTTACGTGTGTAGGGGAGGGGAAAAAAGTTTAGTGATTAGTAACTCAAAGGGATAGCTATAGCGTCTTAACAAAGAACAATTAAATTTGTAGAGAAGGGACAAGACAAAGGAAAAGAGTTTTATGCTTCCAAGGGCAGCAAACTGTGGGAAGGTAAATATACGGGGGAAACTAATGGAAGATAAGGGTTGTTTCCATCAGGTTTGTTGTGTAGATTCCTCTCAGTGTAATCTCTGGGCTGATAAGCGGCTTCATTGAAGGTGATTGAGAGACAGAGCCTGCTTTTATGCAAATGAAGGGGAGGGCAGAGAGCTTTTTTCCCCAGGCATCTGATGTTTCTCAACTGCCTTCAGCTCAAAATTATCCTTATGCCAACATGGCATATTTTGGGTTGGCATACTGTGATCCCCTACATGTGTATTATGCTTAGAACAGTGCCTGGCACATAGTAAGTATCCAATTCACATCTGTGAGTATTAGTATTAGAGTATTAGTATTAGTAATCACCCTTGTAAGGTACATGGCACATAAATAATAATAAATACATGGTGGCTATCATTACTTCTCTTCTGAACTTTTTCGGTACTCTTCTTGTTTCTATCTCTTGTGCAACTGTTATCATTATGTTGCCATTTGTTATGTACATCCTCTCCTTGCTAGACTATAAATTTCTTTAGGGCAGGCTGTGTCTCACTCACGTTTGTGTAGACCCTCCATATTGATGTGTTAAATGACTACGTGCTTGTAAAATAGGCCATTGATCATAACATTACAGTTTCTGTGGCCAAACACTATTATACTGTGAGCAAATATGTTTTAACAGCAGCCTTCCCTACAAGAGAACACAATAGGATCTGGCCTTCTTCTAACGCAATACAAAATACGCACTTAATTAAGTAGATGTTTACTGATATCACTAGCTGATCCAACCAACAGTTGTCTTCCTTCATCAGAGAAGTATAAATTTATTAATTTTCCCTTTTTGTGGCAGTGGAGCTATATTCTAACTATAATGTGGTTTGATGCTTTTTATATTTCTGTCTAATCCAATTTCTATAAGAAATACTTCAAATATGGATAGGTAAAAATGTATTTCTCTTTCCCCTAAAAAAAAAAAAAAGATTATACTAGCATACTAATGAAGATAAGTTGAAAAACAGTAGAATTTTAAATCAGAACCGACATTGTATGTCATGCTGTTTTGCTTCTAATGCAACAAGATGTTTTGTGTTTTCAATAAGTGCAGACTGCATAGTGACAACAGATGTAGTTAACATAGAAAATACAAAGATACATTTTGTCATCGTGAGTTTCAGACTGTAAACTAATTAAAAGACTCCTATATTTGGCTCCTGAGAAGGCAATAGTAATACTTTGCTTATTAGGTTAAAGAATTTTATTCCTATCCAAAGGAAAAATGAATTTAAAACTCAAATACAATGACAAAACTCATATAAACTTGATTCTACACTCTATGTGAGTACATGTAGAAATGTACACATAGCTATAACTACAACCCCAGCAGCAGCTGCAAGATCTGGGAGTCAAGAGACTGGAAAGAATTATAGAAACCCATCCAAAATAAAGGTTGCTTTACAGGGTCACCCACTGAAAGATTGTTTATTTAACTCTACAGCAATTAAAACAAAAACAGAAACAGAGATGGCCCCTGTCCTGAGGGGATTAGAGTCTGAAAAAATGTAAGCAGAGATGTCTCAGGTATTATTAATAAGCTATGTCAAAAATTAAACTAAGGTTCTCGCTTCGGCAGCACATATACTAAAATTGGAACGATACAGAGAAGATTAGCATGGCCCCTGCGTAAGGATGACATGCAAATTTGTGAAGCGTTCCATATTTTTGCACATATATACAATGGAATATTACTCAGCCACAAAAAGGAACAAAACTGAGTTATTTGTAGTGAGGTTAATGGACCTAGAGACTGTCATACAGAGTGAAGTAAGTCAGAAAGAGAAAAACAAATACCGTATGCTAACACATATATATGGAATCTAAAAAAAAAAAAAAAAAAAATGGTCATGAAGAACCTAGGGGTAAGACGGGAATAAAGATGCAGACCTACTAAAGAATGGACTTGAGGATACGGGGAGGGGGAAGGGTAAGCTGGGACGAAGTGAGAGAGTGGCATGGACATATATACACTACCAAACGTAAAATAGATAGCTAGTGGGAAGCAGCCACATAGCACAGGGAGATCAACTTGGTGATTTGTGACCACCTAGAGGGGTGGGATAGGGAGGGAGACGCAAGAGGGAAGAGATATGGGAACATATGTATATGTATAACTGATTCACTTTGTTATAAAGCAGAAACTAACACACCATTGTAAAGCAATTATACTCCAATAAAGATGTTAAAAAAAAAATAGCTAGTGGGAAGCAGCCGCATAGCACAGAGAGATCAGCTTGGTGCTTTGTGACCACATAGAGGGGTGGGATAGGGAGGGTGGGAGGGAGGGAGATGCAAGAGGGAAGAGATATGGGGACATATGTATATGTATAACTGATTCACTTTGTTATAAAGCAGAAACTGACACACCATTGTAAAGCAATTATACTCTAGTAAAGATGTTAAAAAAAAAAAATTAAACTAAGAACCTTCTATCATTTTAGATTTACATAAATGGTATCACACTGTACATATTGTGCAACTGGCATTTTTCTCTCAATATTATATGTTTGAGATACATCTATACACTCCATTGTACAAGTACACTACTTTTGTTTATCCACTCCATTATTGATGGACATTTAATTGGTTTATGTGTCTCTTCTTAACTCTGCAATCACTAATGTCAGGAGCTAGAAATCAACCACAGTGTATTCACACCTGAGAAATCTGCAATGTTAGAAAACAGAGCTTTTTATTCCCCCAGAGAGCCAGTGGTCACATACTGCCCAGCAAGCTACTGCATATCCCGGTGTTTGTGTGAAGAGTTTCTCTAGATTATAGCACTAGAAGTCAAATTTTTGAATCTTAAAATACTAACGTTTTAAATTTTATTATATGTTGTCAAATTGTCCTGGAAAGTGTTTGTACCATTTTATCTTCCCACCACCAGTGTAAAAGTTTATTTTTTCCAAATTCTCACCAACGTTTGGTATTTATTTTTGTCAAACTAATGGGTCTGAAATGGTATCATTGGCTTTTGTTTGTTATTAACTGCCTTATTGAGATATAAGTGACATAATAGATTGCATTATGTAAAGTGTATAAATTGATGTTTTCATTGATAAGCGATGGCACTCAGAAAACCATTGCTGTATCGTGACAAGCAATAATGAACATATCTATCATCATTGAACATTTCCTTGTGCTTCTTTGTTATCCTTCCATTTCTCTTACCCTGCCCCAAGCCTCAGTCAATCACTGATCTACTTGATATCACTATTGATTAGTTTGCATTTTCTAGAATTTATATAAATAGAATTATACAGTATGTACTCTTTTTTTATCTAGCTTCTTTCACTCAACATAGTTATTTTGAGGTTCATTCATGTTGCTTATAATTCATTTCTTCTTATTACTAACTAGTATTTCATTTTATGGTTATACTAATTGGTTTATCCATTCACATGTTCACTGATAATTGGGTTGTTTCTAGCTTTTGGCTTTTACAAATAAAGCATTTATGCACAAGTCTTTGTGTGGACATAAGCTTTCATTTCTCTTGGGTAAATACCTAAGAATGGTGTTACTGGGTCATATGGTAGACATAGTTTTGATTTTATAAAAAATTGCCAAACTGTTTTCCAAGCAGTTGTACAATGCAACATTCCCATCAGCAGTATATGGGAGTTTCAGTTGCTCTGCCTCCTTATCAACACTTGATATGGACAGACTTTTTTGCATTTTAGACCATCTAATATGTAATAGTAATATCTCTTTGTGATTTTTGCATTTCTCTAATGACTAATGATTTTGAGCATCTCTTCATGTGCTTATTTGCCAGCTATATGTCTTTTTAGGTGACGTGTTTGTTCAAAACTTTTGCCTATTCTTTTGTTGGGTTGCTTGTCTGCTTATTATTGGGTTTGAGAGTTCTTTATGTATTCAGAATACAAATCCTTATCAGATATGTGATTTCTAAATATTTTGTCCCGGTCTATGTCTTATAGTTTCATCTTCTTAACCATGTCTTTTGAAGAACAGAAGTTCTTAATTTTGATGAAGCACAATATATCTTTTTTGGATTGTGCTTTTGTACTGTATCTATGAAAGCTTTTCTTCATTCAAGATCACAAATATTTTCTCCTATTTATCTGCCAGAGGGGGGGAAAAAGATATATTAGGTGGAAGACAGAGGAGGAACATCTTCAAAGTACTGGAATATTATATCAATTGAGAATATCTGTCAAAAGCTAAGGCAAATAAAGACTTTTTTGAACATAAAGACCTGAAAGAATTCATTACCGGCAGATCTGCACTACGAGAAATGTTAAAGTCCTTCAGGCAAAAGGGAAATAATACTAGTTGGAAAGTTGGATCTACATAAAGGAATGAAGAACACAAAACTCATATATATGTATGTATATGTATATATATATGTATGTGTGTGTGTGTATATATATATATATATATATATATATATATATATATATATATATATATATATATATATATATATATCAATGAGGGCGTACTGGTTTTCCATTGTTGCTGTAACAAATTACCACAAACTTGGTGACTTAAAACAACAGAAATGTATTCTTTTACAGTTCTGTATATCAGAAGTCTGACATGTGTCTCACTGAGCTAAAATCAAGGCATTGGCAAATCTGTGTTCCTTTTGAAACCAAGCAGGGCCCTGTGGGGCTCCTGGGCACAAAAGCCTTTCTGTGTCCCCCATTTCTTGATTACAGGAAATAGGCTTCATTCAGCCTCCATGACCTTCCTGAGTTCCAAAGGGCAGGTTCAAACAGTTGCTAATCAGGGAAGGGAGGGGATGCAGAGACAAGGTAGGAGCAGTCAAGAAACAATAGCGCAGCCTTGGGGCAGGGTCCTGGTTCCCCCTCAAGGGATACACATAACAATATCTTTGAGCTGTTTTGCAGATACTGAAACCCCACCAGGTGGGAGAAGTTAACTGTCTGCTGCCCACAAGCACGGAGACCCCAGATGGGTTGGAACCAGAAGGTTGATTATGCTGACTGCCACCTACCTCACCACCAACCAATCAGAAGAACGTCCACGAGTGACCACGCCCTCCTCTTTGAACCATTACTATAAAACTTCTCACTACCTCCTCCAAGTTGGGACACACAGTTTTAAGGGCATTAGCCCTCTGTGGCCCCCTCTGCCTGGCAAAGCAATAAAGTTATTCTTTTCTACTTCACCCAAACCTCTGTCTCTGAGATTTAATTCGGTGTTGGGCTACAGAGGCTGGATTCAACTTCACTTTTGGGGGGCTCTAGGGAAGAATCCATTTCTTCTAAGAGCTAAGGACTACCCTTAGCTCTTAGAGTTTTCAGTCCTGGCATGTAACCCCCTGCATCTCAGAATCCTTCTCACAGTGCCATTTTTCTGATTCACTCTTTTTTTTCCCTCTTCCACTTCTAAGACTCATGTTAATAGATTGAGCCCACCTAATAATCAGGATAATTTCTCCATCTCAAGGTCCTTATCCTTAATCTCATCTACAAAGTCTCTTTTGCGATGTAAGGTAACATATTCACAGGTTCTAGAAATTAGGACATGGACATTTTTGGGGGGGCCAATATTCTGCCAATCACAGTGGTAAACATGAAAGACTGCTTTCTTATTATTTAAATAACTTTAAAAGATATTTGGCTGTTTAAAGCAAAGATAAAAACAATATGCTATGGGGTTTATAACATGTAAAACTCAGATATATGACAACAATAGCACACAACCCTGTAGGGGAGAAAAAGGAATGTAATGTAAGGTTCTAATACTGTATGTGAAGTCATATACTGAAAGTATTGAAGGGAGACTGTGACAAATTAAACGAGGTTTCTAATTTTACCTAATATGAGAAATGCACATTGTTGTGCGTTTTTCCTTGTATTGTGAATGAGGACTTCTTTAGGTTTCTATCAATGAAGGGAATTTGTAAGGTCAGAGAGCATGTGCATATTCAACTTTACTAGAAATTGCCAAAGTGATTGTATTCATTTATAGATTTGTTAGCAATACATGAGAATTCCTGTTTTATCATGACCTTACTTGGTGTTGCCAGATTGTTTAACTTTCATCAACTTCATAGGTTAGAGTATGATATCTCATTTCATTTATTAGGCATCTTTTCATACCCTTCTACATGTTTACTGATCATTCAGGTTTCCTCATCTATGAAAGGCCTATTGCTCTGTTTTATTTTTATTTTTCGTTGGATTTATAGGAATTCTTTATATATCTGTATACTGACCCTCAGTCAGTTATATAGAATGTAAAAACCTTTACTTAGTCTCTGACTTGTATTTTCATTTTGTTTATGGGCACTTTTTTGTATAGATTTTTATTTTAATGCAGTCAAATTTATTGATATTTTCTTTGAAGGTTTGTATTTATTTTTACGTGTTGCTGAAGAAAACTTACCTTTTCTTTTGAAAGTTTCAAAAGTCTTCTTCTCACATTTAAGCCTTTAATTCACCTGGAATTCATTTTTGTTTAAGGATCAAATTGTTTTTTTATTTCCATTTGTCCCAGTTGCCCCAGTATCGGGCCAGTCTTTTGCTTTTGACTTATAATGTTACTTCTGCTATATATCAAATTTCCATAATTGTTTGGGCCTGTTTCTAAATGTTCACTATGTTCAATCAGTCTATTTATCTATCTCTGACTATTAGCACACTGGTTTATTTTACTATAGCTTTGTAATAAGTCTTAATATTTGGTAGGGCAAATCTTACCTCCCTGTTCTTCAAGAGATTTGGGGGCATTCTATAAAATTCATTCATTGCAGACAGGAGAATTTATTCTCTTTATTGTAATGTTCTTTGATTGTAAATGAGCACTTACTTGCTTAAAAAGCATCTGTCAGTTTTCACCACACCTAGAAAAACGTCTAAATCCCTTACCCTGACCCGCAAAGCCCTCTGTGATCTGTCCGCAAAACATTCCACCTTTTAGCTCTAGGAGTTTCAGAATTGGGTTTTCAAGTTCCAAGTAAATTCATGTTTAGTTTTGTTTAAAATTGTATTTGCATTTGTAGATTTCATCTATTCTGCAATGCCATAGATTGTAAGACACATCATTATTTTATGTGTCACTAAGAAAGAAAAATCGCTTCCCATTAAACTATGACATGATGATTTCTTATCACATTACTTTTTATTTTATACTTACTGAAAAATCTCCCTTAGACTTATTTAGATACATACTTTTATCGTATATTTTTTCTTGTCGGTCCAAAAAACGAAAATATAAGTGAAATAAATTGGTTAAGATATCCTTAAAACTTCTTGGCATTCAGAGTTTGACTTTTCTGAAGCACTATAAAACTTCAATATCTGTGTTTTTTCCACAAAATAACAGCTTCTGTGCCATCAAGGACATTGGTAATGCAGCATTTATTGTAAGAATAGTCCACCCGCTGCTGTTTCTGAAATGTTCTTCCCAGCCACAGTACCAAAACATAATTCAGCTTCACCTACTTTTGAAGTATCTCGCCTTTCTTGGGTCCTTGACTGTTCTTGGCAAGAAATTATGCAGTTTCAGTCTTTCTTCTAATAAAAGAGATTTGCTTCCTTGATATCAAATTTATGCCTCCTGCTCTGTTTCTGTATCTTTCTGCATGCACAATAAATTTTCATTTTAATGCTGAATAATAATATTACCATTTTAGGACATTTTAAACAGCCATTAAACTCAACACATGTAGTCCAAAAATGCACATAACTCAATTGAAGTGACAAGAATATTAACAGCTATGATGAAAAGTTTATTCATGCTCAAACAATGAGAGCTACTTCACAGTCTATCCTGGGGAACAAGATGTAAGAAACCATTGGGTGTAAGATACATCCCAATCTTAGAGTTGCTTTAAAAAGTATGTTTATAATTGATGAACTATGGTCTTTGTAGTAGAATTGTTACCTTAAAAAAATAGAGTTATAGAATTCTTATATATCATAAATGGAGATTTAATATGGGTCTTCTTTTGGTCTTTTAATAATGTTTAGTATTTTTTCTTATAATTTTTTGCTGTTATAAATGCTATATTTTATACAATTGCATTTTATAATTGATTATTGGGTTTAGGAACATTACTTTTGTTTTATATATTGATTTTCTATTCAGTAATCCTGCTAAACCTTCTTACTAACGCTATAGATTTCCTTAGATTTTCTATCCAGACAAATAATGTTGTCTACAAATAACAGCACCATTTCTCTCCCTTGGCAGTCTATGCTTCCTAATTACTTTCCCTTTCTTGTTTCATTGGTTAGGACACTAATACAATTTGGAATAGATGTGGTTATAATGAACACATTTGTCTTCTTTAAAAGTTAATGCTTCTTAAATTTCACCATTAAACAAGAAGTTTCCTCTGGGTTTTTCAAGTTCAGGCCATTCCCATATATTCCTGGTTTGCTGTAAATTTTAACCCCGAATCAGTGTTAAATTTCATCATACACCTTTTCTACTAACATGACCATATGGTTCTTCCAATTCACTCTGTTAATGTGAATCCCATTGATAAAATTTTCTGATTTTGAACAATCCTTGCAATCCTGGAATAAAGCCTAGATACTTGTAATACTTTTTTATGCAGGGTGTCATTTAAGTTGCTATTATTTTATTTAGAATCTTTGAATCCACAATTAGATGTAACATTAGTCTATAATTTTTCTTATACCCCATAAAGTAAATTAGGTAGTTCTCTCTTTTTCTATTTTCTGATACAGCTTGCATAAAATGAGTTTTGGGGATTTCATAAAACTTACATGTAAAACTGTCTTAACCTGGGACTTTGGTGGAGGCAGATATATTTTATTACCAATTAAATTGGTTAGTAGTCTGTTCAAATTTTCTATTTCTTCTTATATCAACTTTGTGTGTGTGTGTGTGTGTGTATATATATATATATATATATTTCTTTCTTTATTTATTTAAATTACCCACCCCACCCCCTTTTTTTTTTTTTTGCCACACCATGTGGCACTCGGGATCTTAGTTCCCCAACCAGGGATCGAACCTGTGTCCCCTGCATTGGGAGCACGGAGTCTTAACCACTGGACTGCCAAGGAAGTTCCTTTAATTACCCATTTTATATGTTCTTTAATTTATTGGCACAAATTTGTTAACAGTATTATCTTACTATTTTTAAATTTCTACAGTAACTTAATGATAGTTATTTTTTATTCTTAATTTTATTTCACTCATTTTTTCTTGATCAGTATTGCTAGAGATTTGTCTTTATTTTGTAAAAAAATTTTTTTCATAAGTGTTTTGCATAAAAATATGTCTGTTTTCTTCCCCTGGGAATTAATTTTGTAATTTTTCAGTATCTTTATTGTTGTTTTCCAATTTAAAAAGTAATGCCTGGTCAATATTTTAAAATTTCAAAAGTAGCTGATGTGTTGAAGGTAGCAAATGACCTACTTGCTTATTTATTATTAGCTTCAAAAGTGTGATCTTACAGCACATAATGTTTTAACACTTGCTATTATCAGGTATGATATATGTATTTTTTCCAAATAAAGATATCTTACTTAGGGCCAGGAAAGTATTAACCTTAATGATATCAGTTTAAACCTAAACAAAATTAATGAATTTGCTAAGTGTTATTTTGGCTATAGACATTAACCTCCAATTTGCCACATGCATTACATTCAGGATGAATCTTGCACATGCACTGCATATAAAAATTTAACTCTGCTGTTTTAACTTGCAGGTATGTATATTAAAAGTCTTCCTTTTTCTTGGCTTGGCTTCATAACAGCTCACATTTCACCCTTAAATATATTGGTTTTGATTTTAATCAATTTTGTCTTTAATGTCTCTACTTTTTTTTCATCTTCAAAATATTTGGATTTCTCTTTTTTTGGTTTTGGAGCCCCAGTATACTCTCCATGTACACTGTCCTAGGTTCTTTAGAGCAAGGGCCTCAGGTCTTCCTGTTTGTGGATCTCAAGCCTCCAGCACAATGCCTGGACCATGACAGAAGATGACATTATCGATAACCACCACTCACTGAGCAAGTGCTATATTCCAGGCATTGTGCCAAACATTTTGTGTGCATTATCAAAATTTGTTGAGATAATAATTACTTTAAAAAAATCAGGCTATCTTAAATCAAAACCACAATGAGATATCACCTCACACCCATTAGGATGGCCACTGTCAAAAAAACAGAAAATAGGGCTTCCCTGGTGGCGCAGTGGTTGAGCGTCTGCCTGCCAATGCAGGGGACACGGGTTCGAGCCCTGGTCTGGGAAGATCCCACGTGCCGCGGAGCAGCTGGGCCCGTGAGCCACAATTACTGAGCCTGCGCGTCTGGAGCCTGTGCTCCGCAACAAGAGAGGCCGCGATAGTGAGAGGCCTGCGCACCGCGATGAAGAGTGGTCCCCGCTTGCCACAACTAGAGAAAGCCCTCGCACAGAAACGAAGACCCAACACAGCCATAAATAAATTAAAAAACAAATACTTAAAAAAAAAAAAGTAAAAGTCTATTAATTAAAAAAAAAAAAAAAAACAGAAAATAACGTGTTGGTGAACATGTGGAGAAATTGAAACCCTTGTGCACTGTTGATAGGAATGTAAAATGGTGAGGCTACCAAGGAAAACAGTATGGAGGTTCCTCAAAAAAATTAAAAATAAAACTACCACATGATCCAGCAATCCCACTTTTGCGTATATGTCCGACATAAGCAGAGTCTTGAAAAGATCTTTGCACACTTGTGTTCATTGCAGTGTTATTCATAATAACCAAGAGGTGGGAGCAAGCCAAGTGTCCACTGACAGATGAATGGATACACAAAATGTGGTATATACACACAATGGAATATTATTCAGCCATTTAAAAAATCCTGTCACATGCTACAACATGGATAAACCTGGAAGACATTATACTAAGGGGAAAAAAAACAGTCACAAAAGGACAAATACTGTATGATTCCACTAATTAAGATATCTAAAGTAGTCAAATTCTTAAAAACAGAAAGTAGAATGGTGGCTGCCAGGGACTGAGGGGAGGGGTAAAAGGGGTGTTATTGTTCAAAGGATACAGAATTTCAGATTTGCAAGATGAACAAGTTCTGGAGACCTATTGCATTAAAATGTGAATATAGCTTACGTGAGAAAAATGTTTTTAAAAATGGTTAAGATGGTCAATTTTATGTTATGTGCCTTTTTATACCACAATTAAAAATTAAATCAGGCTTTCTGAATTTAAGGATGAAGAAACTAAGATTCAGAAGGTTTTACGGTTCATCCAGGGTCAAAGAACCAACTTCAAAGCACAGATCAAGGCTTGAGAGTGCTCGAGCCACAGAATGCTTTCGCTTACTTTAAATTTTGATTTTATTTTCCTTAGAAACTAACAGAATTCGGTACGTACTAAAAATATCCTCTTTTAGACCTTTTAAAGGGGAAAGTAAACCTTTTCATGCTTATTTTTAGTCAACATGACATAATGATTTGTCTTCTGAAGAGGTTCACTTCTGGACAAAGGCAAAAAATGAATATTTTCAAAGCCAACATTCACTTTCAAATAAAGTGATAAGATAAAAATGAGTGGGTGAGATCATTTAAAATCTTCAGGTATCTTGTATGGTGATTTATTTTCAAACTGAGATGTACTTGACATATAACATTATATTATTTTCAAGTGTACAACATAATGATTTGTTATTTGTATATATTGCAAAATGACCACCACAATTAGTCTAATTAACATCCAGGGTAGTATTTTAAAAAAGAAAATCTAATAAACTGTCTGACATAGAATGTGTGACCTGTGCTGAGGAAATCAAAACATGTTCCTCCACAAGGACTTCAATCTCATTGGGTTTATATTAACCTCTCCCCACTGACTGCAAAGAATTGTTGCTTTATTCTTCCCTCAATGAACTTTTCTAAATCATTTTCCTCCTTCCACCCTAAGGGTCTCTGCAGCTGGACTTCTCTGAACAGTTTTAACTCTTCTGTGAGAGAGAAAGGGAGTAACTCATTCAGTGTTGTAGTAGGTTAACGAATGTTCCCCCAAAGATACCTAGACCTCATCCCTGGAATTTGTAAATATCACCTCATTTGGAAAAAGCAACTTTGCAGATGTGATTAACTCAAGGATTTTGAGATGAAGCAACAACCATGGATTATCAGGGTGAGACCTAAACGGGATCGCCTATTTCCTTATATGTGAGAGCCAATGAGAGATAACGCAGATACAGCAGAGAAGGTGATGTGAAGATGAAGGCAGAGATTGGGGTGATGTGGCCACAAGCACAGGAATGCCGGCAGCCGCCAGCAGCTGGAAGAGGCAAAGAATGGATTCTCCCCTGGAGTTCCCCAAGGGAGCACAGCCTTGCCACATTTCAGATTTTGGTCTCCAAACTGTGAGAGAATAAATTTCAGTTGTCTAATGCCGCCAAATTTGTGGTAATCTGTTACAACAGCCTCAGAAAACAAATAAAGGTATATTCGTGTGTGTCTGCTGACTCTCAGTGTTTACTGAAATTGACTAGTACAAATAAGCAGTCCATGTGGAAAAATCATCTATAAAATAATTTATAAAACATCTGCCTGGCTAGAGGAGGGAAAGTCTAGTGGGAATTCATAATCAGAACATCAAAACTCAATGCATGAGGTATTAAATGCATTTCCCCTGGTCTCACAGAAGTTCCTCTAGCCACGTCTGAAACCACAGGAGTTGTGTCCAGAAGGATACTCAAGAAAACAAAGGAAACGCAGTATGCCTTTCAATCCATTAGGATCTATCAACAAAGGACATGGACGAATAGCCAGGATGTTATGACAGACTCCAGAGCTACTGTTATCCATCGAATTTCTGATGCCAAGTGCCAGCCGTGGCCGTGTCCTCAGATTTTGAGCTGCATGCCTGTCCTCAGTGCCTGGGGAGCTAGCCTTCAGTCTAAGCATTGAGCCCGTTAAAGCTGGCCCACGCGGTCTCTGGCTTCACATTATTGTTCTGGAATAGGGCTCTCAGCCTTTCCTGAGTTAGGTCAAAACCATACCCCCTTTGCAAATAATGACCCTGGGAGGTCAGGGACAAATAAGGCCTAGAGCTGCCAGATTTAGCAAATAAACATAGAGGACACCCAGGTAATTTGAACTTCAGATAAACAAGAATACTTTTTTACTGTAAGTATATCCAACGCAAGATTTGGGACATATTTATGCTAAAAAAGTATTTGTTATTTATCTGAAACTCAAATTGAACAAGATATTCTAATATGGAACCCTAATCAGGAACAATCTCAGCCCTCACAGACCTTACACTGTGTCCAGGGGATGAGATAAATGCACAGACTGTGGCGCAGGCCACAGGCTGAGTCTTGAGAGGGGTACCATCCAAATACTAAAGGCCCACTGAGGCAAGAGGTCGGTTCTGCCTGGTGAAAGTAATGAGGCTTGGGAGATTAGCAGATGAGCTAAAAGATGGCAGATGGGGAGAGGGTGGAGAAGGGCAACAGTGACAAGGGTGTTGACCGTGGCCTTGGAGAGGTAAATAGGCTGAGATGAGTAAATGCGGGTTCATCAGTGCTCCCACCTCCGCCCCTTTTGACCCACTAAGTTACCACAAGACCAAAGGCTTCCGATGTTGTAAAAGAGGCAAACCATCCAGAAACCAATGGAGTCTGAATCTCTCAATAGAGGTGTTAAATTTATGGTATGAGCAAGGCATTAAGGTCGTTCTCCAACTCAAGGTCAGAAGTAAAAGAATGAGCCACTGTGGAATCTACTCAGGATAGTGGAGTGATTAAGGAGGTGCCATAATCTTTTTGTTACAGAAGGAATCTCTGAATTGAGAGTCCCTCTCCACATGAGCTGCAAGAGGAAAATGGGCACGGAGTGAACTGAAGCAACAAATCTTTTTCCAGCAGTGGCGAGAATCCTTGAAGAGAAAAAGTTCAGGAAGGGGAGGCTGGTACTCCTTGGTGTGGAGAGGGGAAAGTAATTGGAGGGTTACTGCTGACTCATGGGCTCTCAGCAAAGGACTTCCTGGGAGATCATCACTTCTCCCCAGTAGTGATGGGGGTGGAGAAACAGGAATCAGGGATCTTGCACCTAAGTCCCCACCTCATACAGAAATTTTGGCTTGGAGAGAAAGAACTGTGAGATGTATCTGGGTTCAGAGGTGGGCAGAGCTGGGGGAGGGAGCTGCCTAGACACTAGCATCTTTAAATAGGGAACATGGAAGCCCCCGTCTGAGTCCCCGAACTTTTGAAATAACACTAAGGGTGAGCTAGCACAAGACTTAAAGTCCACGGTTCAAGCGTGCGCAGGAACAAGTGCTCCTGATCCGGTGAGATCAGAAAACTATTCACTGCTACCTAAATTCCTTAGATCACAAAAACTATATTTAACTGAAGGTGATTTAGTGAACTATACCTATTTACTGAGAGTGGAGAATTGTGTAATGGGGTTTTCTTCACCAAGAAAGCAGAGTATTTTAGAAGGGAGGCTAACAATTTTTCAGTGCTAAACTAAGTGTGGTTACATTCATTCTCCTTTTAATAAAAAAGTACTGAATCTCTGAATATCAGCCCCAATTTCCTTGTTTATAATTTATGGTAACATTTAGTCAACTCCTGAATAGCATACATCATTGTCAGATTATATTTTCTCACTTCAGCTCCTACATTTTCTGGGTGTCCATCCAGCCTGATATATGTAAGTCTTTATTTCCCACTGAGGTATACCCAGGAACATTCAGCACTATTGTATCATTTGTTCACGCCTTATACTTAAATTTGTTTGAGATGAGTAGGTGTCTTGTTTGTGCTGTCATTAGGGAGGCCATATGTTAACATAGTCATAGGTAGGAGTGTTTCTATTCTTTTAAGAGTTCGAAAAAGGGCATCTCCCAAGAAGCCTTAATTGCATGTCCAAGTACAATAAAAAAGCAAAACAATAGCTGAAGTCCTAGACATGCCAAATATCTATTTTATTCCATTTACTTCCAATGTTAAATTTAGGGTCTCAATGCAAAGCAAAACAAAGCAAATCAGAAACTAATTTTATTATACAGCTAGACACTCTATATAACCTGGTGCCTGAGAAGACTATAACTGCCTATTCTGAACATAATAGCCACTCTGTAAGTCTAATCAAACTACAGATCTTCCTTGACTTACAAAGGACTTATGTCCCAGTAAACTCACTGTAAGCTGAAAATATCCCAAGTCAGAAATGCATTTAATACACCTAACCTACTAAACATCATAGTTGAGCCTAGCCTACCTTCAATGTGCTCAGAACAGTTACATTAGCCTACAGTAGGGCAAAATCATCTCACACAAAGCCTATTTTATATTCAAGTGCTGAATATCTCATGTAATTTATTGAATACTGTACTGAAAGTGAAAAATAGAACGGTTGTACGGGTGCAGAATGGTTGTAAGTGTATTGGTTCTTTACTCTCATGATTGTGTATAATTGACGAGGAGCTGTGGCTTGCTGCCGCTGCCCAGCATTGTGGGAGTATCACATCACATAACACTAGCCTGGGAAAAGATCAAAATTCAAAGTAACAGTTTCTACTGAATGCGTATCGCTTTCACACTATCATAAAGTTGAAAAATTGTAAGTCGAACCATTGTAAGTTGGGGACCATCTTTATACTCTCTGCTGATATAGCAGTCAGACCCCCAAAATAAAATTATCAATATTTCCCTTCCATGCAATCAAGAAAAGGAGAACTAAGTGTTAACGTTGAGAAGTGTTTACTGTTCTTTAATTTAATAACTGATTTTATCTTTGATGCTACTTATACACATATATAATTTTCCCAAAGTAAGGTTCCATTTAAATACAAAATAATAAAAAGTATTTTTCTTATAACACACCTGAAGTTGTTTTTTAAAAACTAGAGGCCCGGGCTTCCCTGGTGGCGCAGTGGTTGAGAATCTGCCTGCCGATGCGGGGGCACGGGTTCGAGCCCTGGTCTGGGAAGATCCCATATGCCGCGGAGCAACTAGGCCCGTGAGCCACAACTACTGAGCCTGCGCGTCTGGAGCCTGTGCTCCGCAACAAGAGAGGCCGCGGCAGTGAGAGGCCCGCGCAACGCGATGAAGAGTGGCCCCCACTTGCCACAACTAGAGAAAGCCCTCGCACAGAAACGAAGACCCAACACAGCCATAAATAATAAATAAATAAATAAATAAATAAAATTAAAAAAAAAAAAAAAAAAAACTAGAGGCCCATCCCTTTGAGGATTCTTCAAACTAGATTTTTCTTATTCTTTTGGTAGTTCTCCCCTTTCAAAACATTTATTCTTTACCCTTTAAAAAGAATTTATGCATCTGCTGTTTTGAAAATATTTCAAGGTCTTCTTGGGAATACACATATTATGCTCTGAAATCTTGAAATAGCTAGATTTCTGGAATATATACCAGAATTACCTACTTCTGAAGATCATAAAGTTTTTAATTTCCTCAACTTTTGCATGTTTTCAGTTCTTATGCTCCGGGGTTTCTGAGCATTATAGTCTTAAACTATCACTTTCCTTGCTCAGTATATTGAATTGTGATGTCACCAAGTTAGAGTCACGGCTGAGAAATATCTTCCATATTAAGTCCTTGACTTAAGCCTTTGATACGCTGAAGCTAAGGTTCCTCTGGCCTCATTAAAAGCCCAGAAGGCTGTGGGGTGGAGGCCAAGATGATTGGTATAAGAGATGTCTTCCATTAGTGCAATTTTACTGTCATTCAAGTCCTGAAAAAGTTTAAAACTTCTAAAGCTCCAAATATGATGCTTGCTTGTTGATCTAATTTAGAGGGATTCAATGTTTCCAAAGGAGTTTGGGAGCACAATGGTTTATTCAATCAATTCCCTATTGACAGACATGTGGGTTGCTCCCAAACTTTTGTCTGTTCAAATAAACTCGATAAACAACCTTGTGCATATGATTTTCCAAATCTGTTCCGATGTGATTCACATTTGATTCTTAGAAGTGGGGTTGCTGGGTCAATCTATAAATGAATTGGCATTTTTGCTAGATATTGCCCACTCCCCCACCCCAACACATATACACTTTTTTAATACCTTAAGCCTCACATACAACTCTTGGGTATGATTTCTATGTCGTGTTCTTCCCCGCTCCATAGTGACACTAGAGCACCGTGGCCACTCAGGGGTATAACGTTAGAGTCCCCTGGGAAGGACAGGCGGCATGACTCCCAGTGTGACATACACAAGACTTGTCTTCGCTTCTTTTCTGTTGCTCTCTTCCTCTGCCAGCATCTGTTATGGACTGAATCCTTGTGTCCCCCTAAAATTCATATGTTGAAACCTAACCCCCCATGTGGTGGTGTTAGGAGGTGGGACCTTTGAGAGGTGATTAGGCCCTAAGGTTGGAGTCTTCATGAATGAGATCAGTGCCCTTATAAGAGATACACCAGAGAGCTCCCTGCCACGTGAAGATAAAATGAGAAAACGGCCACCTGCAACCTGGAGGAGGGCCCTTAGCAGAACCTGACCCTGATCTTGGATTCACAGCCTCCAGAACTGTGATGAATAAGTTTCTGTTGTTTATAAGCCACTCAATCTATGATACTTTGTCATAGCAGCCCCAGCAGACTAAGACAGTGTCACTCTCTTCAGAGCCTTTGTGAGGCCCCAGTGCTTCCCCCACACCCAGGGAACCCTGGTGATGCCTCATCCATCCCTGCCTTCTCTCCAGTAACTTAGAATGATCCTCTGACTTCATCAGGAAGCATCTCTTACTTCCCCCACTGAGGCCTTGTATGAAGATGTAGAAATAATCCACAACATCATGCATTACTGAATGGGGATTTCAGTTAAACACTGCTTTACTCAAAGGACCAACCCTGCTGGTGGGCCTAGTGACAAGTCACTGCTCTATAGGGAGCCTTTGCTCGTGCTCCATTCCTCCGCTTGAAGACAAGGTGCTGAAGCGCTTCCCTCCCAGTCTTCTCCAATCACATGCCTACACAAAGGATACGTCACTTGATCCTATTGAGCAAATTCCTGGATTGTCCAGTCTGATCATAGAAATATGGCCTGGTGCCTGGTGAAAGAGTGGTCTCCATGTTCGTTTTTGAATAAACTAACCATAATCCTACCAGAAAACGATTTTTCAGGGAGTTGACCTTATTAAGAGTTTAGAATCAGCAAGTGGATAAATTCATTCCTTTTCCTTTGTTGACCCCCCCCCTTCCTTCTGACCCCACCAGCTAAGGAGGTCCTAAGATGCAGTTGACAGGGCTTTTGCGGGGCACACTCCCACTGATCAAGCCAACTATTGCACTTAGAGGTGGCCAACTTGATAACACACCCTTGTACTGACTCCCTCTCCTCCGCTTCACTCCGCAGGTAACAGCATATACGACCTCTGGCTCAGGCTCTGCTTTCCGGGGAAATCAACCCAAGACATAAAAGGAAAAAGGAGTGATAGGAGCTAGAGTGTAGCTAAAATCTCTGATTCTAATTGAGAAGTGCTCAGAGGAAGAAAGAAATCAGACACTGGTGAGCAATGACTCAGAGAAGAATATAGCTCAGGAAGGCTCCTTAGACTGGGAGCATGAAGAATCCTTGTGTGTTAAAAATTGAAGGAGAAAAAAAAAAAAAAACAGTTTGCTGGCTAAAAAGCCATGGATATTGTCGAAAGAAATAAAAGAATTGGAAAAAATATTTGCAAATTATGTATTGCAAAAGCTCTTAACAGTTGAGAAGGAAAAAAAAGTAGAAAAATTGGTAAAAGATCAGAGGGTTCCTAGGAAAAGCAAAGCAAAGAGTCTCAAACATATAGAAAAAATGCTCAACTTCACTCATAATAAGAGAAATGCAAATTACAACTACACTGAAACACCATTTCTTGTTTATCAGATTGGCAAACATTCAAGATTGAAAACGCACTCTGTTGGCAAGCTTGTGGGGAAATTGGCACTCTTATTTATTGCTGGTGGGAGTGCAAAATGTTACAGTCCCTATGCAGGGGAATTTGGCAATATCTAACAAAAATGTAAATGCATTTACAGTTTGACCCAGCAATCTCACTTCTAGAAGTCAAATGTAAATTACCCCTGAACAGATTTGAAAAAACATGCACAATGTTATTTACTGAGCATTATTTGTACAAACAAAAGTTTGGGAGCAACCCACATGTCCATCAATAGGCAACTGACTGAATAAACCATTGTACAGCCACACAAGGGATACTATACAGTTATTTAAAAAAAAAAAAAAAAAAAGAAGAAGGAGGATGTCTGTATTAGTTTACTGTGACTGCCTTAACAAATGATCACAAACTTGGTGGCTTAAAGCAACAGAAATGTATTCTCTCACAGTTCTGGAGGATAGAAGTCCAAAATCAAGGTGCCGGCAGGTTTGGTTCCTTCTGGAGGTTCTGGGGGAGAATCCATTCCATGCTTCTCTCCTAGTTTCTGGTCGCTGCCCACAATCTTTGGTGACCCTTGGCTTGTAGCTGTCTCACTCTAATCTCTGCCTCAGCCTTCATATGGCCTTCCCCTCTGTGTCTTAAATATCCCTCTCTTTTCTCTTACATCTATACTCATAATTGGATTTAGGGTCCACTCTAATTCAAAGTGATCTCATCTTAAGATCTTTACCTTAATTGCATCTCCAAAGACCCTTATTCCAAATAACACATTCAGAGGCTCCAGGTGGACGTATCTTTTGGGGGACACAATTCAACCGACTACAATCTTCATGTAATAATATGAATTAATTTCTAGAATATGTCAAGTTAAAAAAGCAAAAGGCAGAACACTGTTTATAATGTGCTATATTTTGCGTGAGAAAGGTGGAGAAATAAGAATACACACACACACACACATACGTATATACACATGTATATATTTTAAAACAGTAACACTGGAATAATAAACCAGAAACTAATCACAGTGGTTAACTCTGTGGGTGGGGAGGGAGGTGAGAAGACAGGAATAGAAGGCAGACTTATGAGCATACTTTTGAGTATATAGTTTTGAGTATAGTTTTGGCTTTTGAAACATGTAAATGTTCTACCTATTCAAAAATAAAATTAAATATTTTTAAAACCCTAAAATTGAAAACAAATTTGAGCAAATGAACCTAACTTTACATCAGGTAATATTACTCACAGAGAAAATCATTATTTGATGTGACATTATAATGCTGAAATCTGTATATCTTTATTGGTACGTATTCTAAGATAAAAAAACTATAACAAATCTTTAACTTCATTCCATATTTTCTTAGTAGTAACATTAGTATTATGGTTTAAAAACCATTTTATGTATAAGATAGAGCAAATAAATAATTATGTTAATATTATTAGGAACCAAGATGTTCAGTGAAAGAGAAAAGAGATACAAGTAAAAATTCTTTAATTTTACTTTTTTCCATCTCTACTGAGATATAATTGAAGTATAACATTATATAAGTTTAAGGTGTACAACGTGATGATTTGGCACAGGTATATGTGCAAAATAATTATCACAATAAGGTTAGTTAACACATCCACCACTTCACATAATTACCTTTTCTCTGTGTGCGTGTGTGTGTGTGTGCTTGTGTGGTGAGAACTTAAATTTAAGATATATTCTCTCAGCAACTTTTATGTATATAATACAGTATTGTTAACAACAGTCACCATGCTGTACATTAGATCCCCAGAACTTATTCATCCTATAACTGGAAGTTTGTACCCTTTGACCAACATCTCCCATTTCTCCAACTGAGATCATGCAGTTTTTGTCTTTCTCTGTCTGACTTATTTCACTTAGCATAATGTCTTCAAGATCCATCCATGTTATTGCAACTAGCAGGATTTCCTTCTTTTTTCTGGCTAAATAATATTCCATTTTATATTTCAGGAGTAGTAAAATAGTCCCAGATGAAAGGAAAAGTCCTTCATTTCTGCAAAATATCTGCTAATAAATGGAAACGAAATGATAACATTAGAACAATCACCATTTTGCTACCCTCAGTGAAATAACAGATTCAGACAAAAATCATCAATGGATGCTAAAACCCTTATACGAAACCATTACGTCTCCGTTACCTCATGGAGAACTGGATAGTCACATAACACCACAGATAATTTGCTAGTTAAAAAGAAAAAACATGTTAACTTTATAATGGAGAGATCTAGAATGTAGGAAAAATTGTGAAAGGACCAAAGATTCCATTCTTCAAAGGAAAAGTAGATGTTGTTCAGGTTATCTGATTCCATTGGGTCTCTGGGTCTTTCACTGTCTTTGAGCTATTTTATGACTCTTTAAGTTGTAGAATACTGAGAATAATGCAAATGATTCTTGTTTATAAAAATGGAAATTGTCTGGTAGAAATACAGTTGGTTGTTGCCCTATGTATATTGACCAATTTAAGCAAATTCATTTCAGCATTTATTCAGCCTGTATATGTGTTTGCTCTTTGGATTTTCCTTTGAACCAGTTGTAACATCTTACTGGTTCCCTCATTAATTAAGGAGGAAAATAAAATCTTTGACATATGTTCATTTTTTATTTGTCTGAGAGTCCTGAGTTTTCCCTTTTCAAAACTTGTCCTTTAACAAGCAGAAACCATCTTAACTCAGCAAACAAAGTTAGCAGCACTAATAATGGACGCATAAAAAAGTGGCTTTTTGATGTGATGTATATGAAGCATACAACATCACATATATAGTGTCCGCGTTTGGGTCTTCATTGCTGTGAACAGGCTTTCTCTAGTTGTGGCGAGTGGGACCTACTCTTAGTTGCAGTGCGTGGGCTTCTCATTGTGGTGGCTTCTCTTATTGAGGAGTACGGGGGTCTAGGCGCACGGGCTTCAGTAGTTGTGGCATGCAGGCTCTAGAGCACAGGCTCAGTAGTTGTGGCACACCAGCTTAGTTGCTCCACGGCATGTGGGATCTTCCAGGACTAGGGATCGAACTCGTGTGCCCTGCATTGGCAGGCAGACTCCTAACCACTGCACCACCAGGGAAGTCCCCTATATAATGTTCTTAAAAAGAATGTTTAACCTAAATCAAATCAAGCCTTTAAATCTAACTTCCCATTTACAGATCAATCATGGGAAAAGAAACATTTTAAAGGATCCAACAGAGAAATAATGATACAAAGTCAAAATGCAAGACATTATGCAAAATATTTGATCATTCTCTTCCAAAAGTCAATGTCATGAAATTTAAAAAAAGAAAAAAAAGTATACATTTTAAAAGACTGAAGAGACATGATTACAATGATTCTTGACTGGATTCTGATTCTAAAAAAAGGTGATAAAAGATAACTTTTAAGCAATTGGGGACATTTGTAAAGGAAATGGATAGTTGATGATAGTAAGGAGTTATTGCTTATTTTCATAGGTTTATAGTATTATGGTGGTTATGTGGGAGAACATTATGTATTTGGAGATGAATGTTAAAGTTTTTAAAAGTGAAGAATCATGGTATCCATACTTTAAAATAGTTCAGAAATGAAGCCAATAGGGCAAAAGGTTGAGTTGTTGAAACTGCTCAATTTCTTATTCTTTCCTATTTTGCTGTTGTAGGGCAAAAAAAATAATTTTCCTTCTATCCTTCCGGGTTCTTGGCTGAGGTTCCCCCTGAAATAAAGACAGATTAACAGGAGAAAAACAAAGAGAAGGTTAATAACATGTATACCTCCTGCATAGATGGGAGATACCCAGGAAAACTGAGTTACTGAAATAGCCCAAGCCACCACCTTAACTACTATCTCCAGCTAAAGACAAAAGAAGGTGTTTGGAATGGGAAGTGGGGCAGTTATGGGCAGTTACCAGACAAAGCACAGTAAACAAGGGAATGGTTGTTAGGCAGATTTAAATCCTTGATTTCCCCATTGATAAGAGTTTCTAAAGATTTAGTCATCCTTTTCCAGGTATACAGAGGGAGACACCCTTATAAATGGAGATTTCTCTTATAAAAGTAAATGTCTCTTACAAAAGGCAACTTCTACTTGGTTTTCAGAGCTTCTCTTGTGTCTGCCGTTTTTAAAGAACAACCAGCTCAAGATAATCCTCTTATATTTCTGTGGTGGCAGATTCTGCTCCCCTTCACTGTATGTTTGAAGTATATCATAATAAAAATGAGAATAAAAGAAATCCTTTTGTGTGGAGGCACCATAGATATCTTGTTGAAAACAACCGTGGGTTGGGAAGATAGCTTCAGTCACATTCGTTTTCCTTTTTGTTATTCATCCTTCATAATATCCCAATATTATGATGGGACTTAAATAAAATTAATGGTGATCAATTTATAATCATATAATTATCTGTGTTCCATTTCATTAGTAACTTTTAAGTGCTAATCCCATCTAACAGGAACCTGGTGAAAGGAGTAGTAATGGGGGGTGGTCTACTAATCATGTCTACTGTTAAAGAGAAGACCACAGGCCCAAAATGGCATCACTTGTGCTAAAGCCCATGATACCAAACCTAGATTTAACACTTGATTTAATTGCAGTTGTAACCTTCCCCACAAATGTAATCTTAATCAACCACTTTGGAATTTTCTGGTCAGCACCAAGGAGGTAATCTGCCAGCTGGGCCCCCTCTATTCCCCAGAGGAAAAAGAGGCAATCTACATGATAAAACCCTTGCCATTCCCTTCCTCTCAAAAGGAGAGGTTCTGCCCTAAAACTAATTCTTTCTTTTATTTTGCTAATAGGTCCCCTGCCCCACCCTTCTTCCTATAAAAACCTCCCATTTTGCACAACTCCTCTGAGCAGGCTTTAGTTGCTAAGTGGGATACTGCCCGATTCATGAATCGTTGAATACAGTCAATTAGATCTTCAAATTTACTTGGTTGAATTTTGTTTTTTAACAGAACCCACTAATTAATTTAAAATTCTATTAAATTAGATAAGACATGTGTGTGTAAAAGGTTCAAGTGGGCTGCTCCCCAGATTCAAATAAGTCATCTATGTCCCTGGGCTTCAGTATTTGGCATCCTGGCGTATAATTCAACCCCATAATTTTACTACAGGGAAATATAGATAAGGGAAATCAATTGTACTACAGGAAATATAGATAAAGGAAATAGTGACAGGTGGAGGTCAGAAACCAGGTATAACAACTCTCAGTGTACTGTGTATATTATTTCCTGTATTACCCAATGGTCCTCAACAGGTGGGCCCACTGAGGGGACACTTGGAAAGGTGTTATAGATGGGAGTGCTTTGGTTGTCACAATGACTTGAGGTTGCTAATGGCATTTAGTAACTAGAGGTTATGGATGCTAAAAATGCTGCAGTTCCAGAGGGAGTCTAACACAATAAAGAACTGTCCTACCTCAAATGCCACTAGTGCACTCCCCTCCCCCCCACATACACACACATTGAGAGACCGCTACCCAAACAGAACTTAATGCCAATTTGGCTGATTAAATGCACAATGTAATGCCATGAAAATTCAAAACAGGGAAGAAAAAGATAATTTATTTTTAGCCATTAATATTTTTAAGAATCAAATTTTATTCTTACTAAAACTTGTTTCATGTTTTCACTAAACATTACCTGGATTTTCTAGTCAAATATCAAATGGAAGAACTGTGAAACCCTAAAGTGTGCTGGGGCAATCTTGAGATTAAAACCACTTCATATAAAACTTATGTTGACATAAGCTATGATCCAAAACTAGAATGAACTGAACTAATTTACTAAGGAGCAAAAGCCCCTCCCTCTAATAAAACAAATAAAAGCAAACAAAACAAACCAAATGAGAGAACTCAGTTGACTTGAAATTGAACTCCTTTTTGTTTTCCAAACTCAGCGAACTAGAGGGGAAAGAAGAATCACAACGTGCTCGAAACAAACCAGTATTTCATTCTTTTCAAGACCATACAAATGAACTATAATATGTGTCAAAGGGCTGTGGTTAACTGGAACCCATAACTGTCCTGTATATTGTAGACCTTCTGTATTCTTATGAGTAATACATCTGTCACATTTTGCACTTATCTTACCAACCAGTGTTCAGCAGATATGCTTGAATTTATTTTAGAGACAAGAACATGGAAACAGGATGCGTAAAATGTTCCAGAATGCACTTAGTCATCCTGAAATGCTATGGTATATCCATTCATTTAACTCTCAGCTGAGTACCTATGTGCCAGAGTGTGTCAGGCACACTGGTAAGCACTGGAAATAAAGTGTCTTGATTTCAGTAAGACATTTGACAGAGTCTCATAATATCATGGACAAAATGTAGAAATTTCTTTGGCATTCCAGAAGAATTATCAAATTTGTAATTGATTAAATAACGATACCAACAAGGTTTTAATTAATGGATCAACACCAATCAGAGTGGAAATCTCTAAGATCATACCTATTCTTGGTCAGTTATCTTCAGCACTTTTACTAGCAATTTAAATGAAGATGCAAAGACTTCCTCAGTGTGAGGTTGTAGAGAGAATTTCACAGGCTGAAATGATGTGCCCCATAAGCAAGATAAAACTTAAGAGGAATAAATTCAATGTACATTTTCACATTTAGTTTAAATAATTCCATTATACAAGTTCAGAATGGAGAAGACAAGGCCATTCGGGTATAACAAGAATTAGGAATTTTATTTATTTCTATATAAGATCAACTTGAGCCAATACTTTGACGTGGCCCCTAAAACCCAACTGAAGCCAGAGCCCTGTTAAAAGAAGCAAAGTATCAAGATCACTGATTTGCAACCCTTTCTATCCCAACACACCAAGGGCTAAGACAATAAGAAAACCAGGGCAATATCTTTATCTTAAAAGTATGCCATATATCATTTATATGTGGAATCTAAAATATGACACAAATGAACCTATGAAACAGAAACAGAATCACAGACATAGAGAACAGACTGGTGGTTGCCAAGGGGGAGGGGGGTTGGGGGGATAGAGTGGAAGGTTGGGATTAGCAGATGTAAGCTTTTATATATAGAATGGATAAACAACAAGGTCCTACTGTATAGCACAGGGAAATATATTCAATATCCTGTGGTAAACCATAATGGAAAAGAATATGAAAAAGAATATATATGTATAACTGAGTTACTTTGCTGTACAGCAGAAACTAACACAACAGTGTAAATCAACTATACTTCAATAAAAATAAATAAATAAACTCAACCAATAGACATATCCACATTGCTCTTCAAACGGTTAGGTCCAAACGGTTCGGTTAGGTTAAAAAGGGGAAAAAAGGCAAATAAACACTGAACATGAGTAATCTGCTGACAACATCCATACTTTACAACAGTGACTCAGCAAACCATTTAATGTGAACTTCAACAGCTTTTAATCAGTTCCTTATGCAAAGACATGATTTGATTTGGGCTTTCAAATGACTTTATCAATCATTCCCACGGTTCCAGGAATACTGAAAAACAATGTTCTTAGTACAAAAGGCTTGCCTATATTAACCTTCAACCATATGATAAACCATAATGGAAAAGAATATAAAAAAAGTATATATATGTATAACTGAATCACTTTGCTGTACAGCAGAAATTAACACAACATTGTAAATCAACTATACTTCAAAAAAGAAAAAGTATATCATAAGAGGGTGGAGGGAAAGGAGGCAAGCCCACTGGCAAATGGAGTTTTAAAGAACCTCTTGGATGACTGATCACTGAACTCACCTTTCTCACTCTGATCTATATCCAGGTGGGTATTTGTTCCATGATACATTTTAAGAAGAATATTGACAACAAAGGTAAGTGCCGAGGAGAGAAATTAGGATAGTGGGCACTTGACAATTCATAAAATGAAAACTAGAAGGAAATGTTTATGTTAAAAAAAAAGGAAAAGAAAAAAAGATGAGGGGATTCATAAAACAGCATATCATGGTGGATCATAGTCTAAGCTCTGGGCTCAAGGAGACCTGGGTTCAAATCTAGCTCTACCAGCTCATACTTTGAGTTGTGGACAAATCAAAATAGAAGATACAGGATTAAATAGAAATTTAAGGAATCCAGAACCCAATTAGGGGCAAAAGGAGTTAGCTGCCACCTGAGTGGGGTTGCAGATTTCTAGCTATCCAAATCAGGTGGCTAAAACTTTGTAGCGAAATGTGTGGCACTGGAATCTCCCATGAACCAAGTGACTATTAAAAAAAAAGAAAGGGTTCCCTTGGTACTTGGTGGCTAAGGTAGAATCATCTGGGAAGCATGAAGCTCTTAAACCCTAAATCTTGGTCTTGAATCTCTGACTAATAAGCAGACATACTCTGATGGCCAAAGCCATCTTCTAACTTCAGCTCAATCCACCTGATACGATAAATCTGCTACCCTTATCTGAGTGACTTTTCAACCCTGGGGAGAACTTAGAATGATATAATGAAGTAAATAGCCACCATAGTAATGCTTTTATGTAAATTAAAACTAATCTCTTTGTAATGTTTAAGAGAATCTGCCATTTTAGGAAATCTGTCAGATCTGCCTTGAGCAATTTATTTTGACTTGCAGTTTCAGGTAAAAAAGTATAAGAGAATTTCACTAAGTGCATTAACAGTATTGAAATGTTTAAGAGAACTCAAGATTCAGCAGACTTGCAGGCTTAATTTATTATCTTCACCAGAGTCATTTAACCACCTAGGAGGATTTTGTTTGTTAGTATTATACTTATGCCTTGTCAGGCATTTGAAGGGCTTGACAAGTTCAAATGTATTAAATATATGAGTATAGTTTTAAAAGAGGAATTAAATAAGTTTATAAATGAGATTGTTTAAAGTGAATTTAATCTTTTTGAATTGTGTTGATTATTAATCAGAGAACAATCGAAAGTAATTGCCCATATTTTATACACCAATTACAAGATTTATAAATAGCATAACTAACAATATTCGCGAACTGAACTTAACACTTTAAGAAAAAAAAATGTAAGTTTAAAAATCAAATATTAGGCTTCCCTGGTGGCGCAGTGGTTGAGAATCTGCCTGCCAATGCAGGGGACACGGGTTCGAGCCCTGGTCTGGGAAGATCCCACATGCCGCGGAGCAACTAAGCCCGTGCGCCACAACTACTGAGCCTGCGCGTCTGGAGCCTGTGCTCCGCAACAAGAGAGGCCGCGATAATGAGAGGCCCGCGCACCGCGATGAAGAGTGGCCCCCGCTCGCCGCAACTAGAGAAAGCCCTCGCACAGAAACGAAGACCCAACACAGCCATAAATAAATAAATAAATAAATTAATTAATTAATTAAAAAATCAAATATTAATATAAAACCCAACTAACAGTAGATAGTCCAAGAGTTCCCATAGGTCATTAAGTAACTTAGATTGACATTCTCTTGGTATGTCCCCTTGTCACCTAGATAGCAGCCTCATCTATAAAATTCCTAATGTTTTTGTGAAGATTAAATGCGATGATGTATCTAAATCCAGATATTTAGTCCAGTAACTATCATAAAGTTTCACTTGACAGAGCATTCTGTATATAAAAGTCCTCAAAAATATGGATTTAATTATGTGGATTCATTGTCAGGTGGAAGAGGAACCCAACGCATTCTATAATGTCCTGGTAATTCCACAAAGATGAAGGAAAATATAGGTACTTATCTGTGTTCTAGGCAGTCTGCTAAGCGATTTACATACATTATTTTGTTGATTCCTCACAATATACTGGCATTATTTGGGTTTAATCAGAGAAGCAGAGTCACTGTAAGTAATATAAGAGATTTATTCTAGGGATTAGACCTTACGAAGTCATGGGAGCTGGATGTAGAGCTCTTGCTTCTGTATCTGGTGTTGGACCTAAAGTCAGCCTGGCCAGTAGTTGGGAAGGGAAGATGGCTGTAAAGTGGGGAAGAGCGAGAAGGAGCTGAAACCCACACCTGTCTCTCATCAGAACTCATATTGGCCCTATTAGTCTCACACTGAAATCTTTGTTGGTCCCTAAGCCTCCAACTTCGGCGATGCAGGGGACCTGCCAAAGAGCTGGCACATTTCGCCATGGAACTGCACACAAAATTGGTCCAGGATTCTGAGATTCTGAGGGAAAAGATCTTCTTTTTTTTTCAGAAAGCTATAAAATATCTTTTGAGAAAAGTAAAAATATAACATTTAAAAGCAAAAATAATACATATAATTACATATAACCCAGATGAGAACAGAATATATGTAAGATATGTGACTAAGATAATATACAAGATATATATGGGTGTAATAATATCTTCTAAATGAGAAAATTATATGTGAGATAGAATAAAAATAATATATCTCCTGTACATCCCCCATTACAGCACATACTCAGGGCTCCCTGTGATTTACTTGTCTTTCTCTCTTGCTAGACTACAAGGCATTCACAATTCAAGGTAAAGCTTTACTTATCTCTGTTTTGCTCTGTGGACCTGGCACACAGTAGGTGCTCAATAAATGTTTATGAATGAACAAATGAATATCTTCTTTTTTAAAAAAATGATACACATGAAAACTCTAAGTATACCAGGAACTGATGTAAGAATGTATTTGACAAGTTAATAAAACATAGAAAGTTGTATATTCCTAGACAGAAGACCCGTGAGGGAAAAGATCTGCAGGAGTTGGAGGAGCTGCAGGTCCAGTGGCTGCCCGGCACGAATGATGCAAACCAGAAGGTCTGTGATGATTCCAGGGAACTGCAAGAGCACCGACCTTACACTCTTCTTCTTGCCTCACTCTGCCCTCCAATTTCTCCTGTAGGCAACCCTAATCCAGAACCAACCAAGGAAGGGAATTCGAGGAATCTCAGTTCCAACTTAGCAAAGTTGATACAATGCTAAGCCACCACTGTCCTGTGAGCCCTATTTTACAGAGAAACTGGCTTAGGAGGTTAAATCACTTGTGCAAGGGAACACAGACGGTAAGTGGGGGAGCCGGAACACGAACACAAAGGCAGTCTGGTCCAGAACCTGGGCTCTTAACCACTGCCTTCTACTGCCTCTCTCTAATGTTTGAAAATTAGAGGAAAGCAAGTTTCAGCTCAATGGAAAGATGACCTGTCTAGCCGTATGAGTTCACCCACATTGCAACAAGCTGCCTTGCAAAGCTGAGGGTTCCCTGTCTCAGATGCCGCTCAAACACAGGCTGGGTGGCCATCTGTCAGAGACATTACACAAAAGGATGCTCACCGGAAGGGAGATGGAACGGGGTGGCTACTAAAGGCATTTTCAACTCCAAAATGCTATGTTTCTAGAACATACAGTTCAGAGCAACGGTCTAAACTCACCATGTATCAGGACCATAACGGAAGGGATGGAGAAGCAGAGGACAGAGACTTGGCCAAACTTTGCCCAATAGTGCCAAAATCCACTGTGAGAAAAATAAAAATTACGGTCAACCCAAAAGCCGTTTCACATACAGGATGCCACACAATCAGCTATACAGTGGTGATTTTTTTTTCCCCCGTGAGTTGATTTGATTTCCCTGAACGGACAGGCCATTTTTCTTGTTGTGTAGACATGATCGTTAAAAGTCTGGTGAAGGATCGCAAATTCAGGCACACTGTGCCTAGACTCTTTAAAATGAAAATTTAATCAATTGAAGGCATGGCAAAAAGTTTGAAGCAAATATCCAAATATTTCAAAGAACTGCTTAGAAATGAATTTTCACATTTGAAGCTCTGCCAACATAAACACATAATAACGAACCTTATGTCTTGGTAGCAGTTTAAAAAAATTAAAGGAAAAAGGCAGGGACTAGTCCAACGTTTCTGCAGCAGATGCATCCTGATGACATCTTTCCAAAGCAGATAGTACAATAATTTTCTTTTTCTCCTCTCAAATTCTACACAAACTGGTCAACCAACGATATAAATTGGAGGTCATGGAACATCTACACACATATTAGATGAAACTGACTTCTCACCAAGAAAAACCACAAATCAGTAAAGTTGATAGATGAACGTTTAAAAACCTCAAAGCCGATAGATGGAAACGCCATGAGAAATGTTATTGCAATATGAGGCTATCTCTCTCCACCCTCTCCCCCTGCTCTCCAACCAGGAAGATGACCTGAATGGACCACATTACTGGGCACCATTGCTCTCTGGCTTCCAGTAGGAAGCAAATAAGCAGCACCAAAAAATCAGAGGGTGGAAGGAGAGTGAAGTTATGGTACCCTGGCACTCTTCCACTTTTCTCACAGGGTCGCCTTGGGTTAACTGGGTCCCTCGACACAAAACTGTGTTCCTTTCAAGTCTCTCTCTCCCCCGCTTTCACCCTCTCTCAATTCCTCATCCCATTGGGCCTAGGGGTGGTAAACACTCTCCACTGTTAATAGCCTCAGAGAACTACACTCTTCCTTGTGGTCTCCCTACTCCCTGCCCCACATCTTTGTCGACAATTGGCTTGTTGAACCCTCCTCAAATTCTCTTAATTAGAGGATGCCTTTTGTTTCCTGCGGGTGCAACCGAAATTCGGCCTCTGTACCCTGATAGCGAATTGAATCTCGGAGACAGAGTTTTGGGTGAAGTAGAAAAGAATAGCGTTATTGCTTTGCCAGGCAGAGGGGGCCACAGAGGGCTAATGCCCTCAGAACTGTGTGTCCCGACCTGGAGGGGGTAGTAAGGAGTTTTATAGTAATGGTTCAAAGAGGAGGGTGTGGTCACTCGTGGACATCCTTCTGATTGGTTGGTGGTGAGGTAGGTGGCAGTCAGCATCATCAACCTTCTGGTTCTAACCGGTCTGGGGTCTAGGTGCTTGCGGGCAGCATACAGTTAACTTCTCCCACCTGGTGGGGCTTTCAGTGTCTGCAAAACAGCTCAAAGATATTGTTTGTGTATCCCTTGAGGGGGAACCAGGACCCTGCCCTAAGGCTGCACTACTGTGTCTTTTAACTGTCTCTACAACCCCTCCCTTCCCTGATTAGCAACTGTTTGAACTTGACCCATTGGAACTCAGGAAAGGTCATGGAGGCTGAATGAAGCCTATTTCCTGCAAACAAGAACTGGGGGCACAGAAAGGCTTTTGTGCCCAGGAGCCCCACAGGGTCCTGCTTGGTTTCACTGGGAACATGATTGGTATACACTGAATAATTAATATGCTAGTAATTATGAGATCTTAACATCAAAGCCATGTTCACATTTTTTCAGAAAGTTAGGGCACAATTTTTGCATTTCCACTGCTGAAAATGATAATAATGAGCGAGATGATTACACCTAGAGTTTAGTGTTGTTAATATTTTGGGTTCAGGAGCCAGCATGCCTGGGTTGAATCTCAGCTCTGATGCTTACTAGTTGTGTGGGTTTGGGTAAATCATCTAACCCAGTGAGTGATTCTCAACCCGGGGGCAGTTTTGCCCTTAAGGGGACACTTGGCAATGTCTGGAGATGTTTTGGTTGTCACAGCTGGGGACAGGGGGTTGTTACTGGCATTTAGTCATGAGTAGAGGTCAGGGATGTTGCTAAACATCCTACGATGCACAGGACAGCCCCCTACCACAAAGAAATATCTGGTCCAAAATGTCAATAGTGTGGAGGTTCAGAAACCCTGATGTAACCATTGTGTGCCTTAGTTTCCTAATCTATAAAATGGAGCTAATACTAACATATACCTCATAGGATCGTCTGAGGATTCAGTGAGCTAATACATGTAAACACTTAGAACAATGCCCGGGATATAATATATGCTTAATAAATGTAAACTGGCATCATCACCACCATCTTCATTATCATCATGAGGCTCTCCAAGAGCTCAGAGCACAAAGACAGCTTGCTCAAAGACAGGCAGTTATGAAGTCATTATGAAAGAGAACTAATTCCACCAAAGTGCTATGAAAGAAGAGATCTTTTCTGGCTTTATTCTACTGTATCCTCAGCACTTTTGTGTCTAGTATATATTTGATGTGTTGAGTATTTTCAATATGGCACCTGTTTGTTCATGAGTAAGATAACGAATGTAATGTACCCAGTAGAATTCCTAGCATACAGTAGGTGCTCAATGGTAGTGGTGGCTGGGGTGGTTATAGTAGATGTTGTAACAATCCATCTTTTGAGCCTGAAAACAAGAACCAATGGGTATCTTTTTTCACTTTCTTGCTCAAATCTTTTAAATTTTATTTATTAACTGTTCAAAAACTCAAAGCCAAAAAGAAACTCCCAGATAAGTTATATGATTTCTAAAATTGCAGAATGTATATTTATGTTATCCACTTATTTTTAAAAGGTGTTGATTTAGGATTACCTTAAGCAGCAGTTTTTTAATCTTTATTTTTACCTTGCTTCAGTCCAACAAAAAGATTTGAGTTGGATTACCATTTTTAAAAAGTAAGCATGGTGACCAGGGGAAAGGGAAAATGACAGTAGGAAAAAAATAGATGAAGCAAGGAGTTAAGTTAGAATTCCCAAAAATACCTTGTAAGAACCTGTCCACTTGCTAGAGGGCCACAAATTTAGCAGATAAAGGCCAAAAGTGATACCTGATCCCGCATATATGTCACAGGGCCATACAGTGAAAAAACTACAAGAAAAGAACGTTTATTCTTAGCAATGAAACATGAGAGAAAGTTTTCCCTATACAGAGGGTGCTGAAATGAAATTAATCTCTTCAATGGTGTCTAAATAGGGAAGTCTATAGTTCATAGGGCTATTCTTTATAATGCCCTGCAGTATAGACCAAAGGTGTAGTGCTAAAGCACAATCCAATAAAAGCAATTCTACAAAGGGCTCTAAGGAATCGCCCGATAGAATGTCCTCAGGGCAGCCATCTTGGGGCAGTATTGTTCACACATTGGCTCAGGTGGGGCCTGGGGAGTCTGTGGTCATACCTGGGCGGGATGATCTGCTGACAGCAGCTGCTTGAAACTGAGGGGCTTGATGATGACAAAAAAGATTTCACATTTATGGAGTATTTCTTGGTGCCAGGCATTATCCTAAGGGTTTTAGTGAAAGCTGAAGCTGCCAAGTCTTTTAAGGCCTAGGCTTGGAATTGGCACCATATCACTTCTGCTACATTTTATTGGCCAAAGCAAGTCCCAAGGTCAGCCCATTTTCAAGGGGAGGGAAATAGACCTCACTTCCTGATGGGAGGTGCAAACAAGCACATGTGAGCATGGGAGAGATTGCTGGCAGCCATGTTTGCAAACAATCCGCCTCAGGGACCAATGACACCAGGGGTCTCTGGTTTTGTTACTCTTATTCTCTCACTCTCTAATGGTCTGTCATGAATGACATTCTCTCCGTGGATCCCTAAATTCATTGAAGGACATCATATCAACATCTCTTGGATACTTATGAAACCCAGCAGGACCCTGTGGGGCTCCTGGGCACAAAAGCTTTTCGGTGTCCCCTATTTCTTGTTTGCAGGAAATAGGCTCCATTCAGCCTCCATGACCTTAGGGCAGGTCCAAACAGTTGCTAATTAGGGAAGGGAGGGGATACGGAGACAAGGGAGGAGCAGTCAAGAAACAATAGCGCAGCCTTGGGGCAGGGTCCTGGTTCCCCCTCAAGGGATACACATCACAATATCTTTGAGCTGTTTTGCAGATACTGAAACCCCCACCAGGTGGGAGAAGTTAACTGTCTGCTGCCCACAAGCACGGAGACCCCAGACTGGTTGGAACCAGAAGGTTGTTGATGCTGACTGCCACCTACCTCACCACCAACCAATCAGAAGAATGTCCACGAGCTGATCACGCCCTCCTCTTTGAACCATTACTATAAAACTCCTCACTACCCCCTCCAGGTTGGGACACAGAGTTTTGAGGGCATTAGCCCACTGTGACCACCTTTGCCTGGCAAAGCAATAAAGCTATTCTTTTCTACTTCACCCAAAACTCTGTCTCTGAGATTTAATTCGGTGTTGGGGTACAGAGGCCGGATTTGGCTTTACTTACTCTCAATCCAAAAGACCTCTGCGCTAAGGAGAGAGCATAGCCAGGTTGTCACCAGGGAAAATCATTTCAGATACCACAGCGATCCCATGGGAGAGCTCGGCTCAGGTCAGGAGAGCCAGAGCACCAAGCATGCCACAGCTTAAGGGGCTGGTACACTGTGAGAACATTGATTTGACTCTAGGGCACAGGTGGGCAAGACTACAGTCCTCTGGCAAAATCCTGCCACCAGCCCTTTTTGGAGATAAAATTTTATTGGAGCATAGCCATGCTTGATCATTTATATGCTGTCTACGGCTGCTTTAGCACTAAAACAGCAGAGTTGAGTAGTTGCAAAAGAAACTACATGGCCCATAACACCTAAAATGTATACTGTCTGGCCCTTTACAGAAAAAACTTTGTAATCGAGTCACTGGGGAGAATATTTAGTAATGGCACTTTTTCTCATACTTAATTTTGTCACCAGAAATTACATTGACCCCAGGGTTTACTGTTTACCTGGAAGAAAGAGGCAGTTCCTGGGCCAGTCCATACAATTCCTTGAGGATGCAAGAGAATGTAAACCTTTAAGTAATAGAATTTAAAGGTGCAAATCTACATGATGCTTTTAAGTCAAACCAATTTGTGCCCTTAGCACTTTTAGAACCTGTTCTCAAGTCTTCACTGGCTCACTCTCTCCATGCAACCCTCACACTCTCCCCAGGGAAGAGACTTGCAGTAGGTTTTCTATGCTCAGAGATTTTCTAAAAAATCATCCAATTAGGCAAATTGGTCATCCTCAGTGGAAAATCACTGTACCAATTCCAAGAGAACCCAACAGAGCTCTTAAATTCCGTTAACCTAGTAGTACTTGAACTTTCTGAAAAACTCAAGGTAATTGTAGAGGCCTGCCCTTTGCCTTCACTTGATTGTACACATGAAGGATTTTTTTTTTAAATACCTAACTTTAAAAGAACTGTTATTAATGTGAAATTGTGCTGTTCCATGAGAAATTATTTTTACTATGTTTTCATATGCAAAATACAACCAAAAGGTGAAATTTAACATCCTGTTTCCTTGGAACCCTTGAAGTTCTGCTCCCATGCCTATCAAGAATATATTTTTGAACTTTTATACTTAAAAAGTTCTCAAACACACATACCCACTGACCCAGCAATTCCAGTTCTCGAGTTTTCTCCCCAGTTCATGATATGGTATAGTTCAAGGTTATTTGTAGCAGAATTATTTGTAATAGCAGGAAATCATAAATAACCTAAATATCCATTAATAAGGGACTGGTGTGAAAGCAGTAACAGACAATACCTAGGCAAATGGGCATGGCTGTGTTCCAACAATTTATTTAATTGTAGTAGATCCACATGATGAATTAAAAGGAATGAGGAAGATCTTTGAAATGTTATGTAGAACAAATTCCAGGATTATTGCTAAGTGAAAAAAGCAAAGTGGAGAGTAGTATGTATAGTGTTTTATCATTTGTGAAAAGAAATGGGAGGGAGAGAATAGATACAATTTACTTGTATGTGCATTAAATGTCTCTGGAAGGACACACATAAGAAATTGATAATATTATCTGTCTTCGGGGGTGATTGTCAGTCAGGGTCCAGCCTGAGAAACCACTCTAGGCATTTCATTCAGAGGAAATTTAATACAGGAAATTGGTTACACAGGTAAAAAGAGTTAAGATGCTAACGAGGAGACTATAAGCTACCCCAGAAGTTGTTAATAGCAAAAACTGTCTACTATTCATGGGGCTGAAGAGAATCAGGGAGGAAGTGGTGTTACCAGATCTGAGAAGCTGGGCCAATGCAGCAGTAGTAGAACCCCAGTGCGGGCTGCCCAGAGGGAGCTGGGACCACAGAGGGTGAGGCTGACCCACCCTCTGACCACAGTGTGGGAGCTAAAGCCAAAAGAAGTTGCAGCAACAGCAGGACGTTCTACTCAAGCACGAGGGGAGAGACAAACACATTGGCCCTGCCCTCCTCCCACCCTCCAGTCTTTACCAGTGCCCCTCCTCCCATCACCTGAAGCTACCCATAAGCCATCAGGCAAGGGAGTCTGGGAAATGTATTTTCCTGCAGTGCAGAGCAGAGCAGGCAAAGGGCAGTGAATGGATTTGTGAAGCAGGTAAATGCCCAGCCCAGAAGACCTGGGAGACAGCACTAACAAGGAGACATTTTAATGTTTACTCTCTTATGCTTTCTGATTTTTGAACCCTGTGAATACATTGCCTATCAAAATGAGTAAAATAAAAATAAAAATAATAAATTAAATAAGTGCATAATGGAGTGTGCATTTTTTTTTATTAGAAGATGAGATTTCAAGCTAAAAATAACTAAATGATCACTATCAGGGAAATGGTGAAAATATAGTGCATATGTACAGCAAAATACCATGCAGCTATTCAAAAGAATGAATCATAGAATACCTCTGAAGGACACACAAGAAAGTGCTATCAATTGATGTCCAAGGGGAGATAGGCTGGGTGGTTGTGGAACAGGTAAGAAGACTGGGAAACAAGAAAAGCACATAGGAAAACCACTGTATACCCTTTTGCTCCTTCTGATTTGGGTGCCACATGTATGCATTACCTATTCAAACTAGAAATCAAAAAATTTTTAATTGTGGTAAGATACACATAACATTATATTGGTCATCTTAACCATTTTTAAGTATACAGTTCAGTAGTGTTAATGTATTGCACTCCAAAAAATTTTCATCTTGCAAATCCGAAACTCTGTACCCGTTAAACAACAACCCCCAGCCCACCTCCCCCAGGCCCTGGCATCCACCATTCTACTTTAGGTCTGTGAATTTGACTACCCTAAGTACTTCATGGAAGTGGTACCGAACTCGTACTCACACCATATTTGTTCTTTTGTGACTAGCTTATTTCACCTAACAAACATAACACCCTCAAGGTTCCATGTTGTAGCACGCGTCAGAATTTCCTTCCTTTTTAAGACTGAATAATACCCCATTGTTTGTATATACCACATTTATTTTCCCATTTAGCTGTCGATAATTCTTCTACCTTTTGACTATTAGAAATAAAGTTTATGCTTAAAAAGCCATTCTTCTCATAGTGGAAATATACTCAGAAAGGTGGGGCTCTTTCCATGGCATCTGATGACCCAAGTGACTTCCCTGGAACAGATAGCCACAGCAGTCACCCTCCCCTAACAAACTCAGGTCTGCAGCAAGTTTCTAACATCTTTCCTAGATAGGTCTTTAGGTGAAATACTATACGGAAAGAACCCACCAATAAACAAAGTGTTTCAGAGTTATTAAATAAAAGCCACTCTTATGGAATCTTATTGTGCAATCCTGAAAATAAGAAATGAAAAGATTAAGTATATTATAATAAAAACATGAAAACACTTAACGTCAGACTCCTAATCTCTAGAGTGAAGAAGACTATTAAACTATTTTAGCGAAAACAGATTTTCCTGATTTCTATTTCTTCCCTCCATGTGGGAGCTTTCACCAACTTGTTTATTCTCTTAACCCTCCACCTTCTGGAGGTGGACATTTCTTCCTTTATTTTTATTTGAGTGAACAGATGACAAAAAATTACATTAAATTGTAGTTTGAGTCAAAGTCTTTTAAGGATTCTTTTCACAATTCCAAATCAGCCATTTGAAAAGTGAAGAATGAAATAAAAGGTTTTCTTATGTTTAATGCCAAACTTTTTAATGATGAATATTTTTTAAAAGACAGATAACAAAACGGTATGTACAGCATGATTCCAATTTAGGGAGAAAAAATATATATACTTGCACAGAAGAAAGTGCTTCCAGATGAGACATGGAAATCTTCAGATAGATGGAAAAAAGAGAGCTCTAAAGACAGATGTGATCTGGACAGCATGGGTATAAAAGAAGAAGGCCTGATAGAACATGAAAGGTCTGGGTCCTTGATGGCACTGAGGAGTCCCTAATTTAACCCACCCGAGTGCCACCTATCTCTGGATTTCTTGTTAATGGGAAAATAAAATTTTCTGGATGATTTAAAGCAATTCTGATTGTGTTTTCTGCTTCGTTCTAGTCTTACTTGGTATGATCTCCTGCATTTTACATGCTGTCATTCTCCTGTATTTTAGTTCCATTATATATATATATATTTTTTTTCATTATTAGCAACTTTAATTATTATTTATTTATTTATTTTTTGGGGGGGCTGTGTTGGGTCTTCATTTCTGTGCGAGGGCTTCCTCTAGTTGTGGCAAACGGGGGCCACTCTTCATCGCGGTGCATGGGCCTCTCACTATCGTGGCCTCTCTTGTTGTGGAGCACAGGCTCCAGACGCGCAGGCTCAGTAGTTGTGGCTCACGGGCCTAGTTGCTCCGCGGCATGTGGGATCTTCCCAGACCAGGGCTCGAACCCGTGTCCCCTGCATTAGCAGGCAGACTCTCTACCACTGCGCCACCAGGGAAGCCCAGTTCCATTATATTTTAATGTCTCTTTAGTTATCATTAAAAATATGTACCACTTTCTTATTCAGCTTTACTTATACTTTTACTAATTTCTTTGTTCTCATGCTTTCTGTTGGAATTCTTGTTTCTTTGTTCAAATCTTTCTTCCTCATGAAACTGCTTTGCTTCTTTTCTCAGCAATGATTTGTTAGTGGTATAGATTTGTTGGTCTTTGCCTATAAATGTTTTTATTTAGTGCTCCTGGTTGAATGATGGTTTAACTGCATAATGAATCCCTTTGACTCACATGAGGCAAAGTATTGGAATTGTCCTGTTCTACATAAATCCAGGTCCTTGAAGGGATGAACCATTAGTAAAAGGTGGGAAAGGAAAAAACCCACCTGCTAGCACAAACTGACAATGAAGAGTCTTTCTTTCTTTCTTTGCTCAGCCTCTGAGTAGACAAAAAATGTCTCCCCTAAAAAATGTATAACCACGTGCCTCGTCATGGTCCAGGAATACCTAAAATGAAAAGTTAACATTAAAATTCTTCCCAATTTCACACCCTTATGTTCATAGCAGCACCATTCACAATAGCCAAGACATGGAAACAACCTAAATGTCTATCAACAAAGAATGGATAAAGAAGATGTGGTACATATATACAATGGAATACTACTCGGCCATAAAAAAGAATGAAATAATGCCATTTGCAGCAACATGGCTGGACCTAGAGATTATCACACTAAGTGAAGTAAGTGAGGAAGAGAAAGACAAATACCATATGATATCACTTATATGTGGCATCTAAAACATGACACAAATGAACATATCTATGAAACAGAAACAGACTCACAGACATAGAGAACAGACTTGTGGTTGCCAAGAGAGAACAGACTTGTGGTTGCCAAGGGGGAGGAGGGATAGGGGAGAAATGGATTGGGAGTTTGGGATTAGCAGATGCAAACTATTATATATAGGATGGATCAACAACAAGGTCCTACTGTATAGCACAGGGAACTATGTTCAATATCCTGTGATAAACCAGAATGGAAAAGATATGCAAAAGAATGAATATAACTGAATCACTGAATCACTTTGCTGTACACCTGAAACTAACCCAACATTGTAAATCAACTATACTTCAATTTAAAAAAAAAAGAAAAAACAATTCTTCCCAGTCTCTATTGCCTGGGAGAAACAAATGCAAAAATGCTTTGGAGGCCTATATCCCAAGTCTGAGATGGACAGGATTGCACAGATAAAGCTCCACGGATGTGGAGTTTAAATTTCAAATTATAAGACGTAAGAGAGAAAGATTCCACTGAGTAAAACTGGGCACGTAAACAGCAGATCTATATCCCTATACTTCAGGTACTAGAATAAACTAATGCAGAGGATAAAATAAGTATGTTTAAAATGATTAAAGACATAAAACCAGCACTGTAATCCATAAAAACAAGTCACTATTTAAAACATAACAAGCAGATTTTGAACCAAACTAATCTCCTAGGAATTAAAGATACAATTATTGAAATTTAAAACTCAGTGCACTTTTAAATTAGATTTAACATTGCTGAGGAGAATTACTAAACTCTCTGGCGAATACATCTGAAGAATTTACTCAAAATGCAACACAGCAAGATGAAAAGATGGAATATATGAATTATGGAGTATATGAAAAAGAGGTTACGAGATATCAAGGATAGAATTAGATAGCCAAATATATCTCTAAAAGGAACTCCCCAAGGCGAGAATAGAAAGACTTTGAGGCTAGGAGGGTGATGGAGAATCAATATTTTAAGACATAATGGCTGACAATTTTTTTTCTGTATTCATTAAAGTCATAAATCTCAATTGTAAAAAGTACATCCACGCCAAGAAGGAAAAATAAAAACTAAACCCGAACCTAGACACATTGTAAAGAAACATCAAAATACCAAACTTTGGTATTTACCAAAGTGAAATAGAAGATCTTAAAAGCCATCAGTGAGAAATAACAGAGCACCTTAAAAAAAACAACAACAATTAAACTGAGAAGAGATATTGCAACAGCAACAGTACAGGCCAGAAGATAATGGAATAACATCTTCATGGGGCTGAGAGATGATAGCTGTGAGGCTGGAATTCAATACCCAACTAAACCATCCTTTAATCAGGACATTTTCAGACATGCTGAGAGAGTTTACTACAAACAGATCCTTGCGGAAAATGAAGCAAAAAAAAAAAAAAAATGCTATCAGAGATGAAAAGGGACATTTCATAATGATTAAGGGGTCAATTCATCAAGAAGACATACATCCTAAATGGATAAGCACCAAACATCAGAGCTTCAAAAGAGATGAAGCAAAACCTAAGGAAACTTTAAAGAGAAATAGACAAATCTACAGTTATTATTCAAGATTTCAACACTCCTTTCTCAATAATAATTAATAGATCAAGTAGACAGAAAATCAGTAAGGATGTAGAAGACTTAAATGCCATCAACCAACTTGTCAAAATTGACATTTATAGAACAACAACAGAATATACATTCCTTTCAAGTGCACATGGAAGAGTCATCAAGACAGATTATACGCTATGCTGTAAAAAAGTGTCAATAAATTTAAATGGATTGGAATCGTACAGTGTGTGTCCTCTGACCACAACGGGATAAAATTAGAAATCAGTAATAGAAAGATAACTAAAAAATTTCCCAAATATTTGGATGTTATAAAACATACTTTTAAGAAATCCATGGGTCAAAGAAGAAATTTTTAAGAAATCAAGGTGAATAAAAGAAAAAATATCAAATTTCTGAGATACTGGCCATTTGCAACCACGTGGGTGGATCTAGAGAGTATTATGCTCAGTGAAACAAGTCAGACAGAGAAAGACAAATACTGTGTTATCACTAATATGTGGAATATAAAGAATAAAACAAACGAATGTGTATAACAAAACAGAAACAGACTCACAAATACACAAAACAAACTAGTGGATACCAGTGGGGAAAAGATAGGGGTAGGGGATTAAGAAATACAAACTACTATATACAAAATAGATAAGCAACACAGATATATTGTACAGCACAGGAAATTATAGCCATTATTTTGTAATAACTTCAAATGGAGTGTAATTTATAAAAATACTGAATTACTATGTTATACACCTGAAACTAATATAATATTGTAAATTAACTATACTTCAGTAAAGAAAAAAAGAAAAAACATGTGTGGGATGCTGTTAAAGCACTGCTTTAAGAAAAATCTATAGGTATAAATGTTTATTTTAGGAAAGAGAAGGGTTCAAAGTCAGTTATCTAAGTTTCCACCATAAGAAGCTAGAAAAAGAAGAGCAAACTAAATTCAAAGAAATGAAGAAATGCTAAAGATAAGAATAGAGATCACTGACTATCAGTAAACAATTGGAAATTGAAATGTTAAAAAAATACAATTTACAAATAGCAACAAAGAAATGAGATAAATTTAACAAAATGTGTAAAACTTCTACACTGAAAATGATAAAACATGATTGTGAGAAATTAAAGAAGACATAAATAATTGAACAAGATAAAAATGATTATGGTTTGGAACATTCAATACTGCTAAGATGTAAATTCCCAAATTGATCTAGCCATTCAATGCATTCTCAATTAAAATCCTAGCTGGCTCTTTTTAGGAACTGATAAACGATTATAAAATTTATATGAAAATGTAAGAAGACCAAGAGTATCCAAAACAATTTTGGAAAAGAGGAACAAATTTGGAGGTCTTACAGGACTTATGATAAAGCTACAGTCATCAAAACAATGAGATATTGACCTGAGGACAGACATATAGATCAATGAAACAGAATAGGGAGTCCAGAAATACACCCATACATACATGATCAGTTGATCTTTGGAAAAGGTGACAAAGTAATCCTGGAACAACTGGGTATCCATATTTTGAAAAATGGACCTCAGTGCTCACCACATAAAAAGAATTAAATGGATGATGGATCTAAATGTGAAAGTTAAACTATAAACCTTATGGAATAGAACATAAAAGGGAATTCCCTGGCAGTCCAGTGGTTAGGACTCCGTGCATCCACTGCCGGGGGCCCGGGTTTGATCCCTCCCAGGTTCGATCCCTTGTCGGGGAACTAAGATCCCGCAAGCTGCATGGTGCAACCGAAAAAAAAAAAAAAAAAGAACATAAGAGAACATTTGTGTACCCTGGGGTAGGATAGGAAAGATGTATTAAGACACAAAAGCACTAACCAAAATAAATAAATAAATAAAATAAAACTGATAAATTGGACTTCATCAAAATTTAAAACTTTTGCTGTTTGACACACATTTTTAAGAAAATAAAAATGCAAACCATGAACTAGGGGAAAATATTCATGATTCATATAACTGACACAGGACTTGTAGCCAGAACACATAAAGAACTCTTACAACTCAATTGTAAGAAGAAAAACAAACCACATTTTAAAATGGGCAAAATATTTAAATAGACAAGGAATTCTACTCCTAAGCATTTATACAAGAGAAGGAATACTTCTATACAATGCCTTATACGTGAATGTACACAGTGACTCTATTCATAAGAGCCAAATAACGTAAACAGCTCAAACGTCCATTAACAGGGGAACAGATAAGCAAATTATGATATACCCATGCCCTGGAATACTACTCAGGAACAAAAAGGATGAACTAGTCATACCTAAAATAACATATATGAATCTCAAAATTCTTAGGCCGAGTGGAAATAACCAGACACAAGAGAGCACAGTTCTGTATAATTCCATTAACATAAAATTCTAAAACTGTCAAATCTAATCTATATTGACAGAGAACAGATCAATGGTTGCCTGGAGCTGAGGATGAGAGGGGGATTAGCTACAAAGAGGCACAAGGGAACTTTTCGGGGGGGATGGAAATATTCTATATCTTGATTGTGCTGGTGGTTGCTGGTTACATGGATGTAAATCAGTAACAATTGTCAAAGCTCATCAAATTATACGCTTAAAATAGGTGCGTGTTATAGTAAATTACACCTCAACAAAGCTGATTTAAAAAAAAAAAAACAAACTATTTGTGATGGGTTTGTCATTTGTCGACTTAGCTAAGCTGAAGTGCATTTCCCAGTATTCCCCCTTCCTATACGTTTCCAGTTAGAGTAGCCCATGAGAGAGGTTCTTGGGTGAGATTTGGAGGGCAGAAGTGAAACGGCAGCCATTTTGTAATTCACACACGTTGTCACTTGTCTTCTGGCTCACCTTGTTGGTGTGAGGCAGTGACAGCAAGTGCTCCCTCAAGGTCAGCAGCAACAAGAACTAACATGGGTTTCAGTCTGCCCTCATAGGCTTCCCCTTGGGTTTGTGGTTCCGTCTTGCTCTCCCCTGCTTTTCGTCCATTTTCCCTTGCTGACTGCTTGCCCTGTGAACTTGAATTTCCAGCATGAGATGTGAAGACGACAACCTTACAGAGTCTATTTTACCAGCTCCTACGATTGCATAAGGTTAAATCCCTGTAACAAAACCATACATGTAGATATATTCATTCCCCGTGGTTCTGCTTCTCTGACTGAACCTTGCCTGATAAAGCCTCTTTAGAAAAAAAAACAAACAAACCTCGCTCAGCCACTGTGTTATTGTTATTATGTATAATATGTTTCAAAGGGGGGAAAAAAATGTAGTACCACTGTAAATCTATATTAGAGAAAAAAGAAAATAAATGAGCTCTCCACAAGCTGGTTACTGCTAGAATCATTATTGAATCTCTACTTTTAACTCTTTCCCCACCAGAATATATGAATTGGTTAACAAAAAGAGACAAATGCAATAATGGGGAAAACACTTGAGAAAAAAGGGGAGACCACAACTATGTCAATAATAAGGGCCACTATAGGATGGATAAGAGGGATCTAAGCTCCCTGATAACTAAGACCCAGAGGGAAAGAAAACAAAAATATATGGCTAATATATATAAACTTATACACATTAAAATAAGGAAAAAATACTCATAACTATTTATTTTACTCCATCAGGGTCAAGAACTGACACAGGTTGCAGAACACTCTTTGACATAAATCACGGCGCTGTTTTTTTGGATTTGTTTCCTAAGACAGAGGATACAAAAGCAAAAATAAATAAATGGGTCCTAATTAAACTTAAAAGCCTTTGCACAGCAAAGGAAACCATTGACAAAACAAAAGACAACCTACTAAATGGGAGAAAATATTTGCAAATGATATGACTGATAAGGGGCTAATATCCAAAATAAACAGTTCATACAACTCAACATCAAAAAAACAAACAACCCCATTAAAAAATAGACTTGAATAGACATTTTCCAAAGAAGACATACAGATGTCCAACAGACATATGAAAAGATGTTTGACATCATTAATCATCACAGAAATGCAGATCAAAACCACAATGAGATATCACTTCACACCTGCCAGAATAGGTATCATCAAAAAGACCACAAATAACAAATGTTGGTGAGGATGTGGAGAAAAGAAAACCCTCCTACACTGTTGGTGGGAATGTAAGTTGGTGCAGCCACTATGGAAAACAGTATGGAGGTTCCTCAAAAAACTAAAACTAGAACTACCATATGATCCAGCAATCCCACTCCTGGGCATATATTGGAAGAAAATGAAAACACTAACTTGAAAAGATACATGCACCCCAGTGTTCATAGCAGCATTATTTACAATAGCCAAGAAATGGAAGCAACCTAAGTGCCCATGAACAGATGAATGGATAAAGAAGATGTGGTATATGTACACAATGAAATACTACTCAGCCATTTGAGTGAATGAAATTTTGCCATTTACAGCAACATGGATGGACTTGGAGGGTATTATACTAAGTGAAGTAAGTCAGACAGAGAAAGACAAACATTGCATGATATCACTAAAATGTGGAATCCAGACAATAAAACAAACTAGTGAATACAACAAAAAAGAAACAGACTCACAGGTATAGAGAACAAACTAGTGGTTACCTGTGGGGAGAGGGAAGGGGGAAGGGCATGATAGAGGTGGGAGATTAAGAGGTACAAACTCTTATGTATAAAAATAAATAAGTTACAAGGATATATTGTACAACACAGTGAAGATAGACAATATTTTAGAATAACTCTAAAAGAAGTATAACCTTTAAAAATTGTGAATCACTATGTTGTACACCTGAAACTTATATAATATTGTACATCAACTCTACCTCGATTTTTTAAAAAGGAAGAAGAAAAAAAGAACTGACATAGGTTTCAGTCTGCCCTTGTGGGCTCCAGCTTGTGCTTGTGGGTTCAGCGCTGTCCTTGATCTTCCTCTACTTGACATCCATCTTCCCTTCTCCACTGTTTGCCCCTGGACTTCAAGCTCCAGCATCGGTTGGGAGGACAGCAGCCTTACAGCTTCTACAATTGTGTACAGTCAAATCCCTGTAACAAATACTTATCTCCTAATGGTTCTGCTCCTCTGATTGAACCTTGACTGTTACATGAAACATTATAAATACTTCCTTTAAACTTAAGAACAAGGAAAAAATCCCCACTATCACTATTTTATTTAATATTATATTAGTGATTCTTGCCAGTGAATTAAGAAAAGAAAAAGAATTAAAATATATTAGAAACAAAACTGTTGTCACTTGCAGGTGACATGATTATCTCTATGGAATTAACAAACTATTAGAACTAATGAGATTGTTCAACAAAGTTGTTGAGTATAAATTTCAAATATAAAACCAATTGCCTCCTTCTATACCATCATCAAAAAATTATAAAATATAATTTAAAAAAAGATAACATTTAAGGTAGCAATAGAAGCTAAGTTTCTTTGAAATAAATCTAACAAATTCAGAGCACATTTATAAAAGAAAATTATACAATTTTAACGAGAGACATGAAAGATGACAAGTAAGTGAGAAGGTATACTTTACTTGTAGATGGAAATTCTCAACATCATAAAGATATAAAGTATGCCCACATTGACGTATAAATTCAATGTGATTTCAGTCAAAATCTCAATAGGATCTCTCATGGAACTCGACAATCTCAAGTTAAAATTCATAAGAAAGTTGGACTTCCCTGGTGGCGCAGTGGTTAGGAATCCGCCTGCCAATGCAGGGGACATGGGTTCGAGTCCTGGTCCAGGAAGATCCCACGTGCCTCAGACCAACTAAGCCTGTGTGCCACAACTACTGAGACTGCGCTCTAGAGCCCGCAAGCCACAACTACTGAGCCTGTGTGCTGCAACTACTGAAGCCCATGCTCCTAGAGCCTGTGCTCCACAACAAGAGAAGCCGCCGCAATGAGAAGCCCGCCACTGCAATGAAGAGTAGCCCTCACTAGCCACAACTAGAGAAAACCCACACACAGCTACAAAGACCCAATGTAGCAAAAACTAAATTAATTAATTAATTAATTTTAAAAAATAATAAAAAAGTAAAATTCATAAGAAAGATAGAGGAGATAGAAGACCAAGAATAGCCAAGGCAATCTTAAAGAGAAGAAGGGAAAATTTGTCTTTCAGATGTTAAAACCTATTATGAAGCTATAGCAATTTAAAGTATTGTTAATGGTGCAAAGGTAAATTCATCATGGCCAAGTATAGTTTCAAATTTGATATTTGACAAAAGTGATATTATAAATAAGTCTGGAAAGGACAAACTACTCGCTCAATGGTGCTGGAATGATTTGCTAAATAAGGCAAAAAAAAATTTTAAACATTGTAGTCATATCTCACTCTATACAAAAGAAACAATCTCAGTTGATTAAAGACCTAAATGAAAAATAAAACTGAAATGACATATTAGATCATATTAAAAAATTTAAACTTCTGTATGAAAAAGATACAAAAACAAAATGACAAATCAATCCATATCATTTTTCTTTTTAAAGTTTTCACCTTTTAAGTGTACATACTGAAATACTTATGGGCAAAATGGTAATGATATCCAGGACTTGCTTCAAAACAACCCAGGAAGTAAGAGGAGGAATTAGTGGGGGGTGGGGTAAGGCTTGGGAGCAGGTTGGGTATAAATCAAATAAGATTGACCAGGAGTTGACAATTGTTAAAGCTAGGTGGTGGGTACATGGGGGCACACTATTTTCTCCAATTTTGTATATATTTGAAATTCTCCATTAAAAGAAGTTTTAAAAGGAGAGGAAAAAAGAGATGATATTTAAAAACAAAGTCAAGACAGAGACTGGGAGAAGACTTTTGTAATCCATATAACTAACAAAGGACTGGTAATCTTAACATATAAAGAGCACCTCCATATCAATAAAAAATGACAACCCATTAAAACAATAGCCAGACAAAGAAAGACAAATATCATATGATATCACTTATATGTGGAATCTAAAAAAATGATACAAATGAACTTATTTACAAAACAGAAATAGACTCACAGACATAGAAAACAAACTTATGGTTACCAAAGGGGAAAGGGGAGGGGGGGAGGGATAAATTAGGAGTTTGGGATTAACACACACACACTACTATATATAAAATAGATAGGGACTTCCCTGGTGGTCCAGTGGCTAAGACTCCATGCTCCCAATTCAGGGGGCCTGGGTTCGATCCCTGGTCAGGGAACTAGATCCCACATGCATGCCGCAACTAAGATCCTGCGTGCCGCAACTAAGACCTGGCATAGCCAAAATAAATAAATAAATATATTTTTTAAACTCGATAAACAACAAGGACCTACTGTATACCACAGGGAACGCTACTCGATATTTTGTAATAACCTATATGGGAAAAGAATCTGAAAAAGAATATATATATATATATATATATAACTAAATCACTTTGCTATACACTTGAAACTAACACAACATTGTAAATCAACTCTACTTCAAAAAAAAAACAATGGCCCAAAAGTTGGAAAACGCAATTCACAGAGGAAGAAACCCAAGTGGGCAAAAAACATATGAAATATGAAATATGTTAAAAGACCAACTGCTCTTATAATCAGGAAAATGTGAATTAAATTTCTTTTTACATATAGCAGATTGGCAAAAATTTAACATGTCTGAAAGTCTGAAAACACTAAGCAATGGTGAGGATCTGGAGCCTATAAGATTCTTCAGATGAGTGTGTCTACCCAGCAACCCAAGATTCCACATGTCAGTATCCACCCTGGAGCAACTCTCCCACATGTGCCCAAGTAAACGTGTATATGTGTTTATTGCAACACTGCAATTGTGGGAAAAGGTGGAAATAAGTTTCACTTCGACCAATTTAGGGATCAATAAATAAATAGCTGAAGTTAGTCATTTTTCAGTGGATTTATATATGTACAAGAACACTGCACACCCACTTCAGCATACTGATTTTCTTCAGGAATGGAAAGGAGAGGAAGGGAACAGGATAAAGCCTTAGCTAAAGCAGAATCTTATTCTTTTTTATTTTATTTCATTTTATTTTATGAGAATAAAGTCAGCAAGGCCAATGTTAATGTTTGGTTTTTTGTAGTAAAGGGTATATAAGTGTTGATTATTCTGTCTCTTCGTATGTCTTTAACGTTCTGTAATAAAATATTTTAAAACCGACAAATCTTTATTCTTTTTGATTTACACCATGTCAAATAATAAAAGGGATTTTTTTGTCTTGTTTCCCACTAAAATAACTATTTTGGCATAGCATAAATAGGGCCAAAGTCACACATCAATTAGAACACTTGAACATTGTTGACTATTCCTTTAAAAATAATTCATTTAGAAAAATAAAGCTACAGGCAATATCTTACTTTATCGTCATCTAAACATTTGCCTTGGCATACAGAAGAGCCTAGAGTCTCGTGAATGTGTGATTATAAAACTTTCAGAGTTTCAGGCCTAGATTTAGCATCTAGTTCAACATCCAGACAGGTGAGGAATTTTCCCAACAAACAGACCACAAACAAAAATATGGTTTGGAAAAATCTGGGGTAGAGGGTAGGGTGACATTTGTGGAGGCTTCCACTTTCCTAGGGAAAATCCATTTTCTCATTGCTGTTGCAAGCAGTTCTAAGACAATGCTGTTATTTTAATATTACTTTTGAGCATTGTCTTGCTTTTATGTTAATTTAAGAAATAATTCATTAGAATGGCTAGTACCCACTTGAAGAAAACACCCATGGAGATTACTGGAGCCGCAATACCAGGTCTTAAGACGCCTATAGACTGAAGTAGCTGAGAAGACAGACTTCCAACACAATTACTATACTGTACAAATCAGCATCCTCAGGTAGGTTTAATTACGATCCCCGCCCCCCTCCACAGTGGGTGAAAGATTTCCCGCACTCCCCACAAGCCCCAGCCCCCCACATGAAAACATGTGACCTAAGCAAATTTTGGCTTTGCAATATCAAGATCAAAAAACAAATGGCTAGGCCATGAAAGCATTATGCAGCATCCTAGGAATATGTCTATTTGCATCAACAGAGTTTCCCCCAAGAGCTCAAACCCCATTACAGACAGTGGAGTTGTTGTAAAACATGAAGTACACATAGGATTGGCAAGGAAAGAAATGTATCACGGGTTTTTCCTTCTTCTTCAGAATTAAAGCTCTAAGTTAGACAGGGGGAAGACAAATGCGACACGAGCTCTGAATTATTCTTTTTTATTTATACACTTCAGCAGTGCATTGTTGCCTTTTCTCCTGGAGGTTGAAACTAATGAGAGTCTGAATAATTTCATGTAAGTCAAGAAAATGGAAACTGGATATGTTTGGAAGAGTCCTTACATAAAATATGGTTGTTTTTATTGCTTTTAACTTTTGCTCAGTAGACTATCTTGTTAATTCAATAAAAAAATTTATGAAGGTGAATGAGTAATGTTTGTAAGTTTCTTTAAGCTTCTTGGATGAAAGGGGCTATTTAAAAACAAAGTATACTGTGTTGCATTATTATTTTATTTCATAAGCTCTGCAGCATAAAATGTTGCAAATAAAATCTCTCAAGGTTTTCAGGAAGATGAACATTATCTTCCTAGTCTTGGGAATAGATGTTCAGGCTTTTGTGAAAGTGGCAACTCCTATTTTTTGTTGCTGCTCAAGTTTTGTGTGCTCAGAGGCAGATATTGACAGGTGAAGTTTTGTTGAAGTTGTGTGCATGGAGTGTGTGTGTGTGTACTCAGATGAGAAATGGGTCACACACAGGATGAGTCAGACATTCGATTAGGTGTCAGTTTATGATCAATATTTATTTTGGGCTGCTAGTGTGCACTGTTATTCTGAAATTGGTATATTGTTTTAAAAAATAGACAATTTGGGGGGCTCATTTTCAGGGTCCAGAAATTGACAAGAAAAATTTGTGCCTTGTCATCTTGTGACATCAGTGAAATTTATATATCATGCTCCAGAATTAAATCACTCAACAAAGATAAATTGAATGCCGTTATGAAATTCTCACATCATAATGGCAAGCTGTGTTCGGTGAATTAGGAAATTTAATACAAGTTGAATACCCTGACCGAGTTCAGGAAGTGAGGAAAGGAGGCAAAGCAGATGGGCATCCAAAGTTAAATAACTACAATAGATGTCATATGTCAAAAGTTGCCAAATGAGTAACATGGGCACAGGCTATGTGTTCAGAGGCAAAAGTGGAGAAGCCGCCAAAGAATCCGGGCTAAATGGGACAGCAGAGTCATCAGAGGGTGGGACAGTGGGAGCTGAGGTTCTGGCTGGAATGCAGTTTTCAGGGAGGGAATGGCAGAGGTGAAATTGGACATCTAGCTTGATAATATATCACATTGAAATAATATCATAAATTGTTCTTTATTTTCTTCCTCAATTATAATTATCATCAATTATTTATTTCCATTAAGCTCTCTCCCTTTTCAGTTTTTGTCCTTAAGTCTCTAAATATGAATACGTATGCTGTGTCTCCAAGACACAGTTGGTCTTGCTTCTTCAATAAGCGCAAAAGAACAGGTGGTGACGAGCAATCTCGGTTGATGATGATAATGTTTAAAATATTTTATTTTACATTGAATGTTTTCCTGATTCTTCATCCAACAGGCTCATGACACTGTCAGCAGCCCTGAAACACTTCATATGTTTGTTATATCTCTTTCTAATTCTTTCCATCTTAATAGGCTGGATCTGCTGTCAGCAGTCTTGAATGTCTGATTGAAAACAAAATCAAACAGATATGGAGAAATCAGAACCCTCATGCATTGCTGGTAAAATGGTGCAGCTGCTATGGAAGATAGTTTGGCGGTTCTTCAAAATGTTAGACACAGAGTTACCCTATGACCCAGCAATTCCACTCCTAGCTATATACCCAAGAAAATGAAAGCATACATCCACACAAAAACTTGTACATGCATGTTCATAGCAGCATTATGCATAGTAGCCAAAAAAAAAAGCAGAAACAACCCAAATGTCTATGAGCTGATGATTATTCAACCATAGGAAGGAAGAAGTACTGATACATGTTATAACATGGATAAGCCTTGAAAACATGCTACTGAGTGAAAAAAGCCAGTCACAAAGGATCACATATTGTATGATTACACTTGTATGAAATGTCCAGAATAGGCAAATCTATAGAGACAGAAAGTAGAGTAGTGGTTGCCTAGGGCCGGGGGGAGAGGGGGTTTTGGGAGGAATGGGGGAGGATGACTGCTAAAGTGTTTCTTTTATAGGTAATGAAAATATTCTAAAATTAGATTTTAGTAATGGTTGCACACAGTGAATATACTCAAAACCACTGACTTGTACACTTTAAATGGGTGAATTGTATATTATGCGATTTATATCTCAATAAAGCTGTTTTAAAAATCAAACACAGTAAGATTTTTAAAAAACCTTTTCTTGCTTGGTATTTTGGCTCTTCCTCTTGGTAGTCTCGTCCTCCCGCTGATGGTCATACAATAGCTGCTATTTTATGCCACATATTTTCCTCTATAATTTCCCTGGATCACATATTTTGATCCTAGGCCCTTCTGGAACATTCTTGGTAACCTATCTCAGGGTTTGACTTGTCTTCTGCATCAAAGGATTAAAAGGAATAAAAGGAAACAACTGCACTTTTATAAACTCTTCTTTATGCTTGGAAATTGAAATTGGTCTCTTACCAAATGTGGTATCAGGGAAATGACATTATTTTTACAATAGAAAACCCAATACTTCTGATAAAAGCTAAGAGTCTATGCTTTAAATGAGATAAGACCATAGAATTATATGTGTGTTTTTTGAAACAAGCCCACTAGAATGTACACTTCTAAGAGGATCTAGCACCTTCCAGCTAGTCTTTTTATGAAGCTTTTTATTAATGCCAAGATTGATGAAATCATTGCTCAAACATTTTTGAAACTCTTATTTTGTTAGGTTTGCCTCCAAATCATGATATGTAATTTTTAAAATATCCTGAACGGCAATACATTTCTGTCCTTTAATGGTGATTTCATTTTTGGCAATAGTCAAAAGCCACCAAATGTTTGATAAGTAGGTCAAAAGACCAACCTGAACAGTATTTTTTAATGTCAAAAATGAAATATGACTGTAGAGTAACGAAACTTTTCTTTCCCCCGTAACTCAAACTAAATCTGAAGGCACTTTAAGAATATGAGTTTCAAAAAAATAATTTGAGTACTGACAGTATTATTGGAATGAGCCTCTGGCTTCTCACCAGATACAATGTCAGGGACTTTACACAGATTATTCCAATAAATCCTTCCAATAGTTCTGCAGGGTAAAATTTATCCCCATTTTACTGATAAGGAAACAAGGTCAGGGACTTCCCTGTTGATCCAGTGGTTAAGAATCTGCCTGCCAATGCAGGGGACACGGGTTCGAGCCCTGGTCCGGGAAGATCCCACATGCTGCGGAGCAGCTAAGCCCGTGCACCACAACTACTGAGCCTGCACTCCAGAGCCTGTGAGCCACAACTACTGAAGCCTGCGCACCTAGAGCCCGTTCTCCGCAACAAGAGAAGCCACTGCGATGAGAAGCTCGTGCACCGCAACAAAGAGTAGCCCCTGCTCTCTGCAACTAGAGAAAGCCTGCACGCAGCAACGAAGACACAACGCAGCCAAAAATAAATAAATAAATGTATTTATTAAAAAAAAAAAAAAGGAAACGAGGTCAGAGAAGGTAAACAACGTGTCCAAATAAACCCAGCTCTCCTGAGGCAGAGCTGGTCCTCAAATCTCCAACCTGCTGATTCTCCATGGGGCCAACTGGATAATAAATGCTCTCGTATTAGTTTTAAAAATTATTCACTTTACCCTCCTACACTGTTGGTGGGAATGTAAGTTGGTGCAGCCGCTATGGAAAACAGTATGGAGGTTCCTCAAAAAACTAAAAATAGTGTTGCCATATGATCCAGCAATCTCACTCCTGGGAATACACTCAGACAAAACTCTAATTCAAAAAGATACATGCACCCCTATGTTCATAGCAGCACTATTTACAATAGCCAAGATATGGAAACCACCTACATGTCTATTGGCAGATGAACAGATAAAGAAGATGTGGTACATATATACAATGAAATACTACTCAGCCATTATAAAGAACGAAATAATGCCATTTGCAGCAACATGAATACAACTACAGATTATCATACTAAGTGAAGTCAGAAAGAGAAAGACAAATACCGTACGATATCACTTATATGTGGAATCTAAAATATGACACAAATGAACCTATCTATGAAACAGAAACAGAATCAGGGACATAGAGAACAAACTGGTGGTTGCCAAGGGCGAGGGGGTGGGGGAGGGATGGAGTGGGAGGTAGGGGATAGCAGATGTAAGTTTTTTTTTGTTTTTGTTTTTTGTTTGTCACTGTCAGCTTTTTCATGGAAGACTTAGTAAGGGAGTTTCCAGGGAGAAGAATGAGCTATTCTAAGCAACGACATTTAGGAAGAAAGAGGAGTTCCTGTGGTCGTTGGGCCAGCTAGCTATAGAAACTGGTCCCAAGTAGTCAATGGCTTGGAAATGGGGTAGATGAATTGTGAAATGCCCACAAAATACAGTTAGGAATTATGTGGATAAAAGTTCCTGGAAGCTGAAGTCTTCTTTATGGACAGAATCAACAGAACGTGCGTGGCAGAGCTGGCCACAACGTCCCAACATAGCACATTCTGACATTCAAATTAGACTTATTTATATGTGCCTCCTTGTGATTCCTTCAACTTGGTACTATGCTGATTATCTGTACACAGGGATTCTAAATTGAAACAACCTCACTCACATCACCACTATCACTCAGTTTTTGGAGACCAACAGCTTGGTCCAAATTTTTAAAAAGGTAATAGGTTAAAAGACAAAAAAAAAGTCAACTAAGCTATCAGGCCTAATCAAGAATGGCTTAATATTATTCATTGTCTTCTTTGAACATTTTACTTAAGTGTTTTGTTAGCGCTACTAGCTCAGGGTTCCCACCACATGCATCAATTTGTTTATAGGCTTTAGATTCAAGCTCTTTAAGAGTATTCCATGTGTATTCAAAAGAACCTACTTTCTCAAGATAAGGTACACAGTATTTTTTAATATCTATGTTTTCGGTTCTCTGGCTCAAGATATTCTGCACCTGGGTGGTTTCAGGCCTCGACCAGATAGCATGAATAGTAGGGAATGAGAACTTTCCCTCTGTTAGATCTTCACAAAAGCTTTTGTTTTCACTATATTCTTTGGAGTGTAGATTAGCATAATCATCCCTAATTTGGAAAAACAGCCCAGGTGTATTCAGCAGTGGCTTTAAATCTTTGTAATCAGAGAACAACTGCATGAGACCTACTGTTAATCCAAATAGTCCTCCTGTCTTTTGCAGGACCATTGCTTTATATTCTTCTTCAGTGGGACATGTGTAATTATCCTTCCAGTAGATATCCAGGCCTTGTCCCTGATGGAGTTCTAAAAGCTGGCGGGTAAAAAGCTTTACTGCATCTGGGTGATCAAGGGTTAAGACTTTCTCTAGGTCAAGAATATGTGCATAATTGGCAGAACTGATGACAGATGGAATTCCATAGATGCTGTGTGCCACTGGAAAGCCACGTCGGAGTTCTGAGTTGTCTTCGACATCATCAATGAGTAAACTGGCATCATGCACCATTTCCGTCACTTCAGTGATAATCTGTAGCTTGTCTTAGGGAACTTTTAGCCAATGATTAATTGCCTGTGGAAGTTTGGTTCTCACTTGTTTACCTGGTAACTGAGGTAAGTACTTGTAAGGTTCTTGAAGAATTCTTTGGGCTGTTTCTTGACTCTTCTCCATTCTTTGTAAATTTCAAAGCTGATGGTTCGAGGGTGATATCACAACTTTCACGCTGCGGGTCCGGGAGTAGCAGCCTCCGGAATCAACTTCCCACCTTAGAGTTCAGAACAAGGCTCCCCCGGACGTCTACATGAATCCCTCCCCTCACTTCACCATAGAACTCTCCGCCCTGCTCAGCCGCCAGCGACACTGAATTACTCAGTGCAAGAAAATGCGCCATCCCGGTCACACTCCAGATGTAAGATTTTATATATAGGATGGATAAACAACAAGGTCCTAGTGTATAGCACAGAGAACTGTATTCAATATCTTATGATAAACCATAATGGAAAAGAATATTTTGAAAAAAGAATGTATATATATGTATAACTGAGTCACTTTGCTGTACAGCAGAAATTAACACAACATTGTAAATCAACTATACTTCAATAAAAAATCAAATAAATTCTGGTTTCAATACTTACTAGGTATGTGACCCTGGACAAATCACTTAACCTACCCATGTCATGATCTCTTCACCTATAAAATGGGGATAATGTTAATGGCACTTACTGCACAACTATGAAGATTAAATGAGTCAACTTAGAACAATACTTGGCACATAGGTACTGCTATAAGTGCTCGCTATTATTATTACTCTTATTAATTCCAGGAATCCATGGCTCCAAAGTCAAGTGATGGTTCAGCTACCCTCATTGTGGCCCTGCTAAAAGATTTTAAGTATTGTTTTCTTTCTAAGCCAAACCTGCTTTCTAGTGGTTCTAGTGGTATTCATTCAGGCAGTCCACGGGCCGATTACAAGAAGATGCTATTTGCATTTTACCAGATTACAGGAATCAACTCAATTAATAGACCTCATTAATTCCTGACTCTTAATCCATTTACACTAATATGCTTATTCCCTGGATGGACAGTTCCCCTAGCTATATTCATCGTTTTAATTTTATTATAGGTTTTAACATTATCTTCCTAATACCTTTCTTTGGCCCTGCTCCCTTAGGCTATGTTTTCTGATTTCATAAACCGAAAAGCACAGCGTTGCATGACGCGTGGCATGGGGGCCTTCCAAGGAGCTCAGAGAAGAAACATGGCAAACCCTCACAAATCTGGATTCCACTGACTCTGAACTTGTGATAATTTTGATGCAGGGTAAATGAGAAGTTTTTGGTGTTATTAGAGGAGAAAGGTGTTGTACTCAAATTTTGCCAGGTTGAACTTATTTTCTAGTTCTACATCTGAAATGAGGAGATAAGAAAGGAAGCTTGAAAGGGCAGAAAAGCCCCATTTCCTTGAGGAAGACTTAGCCCAGTTTCAAGCTTGGACATACACACAGCAGGTGGAATTAGGAAATAAAAATTGTAAACCACTCCGAGAGGAAAGCCAAGTGACTAATTTTTTAAAAGATATTTCTCATATTTTAATATAATGATACAACTTAGCATAGAAGGATAGATAGTTATTATGTCCTTACTGTATATCTTTTAAAAATTATTTATTTTTTTTGAAGTATAGTTGATTTACAATGTTGTGTTAATTACTGCTGTACAGCAAAGTGATTCAGTTATACATCTATGTATACATTCTTTTTTTAATATTCTTCTCCATTATGGTTTATCAGAGGATATTGAATTTAGTTCCCTGTGCTATACACTAGGACCTTGTTGTTTATCCATCCTATATATAAAAGCTTACATTTTCTAGCCCCAACTTCTCACTCCATCCCCCCCAGCCCCCTCCCCCTTGGCAACCACCAGTATGTTCTCTATGTCCGTGAGTCTGTTTCTGCTTCATAGATAGGTTCATTTGTGCCATATTTTATATTCCACATATAAGTGATATCATATGGTGTCTTTCTCTTTCTGACGTACTTCACTTAGTATGATAATCTCTAGTTGAATCCATGTGAAACCAAGATTTAAATGTGTTCTAACCATTAAACTACACAGCCTCTCTTCATCTATGCTGCCTCTGTTGTGAAGCAGGCTGGCAAAGAGGACAGGGCTGGCAGCAAAGGACAGTCTCTTTTCCATGGGTCAGAAAGATTTTGCCTGATGTTATATTCATAAACTTATCTGGAAAAGAAAAAAAAAGGATGAATCTTCAAACACAAATGGTTGGAAGAATTTGCCTTCTAATGAGAAAAAAAACAAAGTCTCTCCCCTTGCTAATTGATTCCCTCGTAGAGGACTGCATTATTCCATCACGTCCTCCCTCCTTGTATCCATATCCCTTGCCATGTAACTTTGCAGTTCTTCTCGCTAGGGATGGCGTCTACTTCTCCTTTCCTTGACTTTAGCCTCAGCCATGTGATTCACTTTGGCCAAAGGGATATTAGCAAAAGTGATACAAGCAGGGGCTTGAAATGTACTTGCACAGCTGGGCTGCTTTCCTTTTCTTGGTCATCTCCATGAGGATAACATACTCTGGGGAGCCGGCTGGTCCAAGAAGGAGGAGAGACAGGCAGAGCAGACTTTTGAGCCAACCCCCGCTGAGCCCAGCCTGCAGATGTGTGAGTGAAAATAGACGATTGTTGTTTTAAGGCACTGGATTTTGAGGTGGTTTGTTTTACCGTAAGATTGTGATAATAACTGATGGATAATCCACTCATTTGCTTTTTTATTTTAGGTACCAATTCCTCCCACCCATGAAACACACTCAGACACACTCACCTATATTTAATTATAGCAAATACAACCATCTTTCCCTCTTCCGTCCCCTTTCTCCTTAATATGGCTTTATGCCACTACACTCATCTTTTTTTTTCCTCCTTAGTACTTCTGACACACTCCTGCCTGATCCACCACCACCTCTGTGATGGAATTGGTGGCACCGTGACCCTGGAGGTAACACAACTGATCACCATTCTTCTCTACCCTTATGTACACTGCCGTCTTACTGGTAAAATAATTCAAACAAGTATGTTCACAGAGGCCAGTTTTCAAAAGCCAACTACTCACTGATTCTCTTAGTCTAGTTTATGAAGTGATTCTAAGGGACCGTACAAAATTTCCAACCAGTCTGAACTTAATCAATCACCACCTGTCCCTTTTCAATAAATGTGCCTATAGCAGTCATGGACATTTTGGTGGAAACTTAAGTCACTCTTCTAAAAGGATATTGTGCTTAAGTTACTCTTCCAAAAGTATTTATATTCAATTTATGTTTAAATAATTTCAAACACACTCAGAAAAGTTGCAAGAATAATACAGGGAAGTCCCAAACAACCTTCACCCACTTTCGGCAATTAACATTTTGCCACATTTGCTTTATCATTGTCTCTTTTTCTTTCTCTATTTTTTCCCGACCCTTTTGAGAGTAAATTGCAGATATCACGTCCCCTTGCCCCTAAATTCTTCAGTGTGCGTTTCCTAACAGCAAGGACATTCTTTTGCATGATCACAGCTAAAACTTAATATTGATTTCATGCTCTAATCTGATATACAATCTGTATTTGAATTTTGCCAATTTTCCAAATAATATCCTTTATGGCATATTCTCCCCTTCTTTGGATTCCCTGAATCCAATTCAGGATCATAGATGGCAATTAATTGTCACATCTCATCTCTTTAGCGTGTTTTTTTTTTTTTAATGTTTTTAGTTCTTTTATTTATTTATTTTAAATTTATTTATTTTATTTATTTTTGGCTGTGTTGGGTCTTCGGTGCTGCGCACGGGCTTTCTCTAGTTGCGGGCGAGCGGGGGCTACTCTTCGTTGTGGAGCGCAGGCTTCTCATTGCAGTGGATTCTCTTGTTGCGGAGCATGGGCTCTAGGCTCACGGGCTCTAGAGCGCAGGCTCAGTAGTTGTTGCGCAGGGGCTTAGTTGCTCTGTGGCATGTGAGATCTTCCTGGACCAGGGCTCGAACCTGTGTCCCCTGCACTGGTAGGCAGATTCTTAACCACTGTGCCACCAGGGAAGCCCTCTTTAGTCTCTTTTAATCTAGAACAGCTCCTTAGCCCCTCCTTGGCTTTCATGAGCTCGGCATTTTGGAGTAGTTTGGGCCAGTTATTTCCTAAAATGTCTTTTAATTTAGTATTATCTGAGGTTTTCTCATGGTTAGATTGGGGTTATGCATCTTCAGCAGGAATACTACATAGGTTGCATTTACATTTTAAATTCTATTTCTAATTGTGACAAAAACAATATGCATTATAATTTAAAGACTCTAGCAGGCGAAGAATTATTACTGAGAGAGGGAGAAGTTGGCCATTCTCCCTCTATTTTAAGCCAGTATTATTTCTCTGTGGTATATTCATTGTGCTCTAGAAGAATAGTGCACTTTAACAAGAGCATACTGTAATTACTGTCCTGCAGTAATTACAGAAAGATTTTGGCTCCGTAAAAACTTTCTAAATGTTAGGGCCACAGAAAGATGTTTTCAATTTTGTGGACTCCCTAACTCTGAACACCTCTGCTGAGGAAGGCAGGGATCCCTGGTCATTTAGGCATCAGACCAGGACAGTACTAGATGACCACTAAGGTGCTTTCTGACCCTGACATGTATCCCAGGAAAGCTAAGGTCTGCATTCACTCTAACTTTCTAATTGCAGGCAAGGATATCACTCTTTGAATTAACAGGAAATTTTTTAGTATATTAAGAGTCTACATATCATATGAAAAGATGCTCAATTTTCTAAAAATTTTAAAAATGCAAATTAAAACTGTGCTAAGCTGCCATCTTTTACCTATGAGATTAGCAAAAATCTAAAAATTTAATAACACCCTGTGTTGGTGAGGACATGGGAGAATAAACACACTCATGTATTACTGGTGAAAACACAAATTGGTATATAGCCTCTCTGGAAGGTAATTTAGTAATGGCTATCAAAATTGTAAATTTATTCGCCCTTTAATGAGCAACTAAGTTTGGGGGAATTTATTCTACAGCTATACTTGCACACATGGAAGATGATATAAGTACAAGATTACTCTCAATGAAGCTCCATTTGTAATTGCAAAAGATTAAAAACAATGCAAATGTCCATCAGTAGGGAACTGGTTAAATAAATGTTTATTTACTCATCCAGTGGAATACCATGCAGATGTCCAAAAAAGGGTGGTAGGGGGAAAGCTCGCTAGGTACTGATTTAGAAAGAGCTCTACATAGCAACACTATTAATAGCCAAGACCTGGAAACAACCTAAATGTCCATCGACAGATGAATGGATAAAGAAGATGTGGTATATATATATAATGGAATATTACTGAGCCATAAAAAAGAATGAAATAATGCCATTTGCAGCAACATGGATGGACCTAGAGATCATCATACTAAGTGAAGTAAGTCAGACAGAGAAAGACAACTACCATATGATATCACTTATACGTGGAATCTAAAATATGACACAAATGAACATATCTACAAAACAGAAACAGACTCACAGACATAGAGAACAGACTTGTGGTTGCCAAGGAGGAGGGGGGGTGGGGAAGGAAGGACTGGGAGTTAGGGATTAGCAGATGCAAACTGTTATATATGGGATGGATAAACAACAAGGCCCTCCTGTATAGCACAGGGAACTATATTCAACATCCTGTAATACACCATAATGGAAAAGAATATGAAAAAGAATGTATATATATGTATAAATGAATCATTTTGTTGTACAGTAGAAATTAACACAACATTGTAAATCAACTATACTTCAATTAAAAAAAGAAAGAGCTCTAAAATATATTAAGTGAAAAAATACAAGTTTTTATATGTAGCACCATTTTTATACTATTCTATCTTTGGTATAAAAGCGAGGGGACTAAAAGTCGATATATATATTTGCTTGTATGTCCACATATAAACTAAGAACCTTAGTGAGGGGAGTTCTTGGCAGATGGGGGTCAAGGATTAGCAAGAGGCTTTCACTGTCTATCCTTTGTACTTTCAGGTTTTTGAACCACACAAATGCATTACCTATCCAAAAGCTAAATTTAAAAAGAAATAAACAGAATGAACAGAAAATGGTAAAATAAAAACAAACAAAAAAGAATCTATGTTTCCCTTCCTGCTAACCTGGAGTTATGAGTGCCAGAGGCAACTTTCTAGCATTTAGGACTTTTTCTCTGTTAAATATGATAATGTGAGCCCCAGGTATAAAAGGCATTCTCAGCAGTGTGTGTGTGTGTGTGTGTGTGTGTGTGTGTGTGTGTGTGTGTGTGTGTGTGTGAGAGAGAGAGAGAGTCTAAATTTATTTTCTTCCAGGAAACCAAATCTCAATTCATTTATATAAGCATGGTGTAGTCACCCCTGTTGGCGCTCTACGCAAATCCCCTTGGGATCCCTTTTATATTTTGAGAGCTCTCACCATTCCCAACTTCTGTGTGCTCTGCTTATAATGACCTGCACCTGTGACACTCTTTAGAGACCTGCCCTTGGGCTGGTCCAGCTACTTTGCTCTCTAGAGCAGAGAGCAAGAAATGCCTGGAAATTTACTTCCCCCGGGGCAGACTTAACCAATGATTTACCAGTGCAGGAGCATGAAATCCTAGCTCCTTGCCTCTGATCTGAACAAACTTGGAGGTATAATCTATGTTCTAGACCTCCTCACAATAGCGGGCTGTGGCTGGGACTTTGCTTGAAACTGCACATTTCCTTGGCTTCTTTCACTTCCAGGCTCTACTTCTCCCACACCCTTACTGGTTTCTCCTAGGAATACTTTTTTTCATAAGTCATTTGTATGTGAATCCATGTCTCAGGATCCCTTTCTGAAGAACATGACCAAAGACATATGATTTATTTGATTTGGAGTGGCTGTAACATGACACCAAAATTTGATTTTTCCCAACAAATAGATTTGAGAAATTGGGGTACCATTATTATAAATTCCAATCCCACCTTTGATACATTGAAAATACTCCAGATGATACCTCATTATGCAATTATTTTATGACATATAATAATTTAAATAACTTGCTTCTATGAGCAAATGGGTTTTACCACACACCTAATCATATTACCAATTTAGTTAACGCAGAAGTCCTGCCCTTAGGGTCTAGTATTTTAAAAGACTATAAATGGAATTTACAATGTTTCAGGTAGACCAACATGGAGGTAACAAAAGAAACAATTTCCTACATCATCTTGGGTTATCTGCTAACCTCCTGAAGCATGAGATCTTATTACTCCTATCATTATTTTTGCCTGCCTACCTAAGGATGTCATGAAAGCTCAAAGTAGAACACAGCTAATTTGACAACTGCATATTTGCATTTCTCCCTATAAAAGCTTGTTTTCTCAAATATAACACATCTTTTCTCTTACAAAAGAACCAGTTTCCTGGACAACATTTTCTATTTCTCCCTTCCCCATAAACAGCACCTTGGTATCTGGAATTTCCCTACATGTAAGGGCTTTGGTCAAATGTTTGACTGTTTTAAGAAGCATCCACAGTACAACAAATGACAGAGAGAACATCCTGGTCCTTTACAGGCTTCCAGTCTGCAACAAGAAGGATTAACATCTAGATGAGAGGCCAGCAAACTACAGACTCCAGGCCAAACCTAGCCTACTGCCTGTTTTTGTATCACCCCATGAGCTCAGAATAATTTTTACATTTTTAAATCATTGGAAAAAATTCAAAAGAAGAATATCATTTTATGACAAAAGCTATGTGAAATTCAGATTTCAGTGTCCATAAATAAAGTTTTGTTGGAGCACTGCATCACTCACTCATTCTGCATATTGTCTATGGCTACTTTCAGTTGAGTAGTTGCAACAGAGAGTGTGGCCCTCTGTGGTCGGGAAAACAATGCCTTATCCCTGGAACCTGTGAATCTGTGAACTTACATGGCAAAGGGACTTTGCAGATGTGATTAAGGTTACGGATTTTTTTCTTTTAATTGAAGTGTAGTTGATGTACCATATTATATAATTTACAGGTGTGCAATACAGTGATTCACAATTTTTAAAGGTCAGACTCCATTTATAGTTATTACAAAATGTTGGCTATATTCCCCGTGTCGTACAATACATCCTTGTAGCTTGTTTTATACCTAGTAGTTTGTACCTCTTAATCCCCTACCCCTATATTGCCCCTCCCTCCTTCCCTCTCCCCACTGGTAACCACTAGTTTGTTCTCTATATCTGTGAGTCTGCTTCTTTGTTGTTATATTCACTAGTTTGTTGTATTTTTTAGATTCCATGTATAAATGATATCCTACAGTATTTGTTTCTGTCTGACTTCTGCTAAGTGAAATAAAGTTACAGGCCTTGAGACGAGGAGATTGTCCTAGATTATCTAGGTAGGTCCAATCTAATCATATGAGCTCTTAAAAGCAGAGAATTTTCTCCAGTTGGAGTCAGAGAGATGTGACAGGAGGGAAAGTCAGAGAGATTCAAAGTATGTGAAGGATCTGGTGTGCTGTTGCTGGTTTGAAGATGGAGGGGACAACGTAACAAGGACTGTAGGCTGTGTTAAGGAGCTGAGAGAAGCTGACAGCCAGCAAGGAAGAGGGAGCATCTAGCCATATTGGACTGGATTCTTGCAGCCACCTGAATGAACTGAAAAGCAGGTTCTGCCCTCGGAGCCTCCAGCAACAAGGCCTAGCCACCACCTTGACTTCTGTCTTTTGAAATGCTAATGTGCTGAGCTCCACAGTGCTGGTCTTTTAACCAAAGAGCTATGAGGTTATAAATGAGTATTAACTTTAAGCTGCTAAATTTTGATAAAGTAACCGGATTAAGCCCCAGATGGAGTCACTCATGCTAAGCCCCATGTCAGCAAACCAAACTAACTTAACTAAGTTTCTATGCTCGGATCTTCTGGAAAAGGAAGGCCTAAGTCAGCCAATCAGCGCTTGCCTGCTCTGCACAAGATACCCGACCTGGTCCAACGCTTCCCTGTTCACCATATAACCAATCAGCAAATGCCTAGTATGACTTCCTTGTCCCTGCTCACTTTGGTCCATAAAAATCTCTCACCTTGTACAGTACTTTGGAGCTCCTTTCTATCTGCTAAAGTGGATACTGCCTAATTCATGAATCACTGAACAAAAGCCTTCTAGATCAGTACATTGTCTGTGGAAAATTTTAACAGTTTGTAGTAACTTGTTTCAGCAGCGATAGGAAACGAATACTTCCTCAAACCCTAAAATATTTGCTATCTGGCCTTTTCCAGATAAATTTTGCCAAACATTGATCTGAATCCTTACTCCCCAAATTGTGGGTGCTCAGACCAGCAGCACAGGTATCACTCTAGAGCTTGCTAGAACTGCAGAGTCTCTTAATTAACCAGATGGAAGGGAATCTTTCACAACGTACATCAAATTACCAGAATGTGCACTTTAAATATCTTACAATTTTATATGTCAATTATCCTCTATAAAGCTGAAATTAAACAAATGAAAGTTAAAAAAATAAAAAACCTCAATACCCATATGATATATGCCCATTATGTGAGTTCACACACACACACACACACACACACACACACACACACACACACACACACAAAAGGAAATGCAGAGTCTCAGACCTCACTGAGACCTACTGAATCAGAATCTGCATTCTAACAAGATCCCTAGGGGATTCTTTTGCACATTAGAATCTGAGAAGCACTTGTCTAGAGTTCATTTTGCTGTTGTCTTAGCTGTTACCAAGATGATCTTAGCTGCCTTTGTCAGGATAGAGAGTTGAGCAGAGATGTACACAGAAATAACGTTAGAGAAAAGCTGGAAGTTGGACTTGGCTGGCTAGTTTACAATTATCACAGCCACCAGCATCCTTATCTTCATCCTCGGCATTATCATAACCACATTCATCATCATGCCAAAGCAGCATCAAGAACCCGCTTCTGGCACCTGCACTGCAATTATTGCCTATTTTACTTGACTCTTTCAACTCCCCAGAAAGCTACTTTATTAGTTCCTTAGGGCTCCTGTAACAAAGCACCACAACTAGATAGCTTCAAATAACAGAAATTTATTCTCTAACAGGACTGTAAGCCAGAAGTCAGAAATCAACATGTTGGCAGTGTTGGTTCCTCCTGGAGACTCTAAGGAAGAATCTGTCCCATGCCTATCTCCTAGTTTCTGGGGGTTGCTGGCGATCCTTGGCTTTCCTTGACTAGTACATGCATCACTCTAATCCCTGCCCCCACCTTCATATCATCTTCTCCTCTGTGTCTCCAATCTCCCTCTGCCTGTCTCTTATAAGAACATCTGTTATTGGATGTAGGGGCCACTCTAAATCCAGAATACTATCATCTCAATATCCTTAACTTAATTACATCTGCAAAGACCCTTTTGCTAAATAAAGTCACATTCACAGGTTCTTGGGGGGTGGAGTGAGGGTTTTTGGATGTGGACATATCTTTTCAGAGGCCACCATTCAACCCGCTAAAACCACCATTAAGGACCATAAGTTGGCTAATCAAAGCTAAGGTGACTCACTGCAGTGGGGACAAACCCATCCTTACTGAGTCTTAATGAGTGTCTCAAAAGGGGGAAATGAGCAGAGGTTAGTTATAGGGTTTTAAGGTGTGGAGTGGGTGATTTTAAGAGGAGTCTTGCAAGGTGGAGTATTGATTGGGATTGGGCAGAGTTTTATGACATAATAAATTTGGATTGGAGAACACAGTGAGGAAAGCCTTGATGATCAAGCTTGTCACTTAACGACCTAAGTTTCCACAAAGATAAACTTCTTCTGGGCCTTAGGCTCCATCTTCTATACAATGAAAGCCTTGCTGGAAAGTATGTAGATGAAGCCTTTGCAGTCATTTATACCTCAACAGGGATGAGTTTGTCTGATAGCTTTCAGAGAGTTCAAGTCGATAGAGTAAAATGAACTTCAACCATGATCCAGGCTAAAGGAGATGGAAACCTTACAGATAGCCAGATCCTTTATTTGGTTACCCAGCCAGGCTACGTCTTTCCCTGCAGTAAAGTAAAATTCCAGTCTCTCAGTATTCAGCTGGTACTGCTCATATGTTAGATGTAACTGAGAAAAAAAGTGTATGTTCTATGCAGTTATGTATAGGTACCACTTTAAAAATAGAATATTAACCCTGTTTACTTATTTATTATCCATTTTCTTCTACTGGAACATATTCTTTCTTCATAAGGGACTTTGGTCTTGTTCATCATTCCAACCCTAGAACTCTTTCCTGGCACAAATGAAGTGCTTGGTAAGTATTTGTAGGCTAGATGAAAATAGACTATAGCTATTTGGATAAATACATTAAAATACTATAGGATATATATGGACAAAGGAGTCAGGCAGAAAATGTCTCTTGCTTGCTTATATCTTGAAGGCCAAATAAGTCAATTTCTAGTTAAGATACATTCAAATCCCACTGATTATGATAGTAAGGGTGTTTTGGAAGAGGAAAGTGGTAATAGAAGTTTGAAATAGAAATATGCAATTTGGTTCCTATTCTATTTTTAGAAGATTTAAGGTAGGGTGAGCTATAACTGCATCTAAACTGCAGGATGAAGATAAACCTCTGAAACCAAATCAGGACATATAGAATCCAAACCTGCAGTTTGTAGGATCCTCTTGAAAGCAGCTAGTATGTATTAAGGCAGAGGAAATTATTGTAATGATTGATTTTAATTTAGTACAAGTCTGTCTTTAATAAATGAAATTTTCTCTCTCTTAAAAGAAATCTAAAATATCTTGGAGAGGTTGTCAAGAGACGAGAGAGCTAAGCTTTGCCGGAAAAAAAGAGAATGATGTTCTTATGGGGAATTCTGAAGAGTATTAAAGTTGACTAATTCATTAGAAGAGACTTTTGTGAGCTTATTACAAGTTCTTCATTATTGCAGTTCTTCCAAAAGGGCTTAAAAGGCTTTTTAATGCAAAATGAACAGTACATCTTGCTTTGATGTTTCCTAAATATCTGACTTTTAAAAAATAGAATAAGTACATATAAAAGCCATACATATTTTCAGTTTCCCCAATGATTTTAAATATTATTTTCTATGATTCAGATAGTTCAGCAATTTGTTCATTGCTATTTCACTTTGTTCCATAAGATCTTTGTCGCATACACAAAATATTTGTATTAGTCTGTGCAAACATGCTTTGTTAACTTCTTTTTTTCTGCAGCTTTGAGATATAATTGACATACAGCACTGTATTTTAACATATACAGCCTAATAATTTGGTTTACATACATCATGAAGTGATTATCACGATAAGTTTAGTGAATATCCATCATCTCATATAGGTACAAAAATTAAAGAAATAGAAAAAAAATTTTTTTCTTTCTTGTGATGAGAACTCAGGATTTCCTCTCTTAACAACTTCCATGTATAACATACACAGTGTTAATTATATTTATCATGTTGTACGTTGCATCCCTAGCAGTTAGTTATCTTATAATTGGTAACTTGTACATTTTGACTATCCTCATCCAATTCCCCTCGCCCCCCTCCCCACTTTTAACATACTCCAAGTTTACAACGCAATTCAATCCTTCTCTGATATATTAGCACCATCACAATTGCCTCATTCTTTGACAGGACCATGGTTCATTGCAAAACTATGTAAATGTAAAAAAAGGATCTTCTTTTTCCTCACTGCTTAGTTGCTGTTGGGTCAGCTCCCCAGGGATCTGATGCACTGAAGGCTATTTGAAAACCTGCCTTGAAAAGATACTCAGCATCACTAATTATTAGAGAAATGCAAATCAAAACTACAATGAGGTACCACCTCACACCAGTCAGAATGGCCACCATCAAAAAGTCTACAAATAATAAATTCTGGAGAGGGTGTGGAGAAAAGGGAACCCTTCTACACTGTTGGTGGGAATGTAAATTGGTACAACCACTATGAAGAACAGTATGGAGTCTCCTTAAAAAACTAAAAGTATAGCTACCATATGATCAAGCAATCCCACTCCTGGACATATATCCAGAAAAGTTAAAAACTCTAATTTGGAAAACTACATGAACCCCAACGTTCATAGCAGCACTAATCACAATAGCCAAGACATGGAAGCAACATAAATGTCCATCAACAGATGAATGGATAAAGAAGATGTGGTATATACACACACACACACACACACATATATATATATATATATATATGTATGCATATATATACAATGGAATATTATTCAGCCATAAAAAAGAATGAAATAATACCATTTGCAGCAACATGGATGGACCTAGAGATTATCATACTAAGTGAAGTAAGGCAGACAGAGAAAGACAAATATCATATGATATCATTTACATGTGGAATCTGAAAAAAATGATACAAATGAACTTATTTACAAAACAGAAACAGACTCACAGACTTCGAAAACAAACTTACGGTGACCAAAAGGGAAAAGGGGGCAGGGAGGGATAAATTAGGAATTTGGGAGTAACATATACACACCACTATATGTAAAATAGATAAACAACGAGGACCTACTGTATAGCACAGGAAACTATACTCAATATTTTGTAATAACCTATATGGAAAAGAATCTGTAAAAGAATATATATATATATGTAATATATAAAATTGAATCACTTTGCTGTACACCTGAACTAACACAGCATTGTAAATCAACTATACTTCAACAAAAAATAATTTTTTTAAGAAAGAGGTACCTTAAAAAAAAAAAAAAAACTGTCTTACATGCAAACCTTGCATCTTCTCTTAAAAAGGCTTTGATTTATATGCCCCCAAATGATTTACAGCCTCCATGTAGTCACTGTTCAAAAAAATTATACAAAATTTAGAGACAAGGCAAAAGGGTGTCACATCCTTTCAATAGATTATGGAGAAGAAGCTCACCGAAGGATTATCTATGGAAAGGTACTTCATTTGCTCACTCTATCATTGATTGAAAGTCAAAGACTTCATGAAGTTACATAAAAACTTAAAGAATTTTGTCCAGGAGAGATGCAAATGATCTCTGTCTAGTGGAAAAAATAACCCCAAAGATTATAGGTTCTTTGCCCTGAAGGAAAGGTTTGTATCAAATGCAGCCATTTTATCCTAACATTCCTTAAGTTACCTGTATATACTGAGCTCTTCACATGCTCTTCAAACCAGTCTTAATATCCTGCTGGTTCCTGCATTAATTAAGTTGAATAAAATGTTTGGCATATGTTTCTTCTATATATGCATAAGAGTCAGGATTTGACCTTTTTTGAAAACTATACCTTAGTGCCACTTAACACCTCACACCTCTACCTACAGGCAAGTAGGTTCTGGACTACTCCTGTAGGAAAGAAAGCAGATCACAGAGAACTTCAATATGAAAAACAAAATGAAAAATTACTGAGGTAATGAAAAATTACTGAGGTAAGGAAAAAATACCTTCAACTTTCGAAGAGAAAAAAATAATCACCATAGAAACCAATGTGGTAAAGACTTTTTTCGGCCCTTATTCTGTTCCCTTTGTTGGGAAAACGGAAGCCCTGGGTTCAAGCAGTAGGACAGGACAAGGGGATGCATTACTTGTAAATCAGAGGTATTTGATTCTCAGACTTGGCTACAGATCTTTTCTCTTCTCATTGAAATCCCTGGGATCCTTTAGCTAATACACTGAGAGCATTTCATTTCCTTTTTACTTGTTTAAAAAAAAAAAAAAAAAGGTTATCATTCAATTTCCTGAGGTACAACGCTTATCTCCTTGCCTATCCCCATTTTCAAAGGTCACTTGAGTCATATTTCAGGTTCGAGTAGCATTTAGTTATTACCCATCAGTGTCAGTCAAGTGGGGATAAGCCATGTCCCCTCCCCTCAAGGAAATCACAGTCTCAGGGAGACAGGGCAAAGGAGAAGAGTGGATGCAGGTCAGTGGAGGACAGAATGATAGTCTGGAAGGATCTGCTAAGATTTGGCTCTGACTAAGAGTGAGAAAAGAGTTAACCTCTTTTCTTAAGGGGTTCCACCTTAAGGAGTGTTCCACCTTAAGGCATAAAGACAGTGGGCTGAAGTCCAGATGCACTTTCAAGTCTAAGGAAAGAGTCACGGACCTATGGATTAGGTATCCTAACTTTTCAAACTAGGTAAGAGCCCTTAAGCCTTACACCATTTATTCATTTAGCAAACATTTTCTGGGAGGACCAAATTTGTGTTATTTTTAATTCTTTCATTTAGTGAGGAGTAATGACACATTTTTTTTTTAAATAACACACTCTTAAATGAAGCAGTCTTACGTGCTAAGCTTTGGCCTTGAACCAAGCCCCGGGGGACCTACCAGTGGGACAGCAGCTTTGGAGAGGAGACAAAAGCCAGGCCTCTCACGTGAAAGGAATAGAAAGCCTGGGATTCAGTCTGGGGCAAGAAATGAGAAACGTCCCTTTGGGACACAAATAATGTGAGCCCACGTATCACTGTTACATCCCCGCGCTTGCCTCTGCCATATACGCCCTTAGGCTGCCCATGAGTGACTTCCTCCTACTATTGCCTTGACGTTAATTTTAAGGAAACTATTTGTTCATTTGTTCTGATGTAAAAGTATACCAGCTAGGAAATAAAGAAAAACACAAAATAGCAATCACTCCATAATACCACTCACAGAGGTAACACTTAGTATCTTGGTATATGTCCTCCTTCTGTGTGTATTTTTTACATACCTGCATTAGTTTGCCAGGGCTGCCGTAACAAAGTATCACAAACTGGATCACTTGGGCAACAGAAATTATTCCTTTGCAGGTCTGGAGGCTAGAAGTCCAAAATCAAGGTGCCGAAGGAGTTGGTTCCTTCTAAGGGCTGTGAGGGAAGGATCTGTTTCAGGCTTCTCTCCTGGGCTTGTAGATGGCCATCTTCTCCTTGTCTCTTCACTTCATCTTCGCTCTATGCATATCTGTCTCTGTGTCCAAATTTCCCCTTTTTATGAGGACACCAGTCATTGGATTCAGGTCCACCCTAATGACTCCATTTTTATTTAATTACCTCTGTAAACACTCCATGCCCAAATAAGGTCACGTTCTAAGGTACTGAGGGATAGAACTCCAACATATCCTTTTTTTTTTTGGAGGGGGGGTGGATACAATTCAATGCGTAACAGTACTTGACGTATTGACTGAGCTGATTATTCTCTGTTTGCCCCCCATTTTCCACCTCTTGGTCTTACTCTGTGTCCAGAAAGGGTGACCTTTACAAATGACAGCAATGGCCCCTCTCCCTCTGGCTTCCAGTTGGGTTGAGCCAATAGGAGGCACTGGGAGAAGATCAGAGAGCAGAAGGAGGGAGATATTTGGTACAGTAAGTCCCCCACATACAAACGAATTCAGTTCCAAGAGCACGTTCATAAGTCCGATATGTTCGTAAGTCCAACACAATTAGCCTAGGTACCCAACTAACACAATCGGCTATACAGTACTGTACTGTAATAGGTTTATAATACTTCTCACACAAATAATATGTAAAAAACAAACACAAAAAATAAAGAAAACATTTTTAATTTTACACTACAGTACCTTGAAAAGTACAGTAGTACAACAGCTGGCATACAGGAGCTGGCATCGAGTGAACAGGCAAGAAGAGTTACTGACTGGAGGAGGGAGAGGAGGTGGGAGATGGTAGAGCTGAAGGATCGTCAGCAATAGGAGACGGAGGGCAAGCTGCAATTTCACTCATGCCTGGCACAGGTTCTGGTTCCTTGCTGGAACCAGATGCACATTCGCATCTTTGAAAGTTCGCAACCTGAAGGTTCGTATGTAGGGGACTTACTGTATTTATTTGTTCCATTTCTGCCCCTCCTTGTCACTCTAGACCAAGGGGTAGAAAGGGTTTCCCAGCTGTTACTAGTGTCTGGAAACCTCAACATCTCTTTTTCGTCTTCTTAACCCTATCACACCTCTGTAAGTAGCCGATTAAATCCTTTGGTATGGCATGAATTTCCTGTCAGGACCCTGACTAATACTTAGACATACAACATATTTTATATAGTTGACATACTATTTGTTAAGAAAAATATCCAAACATTGGAAATAAGGCAAAGGGGAGGAGACATGTCTTTTCCATGTCATACTGAGAGCATTGTGTAACAAAATTATTTAATTCTCTAGGAGAACATACCTGTGTTTGACTTTACTGTTTACTACTTGATTAGAGTCCAAACACTGTGAAGTTATATGTTAACTTAGAGATTATTTTTGTTTGGTAAAAAGGATAACTCCAAAGTTCACGGTTTTATTGCCCTGTGAGTTATTTAATCAGTTTTGTATCTTACATAGCACTTATTCTGACATTCTTTTTTATTAATGTCTACAGATACCCAGTCCATTAAATGCTCTTTGAATGCTAATTTCACTCAACCATTCCCCAAATGTTGGAGATCTAGGTTGCTTCTCATCTTTAGCTATTTTAAATAAGCTTTGCTGATGATACTCACTTTTCACTGTACTTCACATGTAGGCAAATGTTTGTGGGAAAAAGAACAGTATAAAATTTGCACTGGGCCTTGACCTCCCATATTCAGGATGGTCCTGCCCTTGTTTTCTTCCCTGTCCTACTGTCATCTCACCTCACCCCCAATGCAGCCAGCAGGGTGTTCTCCTGGGACTTACAGTCAGTTTGGGGCATGGCCTGAGCACACTAGTTGCTAACAATAGCACCTGACATCTAGAGAGTCCTTACTATATCCAGACATTGTGCTAAGTGTCTGATATGCTTTATCTCTTCTGGTCCCCATGACTACCAGTCAGTCAGTCAGGCCCTGTTATTATCTCCCTTTTCTTCCTGTGAAGAGGCTAAGTTGGGATTTAAACCCAAGTCTGACCATAAAGTCTGTGCTATTTAGCACTGAGATGGGAATTGACTGTACATGTATTAAATACGTGAGTGAACAAATAAATGAATGATGGTCAAAACACTCCTGAAGGGCTTCCCTGGTGGCGCAGTGGTTAAGAATCCGCCTACCAATGCAAGGGACAAGGGTTTGATCCCTGGTCTGGGAAGATCCCACATGCCACGGAGGAACTAAGCCCGTGCGCCACAACTACTGAGCCTGTGCTCTAGAGCCCGTGAGCCACAACTACTTAGCCCACGTGCCACAACTACTGAAGCCCGTGCTCCTAGAGCCCATGCTCTGCAACCAGAGAAGCCACTGCAATGAGAAGCCTGCGCACTGCAACGAAGAGTAGCCCCCACTCTCTGCAACTAGAGAAAGCCCACGTGCAGCAACGAAGACCCAACGCAGCCAAAAATAAAATAAATAAATAAATTTATATTAAAAAGAAAAAACACTCTTGGAAGGGCTCAGCTGGAGGGTCAGTGTAGCTGAGTCTCACCAGCTGGGTGCAATGCTGGCTGGGGATGCCTCCTCAGGCCTCTCCCTGGCCCCTCTACATGCTCTGCTCACCTGCCTTCTAGTTGTCGACTTAAAAAAAAAAAAAAGCACAACCTAGAAGTTGAGAATTATGTTTTATTTGACTGACTTGCTGAGTATTGAAGCCTGGAAGTAGCCTCTCAGATACTCTGAGGCACTGCTCTGAAGAGGTACGGGAGGAGCCAGGATATATAGGAGTTTTTGCAACAAAGACCAGGTAGTGGGAACATTAGAAGAATAAGTTAATTAAAGGAAAAACAAACATCTCAATGTAATGAATTTAGCACTTTTCTTTGTATGGGAAGATGCAAGAATCTGGGCTCATTGAAATCGTTCCTTTGATATGCACCTTAACTATCTAAGGCCAGTATCGTTTTTCCTCTCCATCCTGAATGCCCTCAGGGTGCACACTTGGGGTGGCTGCAGTGGCTGGCGACTTGATGGCCACAACATCCTTTGTTTACTGATATGGCAGGCGACATTTTTCATCCACATAGTTCAGGGGTTGGCAAACTTTCCTAAAGGGCCAGACAGTAAATATTTTAGGTTTTGCAGGTCAAGTATAGTCTCTGTCACATATTCTTTTTTTTTTTTTTAAACTTTTTAAAAATGTGAAAACCATTATGTCATGGGCCATACAAAAACAGACCATGAGCCATATTTGGCCCATAGGTTTTAGTTTACTGACTCCTGTTCCAGTGTTACTGAGTCCAAGCTCCCTCTGCTCACCGTACGACAGGTCAATAAATCGGGAGATGAGGTGTTGAGACAAGGAATAGTGACTTTATTCAGAAAGCCGGCAGACCAAGAAGATGGCGGACTAGTATCCTAGACTACCATCTTATCGGTGTCTGGATGCTAGTTTCTTTTATAGAACAGAGTGGGGGAGGAGGTGAGGAAGTAAAGTAAAAAGGCCATAAGTCTTGCAAAACATCTGGTTTTGGCCAGCCTCAGGAGGGGATGTGTTAATTATTTCTTTTCTGCAGCCATTCACAGGTGGGCAGGCCAGGGTGTTTCCCTGTGAGCTGAACAAAGAACACTTCAGTTAAACATTCAGGCAGAAAGGTAGGGTTCCCTGAGGCAGGCCATTATGTATGCCTATAGCTATAGATAGAACAAAAGCAATGGAAAGCAAAGGTCAAAGTAAAAGAAACAGATCCAACATGGAGTCAGATTTTGTTCTTCCCTGTTACACTAGGTCACTGATTCTCCCTGCAGATTTGTCTAATCTTCTGTTAAATCCAATGACTGCATTCTTCATTTTGGTTATCGTATTTTTTAGTTCTAGAATTCTTATTTGATTCTTTTTAATAGTTGCCAGTCCTCTGCCAAATTCTTTTTTTTTTTCTCCCTCAACTTATTTATGTATTTATTTATTTATTTATTTATGGCTGTGTTGGGTCTTCATTTCTGTGCGAGGGCTTTCTCTAGTTGCAGCAAGCGGGGGCCATTCTTCATCGCAGTGTGTGGGCCTCTCACTATTGCGGCCTCTCCTGTTGTGGAGCACAGGCTCCAGACGCGCAGGCTCAGTAGTTGTGGCTCACGGGCCTAGTTGCTCCGCGGCATGTGGGATCCTCCCAGACCAGGGCTCGAACCCGTGCCCCCTGCATTGGCAGGCAGATTCTCAACCACTGCGCCACCAGGGAAGCCCCCAAATTCTTAATTTTGTCTTTTATCTCCTTGGGCATAGGAAAGATAATTATTTTAAAATCTGCATCTCATAATTCTAATATCTACCTATGTGGGTCTGTTTCTATTTTCTATAATTTCCACTGGCTTTTTTTAATGGTATCTTTCTCTCTTATGTGTCTCATTATTTCTCATCAAATGCTGGACATTGTATTTGCAAAATTGTTTGTAGAAATGATTTGATGCATGGATGTTCTCTTCCTCCAGAGAAGATTTATGTTTACTTCAGTGTGGTATCTGAGCATGCCAGCAGTTTGGGATGCCCAGAATCACTAGCCAAGTTCAGTGACTGAGATGATTCCAGGCTGAGCTATAGCTCTTGGGAGAGTTTACCTCTGGTTATAGGATGTAACCCTTTGGGGTAAAGACCCAAGTCTTCTCCTATCTCCTTAACAGGTTCCTTAGCTTGGCAAGGCTGTGAAAAGTTCTGCTCAGCTTCTCAGCTTCCCTACTGGAATTAGTATAAATGCCCAGGGGCAAAGCAGCTTCCTGGGCTTCCTTCTTCCAGATCCTGTGCAAGTAGATCTAGTTAGCACTCTAGTGCCTTTACACAGACCATTTCTATCTCACCCATCTTCTCTAGTTGTCCTGAAGTTATGTACGTGGGCCAAATCCCCTAGTCCGCCACTCCAGAAGTGGGAATCTGGAGACAAATTCTCTATGCAAAGGAATTTGGACCTTATTATTGAAAGAGATAGTTGAGAAGAGGCTTATACTGTCCTTCAAAAATTCCAAAAAGACAGAACAAACAAACAAATGAAAACCCACTAACACATACCTGCTAATTTGGTTTAAATTTCCTCTGTAGCATATTTTAATATACTACAATTGTTGAAATCTTTAATAAATAAAAACATTTCTAGGTTATTATTAATTATCTATGTTATACTCTAAAATCAACAAGGATTGACTGTATAATTTAAAATTCTTGTTGAAAAATTAAACAAACCAAATGAAAACATTTTCCTTTGTGAAACATAAATTTTCAACTGTAATTTTAGCAGAAACCTTCTTGAATTAAAAAAAAAATAAGGATTCCATATCGAAGGTCATTTTTCTCTACTCAACCTAATAAGGGCTATTCATATTCTCCATACTTACTATGATGCTTGGGCAGGTTTTGCTTCATAAAGTCTTTATTAGCATCCTGTTCTCTTTCTGTGCACAAGTGAAGTGGGCTGTTCTCAGGATCCAACAGACATAAAAAATGTTATACTCTCTAATGTTACTGGGAGAGAAAAAACCAAACACTTACCTTCACTCCTAAGTCAGGGTGAGGCCCTGATTATGGAGTAGTCTTAATCATATAGGTCATGGGCACTCTCCAGCCTGAGAAAGAGTACACCACAGCAAGGGTACCCCAGAGGCTATGGGAAGGGATCTACACTGTGTTGGTCCAGCAACAGCTAGCCTTGGCTTCTGTCCCTCTTTGAGGGAGACTTGACAACTGTGGTCTTGATCATTGGCTGGAAGAAAATCTCTTTGTTTACGAAAATAAAGGCTAAGATAAAAGGTGACCTCTTTCTCCTCACCTAGCCCAGGGATTGGAGGGTGGGATGTGATAGGTGAAACATCCCAGTCTTCCGAGGACTATTTTAACTCACACAATTTCTGCCTTGCGACTGCCACCTATCTGCCCCTCTTGTCCACTACCTATTATCTCTGATTCTGTGATACTGGCCAAAGTGGGTGGGCGTGGGTCTCGCCAGGTAATTTGGATTTGCTGAGCCTACCTTGTCATACCCAAGCCACTCCTCCACCCTTTTTTTGAGAACCACTGGTGTGATTTTTCATGGTTTTTCCTTTATTGGGTGGTCTTTCTCCTGGTCTATATTTGCCTGGTCATTTTAAGATGGGCAAAAGTTTTCTACAAACTTCCCCTTTCTCAGCATCTGATGTAGGTCATACCATTTACCACGTAACACAGGCTGTTCTGTGTCTAGGTGAAGTGGATTTGCAAAGGTGCTACTTTGGTAGACAGGAAGAGGCAGAACCTGAAGCACTGTTCCAAATCTGTCTTGTTTATTTAGTATTACTTAGATTCCTTTTTTTTTCTATTTTAAAGATATGATTTATATACAGCAAAATTCACTTTTTGGTGTACAGTTCTGTGAGTTTTGATAAACGCATATAGTTGTGAAATTATACTGTAACTAAAATATAGAAAAGTCTCATTGCCTCAAAGATGCCCTCAGACCCCACTGTAGTCAACCCCTGCCCTTGCTCCCAGCCGCTGGCAACTACTAACCTGTTAACTGCCCTTATATGTTTGCCTTTTCCAGACAGTCATAGAGATAGAATCATAGAATATGTAGCTTTTTGTGTCTGAATTCCTTCATTTTGCATAATGCATTCCTCCAGGTTTTTGTATGTGTCAGTAGTTTGTTCCTGTTTTGTTGATGAAGAATATTCTATGACATTGATGTACTCAGTTTGTATAGGTATTCATCCATTGAGGGGTATTTGGATTGTTTATAGTTGTTAGCAATTATGAATAAAGCCTAGGTTTATTAGTGAACAGGTTTTTGTGTGAACATAAAATTTCCTTTCTTTATGGTCAACATCCAGGAGTGAGATTGCTGGATCACATAGGAAGTGTATGTTCAATCTTTCAAGATACTGACGAGCCAGTGGTATTTCTTTGTGGGTTTTATTTAGACTTCACTAATAACTAATGACGCTGAGCTTATTTACATGTGCTTATTTGCCATCAATGTATCTTCTTTAATGAAGTGTCTCTTTGAATTCTTAGGCCATTTATTAATTAGATTGTTTGTTTCCTTATTATTGAGTTTCCAGAGTTTTTTTTTTTTTTGAGAAATAACGTGCATACCATAAAATTCACCCTTTTAGTCTACAATGCAGTGATTTTTATGATATTCACAAATTTATGCAACCATTCCTATTATCTAACTTCAGAACATCTTCATCACCTCAACAAGACCCCTTAGCCACTAGCAGTCACCCTCTGTTCTCCCTTCCCTAGCTTCTGGCAACCACTAATCTATCTTCTCTCTCTATGGATTTGCCTATTTTGGACGTTTCATATTAATGGAATCATACCATATGTAAACGTTTGTATCTGGCTTCATTCACTCAGTATAATGTGTTCATGGTTCAGCCATGTTGTAGCATGTGTCAATACTTTTTCCTTTTCATGGCTAAATAATAATCCATTACGTGAATATACCACACTTTGTTTATCCATTCGTAAGCTGATGGACATTTTGGGTTGTTTTCACTTTTTCGCCATTATAAATAATGTTGCTATGGCCATTCATGTACAAAGTTTTTTACATGGACCTAAGTTTTCATTTCTCTTGTATATTTAACTAGGAGTGGAACTGCTGAGTCACACGATAACTCTGTGTTTAACGTCTTGAAGAATCACCAAATTTTTCCACAGCAGCTGCACTATTTTACATTCTTGCCAAGCAATGTATGAGGGTTCCAATTTTTCCCCATCCTTGTCAACACTTGTTATTATCTGTCTTTTTTATTATAGCCATCGCAGTAGGTGTGAAATGGTATCTTATTGTTGTTTTGATTAGCATTTCTCTAATGACTAATGGTAATGAACATTTTTTCATGTGCTTATTGGCCATTGTATATCTCTTTTTGGAAAAAATGTCTACTCAAATCCTTTCTCATTTTATTAATTAGGTCTTTTTCTATTATTTAGGTTGAAGAGTTCTTTATGTATTCTTGATACAAGTCTTTTATCAGATATATGCTTTGCAAGTACTTTTCCTATTCTGTGGGCTGTCTTTCACTTTCTTGATGGTGTCCTTTAAAGCACAGAAGTTTTTAATTTTGGCGAAGTCCAATTTAGTTTTTCTGTTTTTGCTTTTTCTTTTGGCATCATATCTAAGAAACCATTGTTTAATCTAAGGTCATGAAGGTTTATGTCTGGTTTTTTTCTAACAGTTTCATAGTTTTAGCACTTACATTTAGGTCTTTGGTCCATTAATTGATTGGTTTTCACATGTTGAACCATCCTAGCAGACTGGTATTTTTTTGTTGAGGATTTTTGCATCTATGTTCATAGGGGATATTGGGTCTGTAATTTTCTCTTCTTGTGATGTCTTTGTCTGGTTTTGGTGTCAGAGTAATCTTGGACTCATGGAACGATTTGGGATGTGCTCCCTGATGTTTTTATTCTTTTGTCTTAAAGTCTATTTTGTTTGATGTTAATATAGCCACTTCAGCTTTCTTTTGGTTACTGTTTGTGTGGAACAGATTTTTCCATTCTTTTGCTTTCAATGTATTTGTGTCTTTGAGACTAATGTGTGTCTCTTGTAGACACCATAGAGTTGGATCACATTTTTCTTATCCATTCTGCTAATCTCTGCCTTTTGATTAGAGTGTTTCCAGGGAATTGCCAGAAAAACTCAGAAAATGGCAGTTCTCCTGGACTAGGGCTTGTGGGGAGCTCCAAAATTCTTCTGTCCCCAGTGGCTGCTAGGTTGCTAATTTTCACAGCTCCTTTTGTTGTGACACTGTTGGATTTCAAGACTTCTGAGGAGCTGGGAAGAGGAAGATGTTATGAGGCAAGTTAAAGTACCACAAAGCTCCCTATTCTTACTGAGACGCCACTGTTTTTTCTTGAATAAACATTCCTTGAATTGTTGCAAGCCTTTGGTTGCTTTCAGAGTTCTAAAAAAGTTGATTTTGACAGTTTTTATCAGTATTCTCATTGTTCACATGGAGGAGTGGATGCTCGGCCGTCCTTACTCCACCATTTCCATGGATGTCATTCCTCCAAATCTGCTCTTTACCCAACTGCCCATGAAAGAAAATCTGTCAAATATTTATTTTTTATGAAATTTTAAAGTAGCTATCCACTTTTCTGTTCTGGAAAAATAAAACTGAAAACACCTTAACAGGCAGGCACATTTAGGAGACACAAAGAAATAAGGAACAGAGAATAAATTTTATATAATTCAGAAATATAAGGAGCATTTTGCAACAGCAGAACAAAGCAACCCATATTTTCATTTTGTACTTTACAGAATTCAATAAGTTCATGCACCCAAACTCTAAACTCCCTGCACATTTTCCTTCCAGCACCTGGATCTTCCTAAGATACTATACTAGTTTTCTATTGCTGCCATACCAGATTACCACAAACCTAGTGGCTTAAAACAACACCATTTATTTGCTCACCATTCTGTATGTCAGAAGTCTAGGTAATCTCAGATATTTTCTCTGTTCTAGGTTTCATAAGGCCGAAATTAAGGTGGTGGCCAGGCGGCATTTCTCTCTGGAGGCTCTGAAGAATATTCCTCTTCGAAGACCACTGATATTGTTGGTGGAATTCAGTTTCTTGCAGTTATAGGACTGCTGGCTGTCACCTAGGACTATCCACATTTCTTGGCTTGTGGCTTTCTTTTGGCCATCTTCAAAAACAGCATTAGTACATCAGGTTCTGTGCTTGGGGTGCTTGATTTCCTCTTTTGCCACCAACCAGAAAAAAACTGTTTAAAGAGACTCACATGATTAGATTAGGCTCACTCAGATAATTTCCCTATTTTAGGGCCAACTGTGCTACGTAACATAACATAATTAGGGAAGTGATCTTATCGTATTCACAGGATCTGGGATTAGGGCATAGAATCTTGAAGGAGCCATTCTTGGGATTCTGCCTATTTAAATGAAAGCCGGTTTGTTTGCAAAATAATTGGCCTAAATTTGAAGGCAAGAGATATTCCTACACAGAGAAAAATTTCCCCCCAAATTTTTACTTTAGAAATTTGCAAACATACAAAAAAGTGGAAAGAACAGTATAATGTACACATATATATCTACCAACTAGATTCAAGAGTTAAAATTTTGCCATATTACCTTTTCTATCTACATACAAGTATCATATCACACCTGAATATTTGAACATGCATCTCCCAAGAATAAGGACATTTTCTTATATCACCACAATGCCGTTATCATACCTAAGAAAAGTAATAACATTTCCTTAAAATATCTACTATGTAGTCTATATTCAAAGTTCCCCAATTGTCCACATATGTTTTATATAACTACTTTTATTTCAAAAAAATGGTCCAAAGTTTATGAAATGTATTTGCCGTAATTTCCTTTTTGTGTCCTTTAACCTAGAACTAGCTCCACGTCTTTTTAATTTGCATTTCAACGACTTCGAAGAGGCAAGATCAATTTGTAGTCCTGTAGAATGTCTTCCATCATTCAGGATTTGACTATTTCCGTGCGGTATCATTTAACTTGTTCTTCTAGCCCCTGTATTCCATGTAAAGGTTGGAAGAAAACAGTATGTCACAGATTATGCTGTTTATCTCATACTGTATCATACTAGGAGTACAAAATGTCGGACTGTCACACTCTTACTGTCGTTAAGTTTGATTCCTGACTTAAAGTGACAACCACCAGATTTGTCCATCTCAAAGGTATGCTTTTTCCTTTATAAGCAGCAAATTATCTCTGAGGTGACAAGTTGGCACCATGCAACGATCCTGTTCACCAACAGCCTGACACCTAATGGTTTTGCCATCCATTGATAATCCCTTCCTGAATCAATTGTGTCACTACGGTTTGTACAATGGTGATTTTCTAATTTGATCATCCTTTACATTTATCAGTTGTAATTCTTCTGTAAAGAAGGGGCTTCTCTCTTCAATTAGAACAGGAGAAATACTAATTTTTTCTAATTACAAATCTCCAGAGAAAAAGTTGATGTAAAAATCATCTTCAATATTGGCAAATGAGAGTTTTTCTTTCCCTTTCTTCTCTTCTTTTTTATTATCAATATAAACTTATGAATTGGGCTTCCCTGGTGGCGCAGTGGTTAAGAATCTGCCTGCCAATGCAGGGGACACGGGTTCGAGCCCTGGTCCGGGAAGATCCCACATGCCGTGGAGCAACTAAGCCCGTGCGCCGCAACTACTGAGCCTGCGCTCTAGAGACTGAGAGCCACAACTCCTGAAGCCCACGCACCTAGAGCCTGTGTTCCACAAGAAGAGAAGCCACCGCAATGAGAAGCCCACGCACCACAATGAAAAGTAGCCCCCGCTTGCCACAACTAGAGAAAGCCTGCGCACAGCAATGAAGACGCAACGCAGCCAAAAATAAATTAAAATAAAATAAATAAAACATTAACAAAACTTATGAATTTTATTCGTTTTATTTATTTACAATTATATTTCTTTATTTTTTATTTTATTTTATTTTTAAAAATTTTTTAGCCATGCCACACAACTTGTAGGATCTTAGTTCCCCGACCAAGGATCGAACCCGGGTCCTTGGCAGTGAAAGTGCAGAATCCTAACCACTGGACCGCCAGGGAATTCCCAACAATTATATTTATTATTGTTACCATCATCATCATCATTAATGTGTGGCTGAGCCACACTGACTCCATTTTGTCAGCTCCATCTTAGGCCTGCAGTCCTACCCCCACCCACTTCCACATAACTGCGCTTACTCATGAGGAATGCACTCAAGCCAGATAAGTTCCCTATCACCTTTTACACCTTCATCTGAACTGAAAAGTGGAAGAGTGCCTTTTGCTGAAACAGATGGTTAATGGTCATGAGACGCCCCCGGGGGGAGGAAACATCCTCCCACCCCCTCAGTTCCCATCCATGCAGATGTGCTTCTCCCTAGTAGTCAGATTCTGTTTTTAGCTTTGGCCCTTTTAAATTCCCCTGTACCCCTTTCATCAGTGTGGAGTGCAGCTCCAAATGCCTCTGGATCGCCGTCTGCCCAGTCCTGCCTGTATGTAAGTTACCCACAATAAACTTCACAATTGCACTTTATGGAGTAGCCTGCTTCATTTTTCAGTTTCAAAGTTCCTTCCCATTTTGGAGGCTATTATTCAGTATCTCCACCTCCCAACAATTATCATTATCATTATTTGATGCTCAAATTGCTCAGTCAAATTGGCCAGTGGGAACCCCTTCAGTATGATGCTAATATCCTTTTGAAATGACTCCATTAATCTTAGAGGTTTTTTGCTTTTATTTTGTTTTCAGACACAAGGCAACCCAGGCTTATCTTAAACTTTTCCCACCTTAGATCTGGAATCAGCTATCTCTCCAAGAAGGCTTGATTCCTTTTAGTGGGAAATGGAATTCAGAAACCAAGATGTAGGTGCTAAATATTCTCACTGCTGTTGGGGACACAGGCGTGGAGTCTAGACCAGGGGTCAGAAAACATAGCAAACTGTGGCCCTTAAACCACTGTCGGTTTTTTCATTTTTATTTTATTTATTTATTTTTAAATTAATTTATTTAGTTTTGGCTGCATTGGGTCTTTGTTGCTGCGCCCGGGCTTTCTCTAGTTGCGGCAAGCGAGAGCTACTCTTCTTTGCGGTGCATAGGTTTCTCATTGCGGTGGCTTCTCTTGTTGCGGAGCACAGGCTCTAGGTGCGCGGGCTTCAGTAGTTGTGGCGTGTGGGCTCAGTAGTTGTGGCTCGCGAGCTCTAGAGCACAGGCTCAGTAGCTGTGGCACTTGGGCTTAGTTGCTCTGCGGCATGTGGGATCTTCCCAGACCAGGGCTCGAACCCATGTCCCCTGCACTGGCAGGCGGATTCTTAACCACTGAACCACCAGGGACGCCCCACTGCTGGTTTTTGTAAGTAAAGTTTTATTGGAACACAGTCACACTCATTTGTTTACACTTCGTCTGTGGCTGCTTTCATGCACCAAGGGCGGAGTGGAATAGTTGCAACAGAGACAATATGACCTGCAAAGCCTAAACTATTTACTACCCAGCCATTTACAGAAAAAGTTTGCCAACTGTGGTGTAAACATGTAGGAATTATATTTTTTAATAATAGCATTCCATGATTATGTTTTTAATTCAAACTGGACTTCAAGTGTTTTCTTAACACCTTTGATTTTTATATTTGTTTCTCTGTTTTCTTAACTGAAAGTCTTGATTCTTAATAACACGCACATAATTACATATTTTGCTTTATCCTATAATATATAGTTTCAAAATTGCAATGTCAATATTACTTCTGAAAATAAAATGACTGAGGAAGGTTTAAGATGTGTTTGCAGTCTTTTGTGTCTTTATAATATATTCCACCAAGAATGTACAGAGTATTGTGCTCAAGTCACTTAAAATAATTCTTTTCTCTATGGGTAATGCTACTGATTTGGTATACTGTTAGGTTCATCTGTTCCACTTTATTTTTAATTTTGGAGTTTGCTTTACATTCTTTTTTATATTGACATCATTTTGAAATATGTAAAACCCAATTCTAATGGAGGATTTTAACAGCCCTATTAGAAAGTAATAAGTTAAGACTATAAAACACTAGTAAGAATACAGAAGACTTGGACAATACAATTAGCAAGTTTGAGAAAGCTACCCAGCTCATTTTGTGAAGCTAATACAACCTTGATACCAATAACAAAAAAGAGAGTATAGGAAAAGTATAAGCCAATCACTCTTACAAAGACTGGTATACAAACCCCTAACTACAAAAAGAAAATTAGCAAACCAAATCCAGTAGTTTGTGCGTATGTTAGATAGACAGATATTTGATAGATAGATGGATAGATAAACAGACAGACAGATACACCTGGAGGCAGTATGACTTGGAAGCTGAAACAGTAGACTATGAAACCAGAATGCCTAAGTTTGAATCTCAAGCTTCACTAATTACTGTCTGCGTAAACCGGGGTAAGTCATTCAACGTTTCTGTTCGTTAGTTTCTTCATCTGCAAAATGGGGATAATAACAGTACCTACCCCATAGGGTTGCTGTGAGGCATCAATAAATTAGTATATGTAAAATACTTCACATAGAGAGTGTTATATAAGTGTTAGCTGCTATTATTGTTTCTGTTTTTATTATTGTGCATAGAGTGGTTGCGGCTCATGGTTTCCACCCAGAGTTAGCCATTCTTGAGGTTAAGGGCACCAGTGGCGTATGAGGGACATAAGACTAGGTTAACAGGCCTGACTTGAACACAGAAAAATGATGGGAACTTCCCACAGAGTGCACAGTGGTAGACCCCACCTCCCCAAATCTGCCTCAGCCACTTATAGGGACGACACTCATATGACGACAGGAGCTTAACAGATGGAGCAAGTCACCTGAGTGCCCCAGCCAGCGCCCCGTGTCTAGAAGGCAACGGAGCATAGTGTTTAGGAGAGAAAGTTCTGGATTCCGACTACCTGCGTTTAAAACCTGGCTCTACTGTATTCAAAGCATCACCTACTGCAAGATTCTTAATTTTGCTAAGCCTCAGTCTGCCCATCTCTAATATGGGAATTATATTAGTATATACTACCTCATTGAGTTGCCAGGATTAAACGAAATAATACATGTCCATCACTTAAAACAGTGCCTGGCACTCTCTAAGTGTTAGCTATCATTATTGTTCTCTACATTGTTTATGAACTTGTCCTCGTGGAGGCAGGCCTTTAGCAATGAGGACCATTTTCCTCTCTCCTGGTCCTGAGGAAACGCCAGTGGCGGACAACAGGAGAGATTTCACTAGCCTGCACCGATTCAGAAAGTTAGAACTGGAAGGGTCCTCAGAGAGCTGCCCTCCACGCTCTCCTCCCTGAGCTGGGATGGCGCATGCGGGCCAATGCGCTCTCCAGGCCTAAGGGGGCGGGGCGGGAGAGTAAGGCTGAGCGTTTGGATTGAATTGCTCAGAAAGGGGAAATCTGATAAGGCAGATTGCTCCATGGACTCCTGTTACAGCCTTGGCGGTCTTTTCCTCCTTCGGTTAGGCAGCAGCTCTTCCTTTCAATCACGTGGCTTGAGAGATACCAGCTCCTGATTAGTTACACAAACAGGAGCTGCTTCTCATTTTTCTTCTCTTGTTATCCACGTCAGACCCTCAGTATTGCAGTGGGCAGCTCAGAGGGGCCTCAGAGATTTCCAGAGTTCCCTGTGCTTGGCAGGAGTCTTAGCTGCAGATGACAGAAAGGACACTGCGCTGTGTAGCTCCTAGAATCAAGCGATTTTTGCTAAACAAACAAGAATCTCAGAGGCAAAATCAGGACAGCTCCAGGGACCTCATCGGTTGGAAAGTTCTTCAAAAACAGTGTGCTGTCTCGGCATCTGTCCTCTACGCTTCTCTCTACATCTGTGACGTTCTCTCAGATGAGCTTTTGCCCAGAGGCTGAGACTAAGGCCCTGGCAGCTTCCGGGCTCACATCCATTCAATTTCACCACCTAATGGGAAAGTGGCCTCTTTCTTTTGTTCTAATTAAAAACTCCTGGAGGACACAGGTCTGTCTTAGGTCACAAGCTCATCCCTGAGTCCCATCACTGTGGCCAGGGATCAGGACTGTTTAGTCAGGTGCCACCTCTAGCCAATCACTGTGGCCGAGGAGGTGGGGTCTGTCAGAAGATGACAATTCCCCTTTGACCCTAGGGTTCAATGAGCAACTCCCAGAAGAAAGCAGAGTCTTGCATCAGAAGAAAAGAGGGCGCTGGGCAAAAGGAACGAATAGATAACCCTACAGTCTCATTAGAGACAAAAATCTAATCTTTGAGACCTCATACTGATCAACATGATTTCCACAGTCATTTCAGATGAATATTCATAACACAGCAAGTCCTGATTTAACAATATACGAGAAAACGTTTCCACATAAGTGATTTTTCTAGGTAACTGAACGTTATCGCTTTAAGTTCTAAAGCGTGTTCTTTTAGATCATCTTCTATAGGCTCTTTATAATATGGCGGAAGCAATTTTTTTTCCTGCTTTTATAAAAAGAGTGTCCTGAACAAAATTTAACCCTTACTTGTCACCAAGTAAAAGTTATCAATGATTGGATATCAATGATTGGATATCAATGATGTTCTCCAGGACCACTGAGGCCTGTAGAGCTTATTTGCCCCTATGCCATGGGCACCAGACTAACACGTGTTGATTTCTGCGGTCATTTCTTAGTTTGTGTTCTCATGTTCTCAGACGTTATTCTGCACTGCTGTCACTGTGTCTATCTCTAGCGTCTTTTCCCCTTGAGCACCTCCTCCCTTGCTTATTTGCTAATTCTAATCTACCATGGCTTGGGAAATCAGATGACCAAAAATGTTACAATATTGTGTAAAATATTTGCAAATTCAGAAGCTAGAATTTACTGCTCTGAGAAGAAATAGGCTCTGAGAGAAAGCTGGGGAACTCATCCATGAATAAGTTATGAGAGTTCTTTAACACTCATCCGAGGTATTTCTACACACTTGTCATTTTCTTCCCAGGTTCGCTTGTCTCGGTTCACAGAAGTATACTAGGTGGTTGAGTTACCGAAAGTATATTTTATAAGAACTGAGGTATTTTTTGACTTCTTTTCTTCATATTATCTCTTTTCTAGATTACATTCTCTTCTTTCCATTTTTAAATATCCATTTTTCTGTGAGTCTTCACTCCACTATTTTAGGTCATTTCCAAGAAGTCAAAAACATGGACCCCTCCCCGCCTTAAATCAGCAAATGAATATGCAGGGGAAAAAAATAGCATTAAAATGTACACTGTCACAGAGAGAGAAAATTATATACAGATGACTTTTTCTGTAAATAAATCACTATTAAATGCTGTGATTTCAAAATGAACAGTGGGCAGTGCTGAATTCAGGAAATGGATGAAAACATTTCCTTGTGGGAAAAGAAAGCTTGCAACCAGCAAAACTGACATGGAATTGAGAAAAGATTTGAATTCAAACACACAGATCTTGCTTTTCCCATAGATAATAAAAAGAGGGGGAAAAAATCAGCCCACTTCACTGCTACTAAATGAGAGTTGATTGAAATATTATGGCCTACATGCCCCAGATATGAAGACCCACTCTGAAAACTTCATATCCAAAAATAACAAGTCTGGCTCTGTTTATACCCGGCTAAACAAGTCAGATTGGTGGATTCAGGGGAAAATAAAACAGATTCTATGACAGAATTAAGTAGGTATTCCAGTTCCTCAGCTGTGTAATAAATCACCCCAAAACTTAGTAGTTTAAAACAGCAACATTTATTTTGCTTACAAATCTGCAATCTGAGCAGGGCTCAGCAGGGACAGCTTGTCACTGTTCTGCTCCATGTCAGCTGAGGTGACTCAAAGGCTGGCTCCGCTTGGCATTAGCAAGGGCAGCTCAAAGGCTGGGGCCCGGATCCATCCAAAGCTCACGCACTCACACGTCTGGAGGTTGACGCTGGGGAGACTCACACAGCTGTGGGCTGAGACAGCTGTTGCTCCTTGGGCATCTCTCTCAATCTCTATGTGGTCTCTCTAGCATGGAGGCCTGCGGCAGCCGGACTTCTTATATGATGGGTCTGGGATCCCAAGGCAAGTGTCTTAAGAGAGCAAGAGCCTGGCAGAAGCTGTATTACCTTTTATGACCCAGCATCAACAGTCACTCAATGTCACTTCCTCCACATTCTATCCATTGGAAGTGAGTCACCATAGGCCAGCTCACATTCAAGGGGAGGTGATAGAGTTCACCTTTGTAGCTGTAGTGTCCAAGAGTTTGTGGGAATGGTTTTTTTCTTATAATTTTTTTTTTGCATTCTTATAATTTTTAAAAATAGAAGTACAGTTGATTTACAATATTGAATTAGTTTCAAGTGTACAACAAAGCGATTCAGTTATACATATATATATTCTTTTTCAAATTCTTTTCCCTTATAAGTTATTACAAAATTTGAGTATAGTTCCCTGTGCTATACAGTAGGTCCTTGTTGTTTATTTTATATATAATAGTGTGTAGATGTTAATCCCAAACTCCTAATTTATCCCTTCCCCCCTTTCCCCTTTGGTAACCATAAGTTTGTTTTCCATGTCTGTGAGTCTATTTCTGTTTTGCATATAAGTTCACTGGTATCATTTTTATTTTAGATTCCACATATAAGTGATGTCATATGATATTTGTTTTTCTCTGTCTGGCTTACTTCACTTAGTATGATATTCTCTAGGTCCATCCAAGTTGCTGCAAGGAACATTTTAAAACACCAGTCGAGTGGGATAGGGAAGGTGGGAGGGAGACGCAAGAGGGAGGAGATATGGGGATGTATGTATATGTATAGCTGATTCACTTTGTTATAAACCAGAAACTAACACACCATTGTAAAGCAATTATACTCCAATAAAGATGTTAGAAAAAAAAAAACAACAACAGTCAGTGACTCTGCCTGCCTGAGGAAGGGACAACAGCTATTGCTAGATCAAGCTTTTTCATACTGCAACTCCAGACCTAATTCCATTCCCTCCTAATCATTCTAGCCAGTGAGCAACTCTTCCTAGCATCTCCCCAAAATGCATCAACTTTCATATATGTGCTGACTAGGCGCTTATTTGGGGATGAATCTGAAACGGAGGAAGAGAAGTGGTGCCTGGGCTGAGTTAGGGACTACCCCTTCCCAGAGGCCTGGCAGCGAGGCAGCTCTGCTCAGAGCAAGATCCCCAGAGCCAAGCCCTACATGGAAGCCACAGTGGTGATAATTTCAGAGAACCCAGCGAGGAAGTGAGAAAGCTCAGATCTACAAGTGTCCCAGAGTCACCAAGTGGTCCCTTCATAGTCATTTATATTCATGATGCAGGGGTTCTTAAAAATAAGAGCAATCGTAATAAATACCTTAGAGTTGTAAGTTACTGTGGGCTTTGTAAAGTATATCCACATAAATCCTCTCATCTTCTGCTCTGTTGTAGCAGAAATTTGATTACTTCTCCCCTATCAAATGGCAACAGAGGCCACTATCAAGTTCATCTTTAAGAAGGAAATTGGATCATTCTTTGAAGAGATGGTTTCCTGTGTCAGGGGAGGCTTGGGTAGCTGCTTGCAGTGGTGATTTCCATTGATCAGGGTGAGTTACCAGTTTTTTCATGAAGCTCTCTCAGTACTGAAGCTAGAAGTAACTGCTCCTCTCTCTTCACTCTCATAGCACAGTGATCACAGTTTTATTTCACATTTATTCTCTTCTGGGCGCCATTTTGATTAGCTCTTTTCACATTCCTACCATCACTAACAATTGTGAACTTTTGAGCATTAAGAATCATTTGTTCCATCTTTATTCCCTAAAGCACCCACGTGATGCCTTGCATGCGTATGTTTGTTGAGGAATGAATGTATAAGTGAGTAAGTGAAAGGTATGAAAATGTATTAGATGGAACCTTAGAACATAAAAAACGTGAAGATGTTTATTCAGCCATAAAGAATGAAGTACTGTTACATACCACAACATGTATGAACCTTGAAAACATTATGCTAAGGGAAAGAAATCATTCACAAAAACCCACATATTGTATGATTCCATTTATATGAAATGTCTAGAATAGACAAGTCTTTAGAGATAGAAAGTGAATTAGTATTTGGTTAGGGTGGCAAGAGGAATGTATTGAGGGGAAATGGAAATCGTAATGAGAAGGGGGTTTCTTTGGGGATGACACAATTGTTCTAAAATTGATCACAAGAATGGTTACACAACTCCGTGAATGCACTGAAAACCACTGAATTATACACGTTAGATAGGTGAATTGTATGGTATGTGAATTATATCTCAATAAAAATCTATAGCGATAAAATATTTGAAGATGTATGAATATCACACTCATAAACATGGAAGGTATCTCTTCTAACTAGAAAAGACTAAGAAAAAATGAAATAAAAGCATATCATCTTGTTGATGTATGGTATGAAGAAACAGTTCAATATCACCATCCATCTGGACCTAGAGATTCTCCTACTAAGTGAAGTAAGTCAGACAGAGAAAGACAAATATCATATGATATCACTTACATGTAGAATCTAAAAAACGATATAAATGAACTTATTTACAAAACAGAAACAGACTCACAGAGATAGAAAACAAACTTACGTTTACCAAAGGGGTAAGTGGGGTAGGGGAGGAATAAATTAGGAGTTGGGGATTAACAGATACAAATAGCTAAATATAAAATAGATAAACAACAAGGTCCTACTGTATAGCACTGGGAACTATACTTAATATCTTGTAATAAACTATAATGGAAAAGAAAAAAATATCACCATCTATCTTTTTTGATAAGCATGTGCTTGGTGTATCCTAGTGGGCCTACATCAATATTTGCACCATTATCATCAACAGAGAACAGACTTTTAATATTTTATAGCAATTTTATGACCATCTCATTTGAAAATTGCATAGATACTATGAAAGACTCATTGTTTTAATAAGAGGGATTTATGGAAGACATTTCTAGTATCAGATGAAGAGGCGCCTCATCATACTTTCGTTGTAAATGACTTTTCATATTGCCAACTCAATTATTATGGTTCTGAGACACTGAATCCAGAAAACCATTTCAGAGTCAGGAATGCTTGATTTGTAAGATGCGAAATGAATGAATGTCTCTACTTTGAATTATTGTGAAAACCAAAGATAGACAACCTATTAACCTTTGGAGGGAAGAAGACTCAAAGGCCAATGAAATTGAGACTAATTCTTCACCTCACGGGAAAGAGCTGATTGTCCATGGGAAAAAGCAAATCGTAGTCCCATGACAGGGACAATGTCACTCACCCTATAAGCAGAATAGGGGATGGTTTGACTTTTTCGAGGTAATGGGGCCCTGAGTGCCAGCTGGTATAGCCTGGAGCAGGGAGAAAGAGAGTGGGCTTCTGTGCACCTGGATCCTAGCAATGTCCATTCTAGCTCAGTGCGGTAAGGCCACGGTCCTCCCATTCCCCTCTCCTGGAGCCAGCCTGTCTGCTTTCTGATTTTCAATGCACAGAAACAGTTTCACTCAACTACCATGCAAATAGAAGCATCCCACCTGCTATAAGGAACATAAGGTTTTGCTCAAAAGTAAGCGCCTCTGGGAGAAAGGGAGAGGGCAAAGCAGATGTCATTCCTCTTCATCCTTGGGGAGAAGTGGGCCCCGAATAAATAGAAAGAGGAAAATGGGAAGATCATCCTCGATTTGAGGGTTTGTTCCACACGTAACTTGCATTGGGTTATGCACCCCAAAGGAAGAAACAAGGTTCATTATGGTGAGGAATAACGGTCACACTCCAGACCCTCAAAATTCACTGGAATTCTAGAACTACTTCTTTCCCTCCCTGACAGTCTGAGGGTCCTTGGAGACCCTACTTGCATCCTGTGAGTTTCCTTCTCCTTGCTATCTTTCACTCTCCATCTTCTCATGGCTTGAATGCTGACACTTGCCAAGCCAAGCCCCAGGTACTCCTCCTGGCCCCTAGGTTCTTGCTTTCCTATCCATGCTGTGCTGCATCTTCACCTGAAAGGTGGGGAGAGGGCCCATCCCTCCCCAAGGTGTCTTTGTTCAGGGACACAAGGCAGAGCCCAGCATCCCTACCCCCAGGCTCTTCCTGAAGCCCTCGAGGCAGAGGACCACCACCTCCGCCAGTCTCTCCATTTTTCCTTAGAAACCTAGATCAAGTCCCTTGGGAAGTGCCATAATGGGACAGTGTAAGGGGCACTGCTTATTGCCAACAGTGAATGTCCTCTCCGCATGATGTCCCTTGCCTCAGGCTGTGCCCTGGCTCTCTCCCCTCAGTGTGAACTCCTGATGCATCCATTCGTGTCCGGGACATTAAGAGGTGCTTGGTAGATTCCAGATTTGGGGTCTTATAGCCCTGAGGGCTGAGAGGGGTCAGATCTCAGAAGCCATTACCACCAAGAGATATACTGCACCCACCCAGAACAGACCATTCCAAGTAGCCAGCTGACATGAGCTGGGTGGGATTGTGCCAGCCTGCAGGAGTGTAAGGGACCCGAGAAGGAAGATCTCAAGGCCTGAGAAAGCCAGAAGGAATCCCATTCAAAGTAGTCCAGCCGGACATGTGATTCTGGGGTAGGGCTTCAAAAGCAGATGTGGAAAGCCACAGGTATGCCTGGGAAGACGAGCAAACACTTGGAGAAGAAGGATGTGAGCCTGGGGACAAATAACACAAGTCGTGGCCATATGTAGGTATGACATAGTAGGCAAGGCAGAGCCCAATTCAGGACTTGGTGTGCAGCGCCTCTCCTGGGCTAGGGTAGTGCTACAGAAGGGTGTATGACAGCTGTCTTTGTTCAAGTTCCCCCAGTGGCAGAGCTTGAGACAAGGATTTGTTTGCAGGTAATTTATTTGGAAGGTGAGCCCAGGAACAAGAGTGAGGGGGGTGAGGAGAGCAGGACAGGGAAGGAGAAAAAGCTAAACGGAGGGTGCCTTGAGCTGGTTACCACTGTGGACTCATTTTCACTGGGAACCACTGATGAATCATATAAACTGAGCCTCAGCATTACCCCTCCAGAGGATAACAGGTGAGATGGTTTATCCTTGGACTTCAGTCTCCCACTGGCTGGTGGATGCCCCTGGGGTTTTACCTCCTCTGAATTTCTGGATGCTTTATGAGCTGAGCCAAGTTCACTAAGCTTTGGTAAAAGCCTTAGAGAAGCTAAGGGGCCCTGGAGCTCAAGGCCCCTTGGTGCCGACTGCAGCTGAAGTCCGATAGGGCCAAGGGGATGTGATACAAGATACAAAAAGCAGCTTCCTATGCAGTCTTAACAGGCCAAGCACACCTAGCCCAGAAGTGTCTGGACCTGCTGAGCTCCCAGTGGCATACAGTTGACGTGCCCACCCTGGCCCTGCTGCTCCTTACAGAGGCCAAAGTTTGCCAGTGGAGGGGTTTCCCACCTCCTCCTCGAGGAGATTGTGTCCCATATAGTCTTTTTGGTCACTATGTCAGTGAGAGCTGCCTGCATCAGCAGGCGTCCATTGGGCAATCTGGTCCCAACTCATTTATTATTTTCTTTTGCCTGCCTGCAAAGTTTTGGATAAATGTGGTTTTCCTCTGGAATTTGTAAAACCTCGCCATTTCTCCTATTGTTTAGCCTGCCTAGTGTGTAAATTCCTTGTCAACAAGCGTAAAATAGCATCTATCTTACTCATCACTGTATCTTCAGTGCCCAGCTCAGTACCTGCCTGCCACTTAGTAGATTCTTAGTAAATATATGTTGAATAAATGACTCCCTTACTCGCCATTTCTAATGCCTTGAACATCCCCCTGGCTTCTATCCACCTTATGGAATTCTTTTTTTCCTTTGATATTTTCTTCCCAGTGTTTGTTTTGTCCAGTTTCTGCCACCTCACCCCAGGACCTGAGTTCACAGTCAACTGGCACTTGGGAACAACGAACTGGAGTTGGGGAGTTCGTTGGAACTCGGAAGTTGGGCCGAGGAATACAAGACCCAGGGAGGGCATCACGGCATTGAAGACCTTGGGTGAGAGAACAAGGAAGGGGGTCTCTGATGCCTGCCTGAGGACGACTCTGATGATAGTTGACTTGATGGCAAAAGTAAAAGACTGTTTGGCCCCATCGTCTAGACTCTGTGCATATGTATGATGATCTGGGATCTTCTTCTAATTTATTTTTATTTTTATTTTTATTTTTGGCCGAGCCGCATGGCATGCGTGATCTTAGTTCTCTGACCAGGGATCAAACCACTGGACCGCCAGGGAATTCCCTGGGATCTTCTTCTAAATCACACAACTTAGAAAAGTGATTCAAGGGATCATTTTCTCAATTCTCCCAAAGATGGTACATAACTAGTTTCATTCTAGAGAGATTGGAGAGAAATTCATTTATTACATACAATGGATGCCCTAGGGTTTAATTCTCTCACAAGACTGCAGCTGAGAAAATTTGGTCTATACTAAGATTTTCTTTCTGGTAATAGACAGTGGCTTCTCACCTTTCCAAATGTGACAGGCACAGCTAAGTTTATACACAAATCCAGGTGACCTGATTGAGATCACATAGGCCACACCACTTCTGTCACCCAGTGTCCTACTATGACCATTCCCCAGGCCATGAAGAACTCTTCCAAAGCTTAGCCTTCAATGGCTACACAACAAATACTACTTCACGTGGATGAACCAAAGTTCTTCCAATTATTTTCCTGCTATTGGACATCCTGACTGCCTCCAATTTTCCACAAAGCTTTTTTTTTTTTTTTTTTGCCTTTTTTAAATTAAAGCAAGCCCAGCAGCAGTATGGAGTCTGGATTGGATGAGAGAGAGACTCAAGACCACTTAGCCAGTTACTACAATGGCTAAGAATGAGATCTTGACTCCAGGTGGTGGCAGAAGAAATAGAATAGGATAGACCAAACCAGATTTGCAAGAAAAAAGACATTTGGGCCCTTCGAGATAGTCAGATGTCTCTTTTACTCCACACCCATAGCTTTCAAAATTTAGTTTTATGTCATGGCCACTTAACCGAGTTCTACGTCTTTCAAAGCTGCCTTCTTGATACTTAGCAGAGAACCCTGGTTTCTGGGCGATTGCTTCTTCTCCATTTTCCCCTTGAGCAAATGCTGACTGCTGTCTGTGGCTCACTGACTCCTTGGGGGTCCTCTGCCATTGGGCGTCTGCCCTGAGGACAAGTGGCCGGCTGCATACCTCTGCCGGAAGCCAAGGCTGCCGGAAGTGAAACGCTCTCATTTTCACCAGAACTATTCACATCACTAAATGGAGAAAAAGAAATTACCTTCACGTTTTATGATTTTTCTCTACAGAAAGGCATCGCTCTTACCAAGAGAGAATCTAATAGCTTAGGCATCTGAATGTTTTCCTTAAGGGAATACCTTCAGATCTAAGAGCTGAGAGTCAAGAGTCTGGATTTTGGATAAATTTATTTGACTTTTTAATAATACCAACGTCTTACAATTCAAATTTAGAGATGCTGACTCCTGATATTTTGGTTATCTATATATATATATTCAAAGTAAAGATACTTGTGAGAGCACCACATGTGATATTCACCACATCCCTGCATTGGCAGTCTACGCAAGATTCTAAAATGTGTCTTAACACCTTGCCAAGCAAATAACATGAGCCTCATAGTGAATTCAGAAATCTGCTTTGCTCTCTTACGGGTGCACGCTTCAGTCAAAACAGATTGCTTTTTTCGAACATTCTAGAATTTGGTTGCCATCAGATTCTCACTTAGCTCTTCAGCCCTGAGACCTTCCCTCAAAGTAGCAGCTATATGCTGGAAGGAAAAAACAATCCTTCCACTTATTTTCTATGTTAATTGTATCACCTTCTTTCCAGGAAAATTTGATAAAAATTGATCGCCCTTATTTTCAGGTGTTTGAGACAACAGAAAATTCTCTCAGCCCATGGGATGAGTTCTAAAGAAATGTCCAGCTCCAAGAGTCTGTGGTTTTTCAAGTCTACGTTCAAGTTGTTTTTGGAAGTAGATTTCTTAACGAGTAACAAAAGTAAACTCTGAATTTTCCTCCTACAGCAGTACTGTACTCCCTGAATTAGTCAAGGTCAAGGTCAGCTGTGAACTTGATACCAAAGCCACACTTAATATCTCAAGTCCAAGATGGTCACAGCAAAGCAGAAACTAGGAAGATTGCTGAAGCAGCATGGCAGAAACTAGAACCAGAGAAAGTGTTTAGCCTTTTGATTAAGGAATAAGAAAGAGGGTACAAAAATCAGGCGAGCAAACTGTGTAATGAAATCCGAACACTTTATTTGGATCAGTGGAGTAGAAACACAGCAAAATTTGAGGGAACATGAAATTCACTACCTGGGCCGACAGAGAGCTACTGCCAAATATCAGGGAATGTTGCCATCTTGTTTTACCTGCATTGTTGTGACATGGGGTCCTCACAAATGGTGTCTCAGCAGAGAAGCCCTCTAGCTCTGACTGACATGAGCCTATTATGGGGATCATTGGCCCTTCTTTGTGTTGTTCCCTTCACACGCCCTTTCTGACTTCCTTAACCTTCCTTGACTCTACCGATCCCAATGTTGCAAAGCAATGTGGCCTGGTGGGAAGGACAATGACATGAGAGTTAGGAATCTTGTTCTAGCCCTCCCTGTGCTAGAACATGGCGTGTGATCGCAAACATGTGTCATTGGCTTTCTCGGCTTTGGTAAAATACAGGACTTGGTCTAGTTGATTCTATAATTATTCCTCTCTCTCCCATGTAGATGTCACTCTGAATTTAGAACTCAGGTTCAAGAAAGGAAATGAGATTCTGAACTATTCAAAACGGCTCTCTGTTGGGTAAGAGAGAAGGACAGATATCCACATCCAGCCCAAAGCACACGTGATTCACCTGGCGATGTGTTAAATCCCATTCTGGGAATGGGCCTGATAGAGTCCTAATGGGCAGCCATGTGTCACCTATCTGTAGGGTGATCAATCACCCTATTGTCCTTGAGCCCTGGATGGGAGCCCAAAGCTAACTAAGACTTCTTTAATCTGAACATGCTAACAACCTTAAATATTAGAGACAAGAGCCCCCATGCACTTTCAGGGCTCATAGCAGCCAGCAAGGCCCCTTGGAAGTAGGCAAGAGATTCATCTGGTATTCCCTCCTGACCCTAGTAATTCAAGATTCCCTAACATCATCCTTGTGTAAGCAGCAGGAAATGGGGGCTGGGCCATTGAATAATGGAAGCTATCATTCACCAGGAGCTTACTCTGGGCCAAACACCTGCTGAGCACTTTATAGCAGCCCCTCAAGGCAATACTGTTATCCTCAAAATATAGATGAGGAAAATGAGTGTCAGGGGCCCAATAACTTGCCTATGGTCATATGACTGGTAAATGTTCAAGCTGGGATTCCAATCCACTGAGGCTGATACTGCAGTCCACACTTCAAAAACAACAAAAACAAATAAACAAAAACTTTCATTTTGATATAATGTCAGGCTTCAAGTTGCAAGAATAGTAAAGAGAATTTCATACATCCTGTTCTCAGAATCTCCAAATGTTAGCATTTTGCCATCATTTGCTTTATCCTTCTCTTTCTGTCTCTATATGTATTAATATATAATGTACATATATAATCATCATTTTTGGAACCATTTGAGAGTAGATTGAACACAGGAAGTTTCTTTACCCCTAAATACTTCAGCGTGTTCCTTAAAAACAAGGACATTCTCTTATATAAACACGGTATAATTGTCACTGTACTGTCAATGAACATTGAAACAATACTATTATCAGATCCTCAGATCTTACTTCGATTCTGCCAATTCTTCCAATTATGTCTGTTACAGAAAAAAGTCTTGTGGTTCAGCATCAAATCTTTGATCACACATTGCTTTCAATTGTCCCATTACTTTAGTCGCTTTTCACCTGGAACATTTCCTCAGTCTTTCTTTGCCGTTCATGATCTTGACATGGCTGAAGAGCATAAGCCGGTTATTCTATATCATGTGGCTCAATTTGGTTTATTTCCACAGATTTAGATTCAGGTTATCTATCTGGGACAAAACTACCAGAAAAATGATGCAGTGTCTTTCTCTGTGCATTCAATCAGGAGGCACATAATGTCAGTTGGTTCCATTACTGGCGATGTTAACTTTTATCACTTGGTTAACGTGGTGTCTGCCAGCCCAGATCCCCCTTTGTATTGACTCTTATGCAGACAGAGCCCACACTCTTAACCACTGTGCTAAATAAATAACCACTCCAGGCAACTGGCACTGTGGTAGCCGTTGAGGATAAAAGCCTTGGAGGAACTGTTCTCACAGAAAGCTTACAATGTTATTGGCAAGAATGTTGCATGATGTATTACTTCAGCATCCGTCCACTAATTGTTCTGTGAGTCACCCAGACAATTAGAGTCAGAGGCTTTCAGAAGTAGAAGTGACTTTTGAGGCCTAAGAGTTCGTCAGGGAGGAGAGAGTGGGGAGCTGCTCCGGCAAGGGACTTAGAAGGGAGAATTGGTGAGGGCTCTGGGCACTTCAGTGCTGTGCAGAGCCTTAACCAGGAGGTGGGAAAGGTCAGAAATAGTCTGGGCACTGATTTAAGAGGGCCAGAGTATCATTTTCTCATACAAGTGGATCCTGGCAGCAATTCTGGGAAGCTGCTGGCAGGACCAATGGGGCTGAAAGAAGTTGGAATTCAAGACCTTCTGGGAATCAGAGGATGTGGTCAGATGCAAGGGTAGGATGGCTGACCCAGAGAAGCTCTGAAGACTCTGGCTGAATAGCTCCCTTGGTCCTGGGCTCTCGTTTCACCAGGTGCCTTGACATACATGTCCTTGGGAAGCATTCATGGTATTTCCAGTGCCAAGGCCAAGGACATTTGGCCGGAGCAGAGGTTTTCCGTGGAGGAATAATGTGAGCTAAGGTAGGAGGGATAGATGAGCTTGATTGATTGGGAGATAATCAGGTGCTCCACTCAGGAACTGTTTGCATGGTCTTAACATAGGATTCTATCCTGTGTACATACAACAGAGTGATGGAATGAGAGGTTAAAATTATATATCTCATTTCACTGGCTACTTCTAAACTCAAATTAGAATCTTTTCAGAACACCATCTTCACCTGCTTCTATAGTAAGAATAAGAACTGGCGCTTCTCTAAAGTACCCTTTACCTCTAATCTGCCTCAGAATTAAAGTGCTCTAATTAAATGGAGGCCTCATTATATTCTGCTCTAATCTGCAGCACAATCATAATGCAGTGATTACCTTGAATTATTATTACACATACTTCCACCCACTTATTATTATATGTCTCTGTACTTTAATTATGTTTCAATGAATATAATTCCATACCCTTCAATACTTAAATAATATTCCCTTTAAATATAACTGTGTGCTGATAATTCGCTATAAGTGTGAGTGCTTGCATTGCAAATAATGAAAATTTGTACCACTCTGGAGGCTGAAACAAACTAACCTATGCCTGAAAGAAATCAGTTGGCATTTTAATAGAACTTCAAAACAATGAAATTTGTTATCAATTTATTTTTTCAAAAACACATTAAGAGGGTGCTTTTTGTAGCCTTAACAAAAAAATCTTTGAAAGGAAATAGTAATTCTCTAGAAGCTTTTGTTGCCTACAGACTGCTTCACCAGAGAGTTTGCTCCCAGTGGGGAATCTACTTTTTAAAAAAGATTTTGCACTGAGATTCAGTATTTATTTATTTATTTTTGTATATATGTGTGTCTGGATATATGCACACATATATATTATATATTATATATATTATATATGTAATATATAATATATATGGTGTGTCAAAGGTGAAATCTCAGAATCAAAAGCCAGGTAACTGGCGTGAAGGTCTTCTACCTGCTCTATCCATCTGCACATGCAGGAAAAGGGGTGATATTAATGTTTATATTGTTTCTGGAAAGCAACCTTAGAAAACCATATCCAGTCATCCATGATATTCACAGGGGATTGGTTCCAGGACTCCCCAGTAGATATCTAGATCCATGGACGCTCAAGTCCCTTATACAAAATGGGGTAGTACAATCTGTCCTCCGTATCCACGGGTTCCACATTCACAAATTCAACCAACTGTGAGTCTGGGGTTGGTTGAATCTCTGGATGTGGAACCTACGGATACACAGGGCCAACTGCACTCTCTTATTTCTGCCGGGATATGTCTCAGAGGAGACTTTGGAGATTTTTGGCATTCTGTTATATTTACTAGTATAGCTACAATAGCTGTATGTGCTTTGGTTGGTATTTATTTCAATTTATTTTTAGTCCAATAATAACTTGGACTAAAAAGTAATCATTTGTGATAAATTAATTCATGATCTCATGCCATAGGACAATGCTCCCAAAGAGCCAGAGGAATGGTAATCCCGTCCTTCCTTTATAGTCTCTGATTCTAAAAATAGTGTATGAGCTAGAGCCCTCAGGAATAGGTTTGTTAAGAGGAGAGAAAACTAAAACAGAATGCCATTTTGATCATTTTTGATAAGGAGTAAACACTGAGTAGGTTTTATAAACCTTCAGGCTAGGAAAATCCTACAAGTTCAATCTTGCTCCCCCATTGCAAACTATTCAAAACTCATTTTCCAGGAAGAGTGTCCTGCCATTATCACTGCTGGAAAGAATTCATGTTATTAAAATAACAATTCTTCCTGAAAAACATATCAGCAGAGCTGGCCATTCAACAAGTCCATGGAATAAGTCAAACCATTATATAAATTGGTTACCAAAGTTTTATCTCAGAAGGAGGGAAATAAAAGGTGCGAAAAGACGCCAAACTGGGACTTCCCTGGTGGCACAGTGGTTAAGAATCCGACTACCAATGCAGGGGACACGGGTTCGAGCCCTGGTCCGGGAAGATCCCACATGCCGCAGAGCAACTAAGCCTGTGCGCCTAGCAACTACTGAGCCTGAGCTCTACAGCCCGCGAGCCACAACTACTGAGCCCACGAGCCACAACTACTGAAGCCTGTGCGCCTAGAGCCCATGCTCCACAACAAGGGAAGCCACTGCAATGAGAAACCCACGCACCACAACGAAGAGTAGCCCCTGCTCACCACAACTAGAGAAAGCCTGCACGCAGCAACAAAGACCCAACGCAGCCAAAAAAAAAAAAAAAAAAAAAAAGATGCCAAACTGGGTGGTTATGTAAGAAGTAAAGGAATTGAAATTTTTTTAACTTTTGTGCTGAGTCGGTAATTGTGGATCTGTTCCCTCATGGGTGCATTTGACATAATAGTGACTAAAGCAACTCAATCAAATACTCTAAACACATGTTCCACTCGAAAAGAAAGAAAGTGTAGCCCATTGTGACACAGTGAGTCAATCACCCGGATACCATGTTCTGTATATGGTTCTCTTTCCATGTTAACCGGTTAGTTATGGTTTCTTTTTCATGGAAATTCTTCAAACTGATCTATTAGTTTATCGAGGTAATTGAGCCTATAGTGTTATTTCACACTGGATACAATTCATTACCTTAACTTTTGCCTAAAGGAGTAAATACATAAAACAAGTAATCACGGATTAATGTCAAAATCAAAGGCAAGGATTACCGCTTCTAATCCACACAGACCCTTCCCCAGAGAAACCGGTGAAACTTATTTTTTTTTAATATATTTCTCCACAGACCCTTTCCCAGAGAAATTGGTGAAACTTATTTTTTTTCAATATATTTCTCTTATTTATTTATGATTTATTTATTGGCCGTGTTGGGTCTTCGTTGCTGCGCGTGGGCTTTCTCTAGTTGTGGCGAGCAGGGGCTACTCTTCATTGCGGTGCATGGGCTTCTCATCGTGGTGGCTTCTCTTGTTGCAGAGCACGGGCTGTAGGTGCACAGGCTTCAGTAGTTGCAGCATGCGGGCTCAGTAGTTGTGGCCCGTGGGCTTTAGAACGCAGGCTCAGTAGTTGTGGCGCACAGGCTTAGTTGCCCCGTGGCATGTGGGATCTTCCCGGACCAGGGCTTGAACCCGCGTCCCCTGCGTTGGCAGGCAGATTCTTAACTACCGCACCACCAGGGAAGTTCCGGTGAAACTTACTTTTTTTTTTTTAGAAACTTACTTTTAAAAACACTCATTCAAAGCCTCTGGAAATAGTCCTAAGGGCATACAGCAAGTGAAGAAACATTTATTTTAAAAAATCTACTAAAACTTGGTAAGGACAGATAGAGTCTGTGGTACTTGGACCAATCAATAATCTGCTCTCTTCTTCCCCCTTCCCAGCTCAGCAAGATGGAAACTCCACTCTAGGCTGCTGTAGCCAAGTATACAGGACTCTCCCCAGCTCATAGTCAGAGGGTTAGTTAGCATCTTGGAAGGGGCAGGATGTGAGAATTTCTCACCCTGTCCCCAGCTACCTACTGCTGAGGCTAAGTTCTAGACAAGTACAGCCAAGAGGTAGGGACTTTCTTCTTTCATCAGCTCCCATTTGTGGGATGGAGGTTCTATTATGGATGCAGCACTGTTGAGAATACTGGGGACCCAAATGCCTTTGCCCCAGCTTATAAAGCAGAAGTTCCATGGGGGGAGAGGCAAGCTGAGGAGACCTGAGGCTACTGCTCTCTTACACCCAATAACTCCAAAAGTGGGGATGTCATTCAGGGAGAAACACACCATTGTTTCTACCCACAATTCTAGAGCCATGGCTCAGAAATTTTCCCTGGGGGAGAGATAGGCTACAAAACAGAGAGCTCTGAATCTCTTCCCAAAGGGGTTGACTTCATTTGTAACAATGTGGAAGGTTCAAGCCTAGGGCAGTCTCAAAAATAGTGGAAGTTCTAGTAAAATTAATTGGAAGGAAATCGATAGAATCATTGAAGATCTAGGCTAAACTGTAGTCTGGCTAATTTCCTAGAGAGAACCAGGGGAGGAGACAACTGGGAGAAGCCGTTCTAGGATGAGAGCAAATCTCAAGCACTGACCTCAAGAAGTATACTTTCAAATGATGCCGAATTTGGTTGGATCAGTCTGCGGAGCAAATTTATACCCCAGGACATTGTTGAAAACAATAAAGAGTCAGCTGGCAGGAATTCCCTGGAGGTCCAGTGGTTAGGACTCTGCACTTCCACTGCCGGGGGCCTGGATTTGATCCCTGGTCCGGGAACTAAGATCCCGCAAGCTGCACAGTGCTGCCAAATATATACGTATAAAACTCAGCTGGCAATTAATGGAGCTTAACAGCTGGGCACGGTGAGGGAAAGAGACAGTCAAAGAGAGTCCTGCCAAAACTACTGTCATCATAGGGTGACTTTGAGCATACCATTGGCTGCACTCCCTAAAGATCAACATCAGAGACTTCACATAGCCGGGGGAGGGGGGGTTAGCATAAACTTCACTAAACTAATCCAGTCAGTCAGTAAAAAAATAAACAAGCAAATAACAATAACAAGCAACAAGCTCCTGAGTTTGGGGTGGGGACATGGAACCATACTTAAAGTGCTCAGAGAAAAAACTGTCAACCAATAATAGTATATTTAGTAAAGTTAATTTTTAAAAATAAAGGTGAAATAAAGACATTCCCTAATAAACAAAAACTGAGAAAATGTGTTGTGATCAGGCCGGCCTTACAAGAAAAATCAAGAAAGATCTCAAATCAGTAACCTTACTTTCCACCTCAAGACACTGGAAAAGGAAGAGCAAACTAAACCTAAAGCAAGCAGAAGGAAGGAAGTAATAAAGATTAGGGTGGAAATTAATGAAATAGAGAAAAGAAAAACAATAGATAAAATCAATGAAAACAAAGGCTGGCTTTTTGAAAAGATTAACAAATCTGACACATCTTTAGATAGACTGACCAAGAAAAAACTAGAGAAGACTCAAACAGCTAGAATTGGAAATGAAAGAGTGGATGTTAATACCAACTTTACAGAAATAAAGAGAATTATAAAGGAATAAGAATAATTATATGCCAACAAATTAGATAACTTAGATGAAATGGAAAAATTCCTAGAATTACACAAACTACCCATATAGATCCAAGAAGAAAAAAAATCTCAATAGACCTATAGCTAGCAAGGAGATTGAATCAGTTATCAAAAAGCTGCCAACAAAGAAAAACCCAGGACTAAACGGCTTCACTGATGAATTCTATCAAACTTTTAAAGAATAATTAACACCAATCCTTCTCAAACTCTTCCAGGAAATGAAAGAGGAAGGAACAATTCCTAACTCATTCTATGAGCGCAGCATTATCCTGACCCTATAGTCAGGGAAAGACACTATGAGAGAAGAAAAACCACAGACCAATATCTCTTATGAATATTGATGCAAAAATTCTCAACAAACCAAATCCAGGAACATATAAAAAGAATTATACACCATAACTAAGTGGGATTTATCCCAAGAATGCAAAGTTTAACATCTAAAAAAACAATTAATGTAATAATACACCACATCAATAGAATAAAAAAAAAAACCGCACGATCATCTACATAAACACAAAAGAAGCATTTGACAAAACCCAACACCCTTTCATGAATTAAAAAAAACCAAAAAGCACATAGCAAACTAGGAATAGAAGGAAACTTCCTCAACTTGATAAAGGGCATAATAAAAAACCAACAGCAAATATCATATTTAATGCTGAAAGACCGGCTGCTTTCTTCCTAAGATCAGGAACAAGAAAAGAATATCTGCTTTAGCCACTTCTATTCAACATTGTACTGGAGGTTCTAGCAAGGGCAATTAGGCAACCAAAAGAAATAAAAGGCATCTAGATTGGAAAGGAAGAAGTAAAACTATGTACATTCACAGATAACATCTTTGATACAAAAATTCTTAAAGAATCCACTAAAAAACTATTCTAACTAATAAATGAATTCAGATAGATTGCAAAATACAAGATCGATATACAAAAATCAGTTATATTTTTCTACACTTCTAATGAACAACCTGAAAAGGAAATTAAGAAAACAGTTCAATTTATAATACCATCAGAAAGAATAAAATACTAAGTGAAGTAAGTCAGAAAGAGAAAGACAAATACCATATGATATCACTTATATGTGGAATCTAAAATATGACACAATGAACCTATCTATGAAACAGAAACAGACTCACAGACATAGAGAACAGACTTGTGGTTGCCAAGGGCAGCGGGTGCGGGGGTAAGGGAGGGATGGATTGGGAGTTGGGGCTTAGCAGATGCAAAGTATCCATTGTCCCTGCCTCCAACGTGAATCCCATCACCCGTGAGGCTCTGTTGAAGAGTCAAACCAGTCTCCTGTCTGAAGTTTCTATTAAGTGCAACCACTGTCATTCAGTGAGAGATGTAGTCTAGAAGAGTTATAAACTAAATGCCAGGAAGGCATGGACTCAGAGTTTTTGATATGTCTTGGGAGGAAGGGAAGTGGGAGCTGAAAAAATCTTCACAGAGGAAATATTTGAACCTTTACAGAATTTTTGTTTGGTTCAATGATTTGAGAATCATTTTTCTAATAATAAAAGTAGTGCATGTTTAATATGGGAAATTTGGAAAATACAGAAAAGAAAATAGGAGAAAATTTAGAAGATGATTAAAATGTAGACAGCTGAAAAAGTCAGGAAATAGCTTCTACAGCCATTCTTTCCTGAAGTCTTGTAATCAATTTTTCCAACATTGGTTGCGCACAATCACTCAAGCACAGACCAAAAATTCGCTGACATATCAAAGAGGGCTGAATTCAGAAAGAGGCAAAAATTTAAGCTTTGGCTCTTGAGGGAGTCACTTCTGAGTGTAGACCTTTTACCTCGGTTTTGCTCAGAGCGTAGCTCATAGACCCACCTGCATCAGAACCATCTGGGACAACTTGTATGAAAATGCAGATTCCTGAGCCCCACGGAAGACCTACTGAATGAGAAGGTCCGGGGTGAGGCGAATAATCAGCATTTTTAACACACCCCTTGGGTTATTCTTATCCACAGTAGAGTTTGGCAACCACTTTTTAAAAAGCTTTTGGGGATGATAAAAATGGTGATTTGGTGATGTGAATGTGGGTACTTTAAAACACATCTGAAGAAATTGGACCCCTTGTGCACAGCTGGTGGGAGTGTAAAATAGTGCAACCATTGGCAAAAATGATATGGCAGTTCCTAAAAAAATTAAACATAGAATTACCATATGATCCAGTAATTCCACTTCTGGGGATATGCCCAAAAGAATTGAAAGCAGGGACTCAGAGAGATATTTGCACACCTGTGTTCATATCAGCATTATTCACAATAGCCAACAGGTAGAAGCAACCCAAGTGTCTATCAACAGATGAACGGATAAACAAAATGTGGTATATATGTACAATGGAATATTATTTGGCCTTAAAAAGGAGTGAAATTCTGACACAAGTTACAACATTTGCAGACCTTAAAGACATTACGTTAAGTGAAATAAGTCAGTCACAAAAGGACAAATACTGTATGCTTCCACTTATGTGAGGTACACGGAGTAGTCAAACGCACAGAGACAGAAAATAGAATGATGGTTGCCAAAGGCTGGGGGACAGGGAATGGGGAGTTGGTGTTTAATGGGTATTGGAGAACCTGAAAAATTTCTGGAGGTGGATGGCGGTGATGTTTGCACAGCAATGTGAATATACTTAAAGCCATACAACTGTACACTTAAAAAATGGATAAAATGATATACTTTATGTTATGTATATTTTCCCCAATTAAACACACAAACATACACACACACCTGAGACCAGTGATTCCTTTGCTTTGTCTGAAGTGGAAATCAAAAAGGCTCTCACCAGGGGACAACCACAGAAGTCTGGTCCAAGTTCAAGCCCAAATGTAGAAGGTTATAATCATCTCCCAAAATGTCCAGCCTTATCAGAAGACAAGGGCTTCCAACTTGCTTCTGGGTGTGACTTAAAGTGTTCATCTGGGGCTGCAAATCTAGATCTGGTTAGTGAAAAGTCACCAATGTCCCTGACTGGCCCAACAGGGTGAGAAATTACAGCCCTGAGCTCAGTAGCACAGGGAGATCAGCTCGGTGCTTTGTGACCACCTAGAGGGGTGGGATAGGGAGGGTGGGAGGGAGGGAGACGCAAGAGGGAAGAGATATGGGGACATATGTATATGTATAACTGATTCACTTTGTTATAAAGCAGAAACTAACACACCATTGTAAAGCAATTATACTCCAATAAAGATGTTAAAAAAAAAAAAAATGCTCTTTTTTCCCAGGGTTTGAAAACCTTAGTTAAAAGTTATATTAGGCTGCAACTACTTACGTCTCCTACTAAAAGTCCTGGATTAAGAAAGCCAACGTTGTTCTCAGGGTGGTGTTGGTTACTGCCAATCTATATTTTCCTTCTTCTTTGCTGTTGGGAAACTGACCAATTTTACTACATAAAAGGGGTAGATTCAAGTGGTTTACAAGCTATTTAGAGTAATTCTTTGACAAATGCAGGCTGCTTTAAAAAAAAAAACTTGGGAAGGCTGAAGGCAGAGTCAATGGTGAATTTCTAAACTCAATAAACTGTAACACAATCTCACTAAGATGACTTTCTAAAAATATCTGAATTATGGATTTCTAAAACTTGAGACTTATTTTTTCACATGCAAGCAGTGAATAAATGACAAGATCATGGGAGACCTCCTTGAAGGAAGTGATGCAAACCTATTTTGTTTTTAGGACCTGACCTTATTTTCAAGTTCAAGTATCCCTCCAGATTTGCTGAGCCATATTCCCCTTCTATCTGCTGGCCCTGGGCAGACCAACCCCCTCTGAGGCTCATATAAGAAGACTCTGACATGGGAAGTGTTCCCACTACATTGTTAAGTAAAATAAATGGATGCACAATAGAAACAGACAACACAGTACATGCGAGTCAGAATTTTTTTTAATGTGTTATATATACATAGAAAAATGACCAGAAGGAAATGCACCCAAATTTTAACAGTGCTTATCTCTAGGTTTGAGGCTTGTTGGTGAGGTTTATTTATGCGTGTGTGTAAATTTAATTTTTTTCTGTATTTTCCAAATGTTCTACAATGAGCATATAATTCTTCTATAACCAAATAAAAACAACTACATGTTATTTAAAACGAAAAGAAAACGTTTGTCTTTGAATCTGTTTTCTTTGGAGCCGGTGTCTTTCATTACTTGCCCACTCTTTACCTTCAGTCCCTCTTGCTCCTGCCTTCATTGTGGGCTATTATGCTGACCTTTGGACATGAATTTTGCTTTCCGTCTCTTGCCCACTCCCCTGGCTTTTGACCTGTAGGTCTCTGTATGTGCCTTAACTGCTGTCAGATTTCTGAGTTTCTGCCTTCCTGGTAACTGGGCAGTTGGCCTCGCACTTCCTTGGCCCTGGCTGTGGTTTTTCATGAATGCATGAACTAAAGCATAGGTTTGGGTTTTTTTCTTTTACAAATACGTCCTTATATTGTCAGTGTATTAGTTTGCTTGGGCCGCTGTAACGGAATACCACAGACTGGGTGGCTTAAAGAAGATAAATTTATTTTTTTTTACAGTTCTGGAGGCTAGAAGTCCAAAATCAAGGTGCCCGCAGGGCTGGTTTCCTCTGAGGCCCCTTTCCTTGGCTTGCAGACTGCCACCTTCTGTGTCCCTACATGATCTTTCCTCTGTGCGTGTGTCCTGGTGTCTCTTCCTCTTATAAGGACAGCAGTCAGATTGGATTAAGGGTCATCCTAAGGGCCTCATTTTAACTTAATTACCTCTTTAAAGGCCTGATCTCCAAATACAGTCACATTTTGAGGTACTGGGGGTTAAGGCTTCAACGTATGAATGAGGGTTGGGGGGACACAATTCAATCCATAACAGTCAACGTTCTTAGCTGTGAACAAGACTCATTCTAGGTAGTTAGAGCAGAAATGGGATTTATGAAAGGATATTAAGTAGCTCACAGAATCTCCTGGAAGACAGGAGAACCTGGCATAGAGGCCCCACTGCCCAGACAAGACCCAAACCACATCTCAGGACTGCTCCTGTGGAGACCCTAACAGCCACCTCTGCCTCTGAAGAATGCATGCCACTCAGCCAAGAATTCCACATGGTGTCTGCCTCTTAATGTCACTGGCTTCTGAACAGTGCTCTATTGCTCTGTCTGGCCACAAAGAGCCTTGATCAAAGGTTTGTGCCTTAGATGCAAGGCACGCTGGGAAAATGAACCATTGTCTCCTCCCTCGGGGGAGTGAGAATTAGAGAGTCATGAGATTGGAAATTCTTAAATATAGGAAGGATTTCAAAAGGTGCTTGGCAGCCAAAAGTGAAAAAATTCCTATTACACTGCAGATAAATATATTGAAAGAGCATGGAGAGTAACATTTTTGAGTGGTTCCTACTCACTCTTTCTATCTTGAGTTTGATTTTCTTTTTTGTTGTTTGATCTTTACACAGTTCTATCTAATTGTGGAAGTAATACATGCTCAAGGGAGGAAAAGTTGAAAACTTAGAACAACACAAAGAAAAAATTTTTGAATACCTATAATCTTACCACTCAGATAACCACTGCTGCCATTTTGGTATTGTGCCCTCAGATTCTTTTGTATCTCTATAGAGATAGAGATATAGATATCTATCTAGATATACATATCTGTATAGATATCTATCTATATAGATATAGAGACATATAGAGATATGCACACAATAAAGACTCTAATATGCATGCTATTTTGTAGTCTTCTGCTTTCACTTATCAATATGTCATGAATGCTGGGTTTTCTGAATCAATTTCCCCCACAAATAACTTGACACTATTAAATGGCCTAACAGCTTTTAAATCAGCCTATATCAAAATTAGAAATTTCTTAATTACAAAGAGCTAAGTTTTAATGTATCTTTCCTCTATTTGTCCATCCTTGGGGAAAAAAACATTACAATGAAACCAAAAAATATCTTGAATTTTTCTTCTCTTCAAGTGAAGATCCTCCTGTGACCTTATTTATAAGGCCATTCCAGCCAATGGTGATGGGCTGTTATTATATTCACCCAAATTAAAATGATGGGGGTTTCCCTGGTGGCGCAGTGGTTGAGAGTCTGCCTGCCAATGCAGGGGACACGGGTTCGAGCCCTGGTCTGGGAAGATCCCACATGCCGCAGAGCAACTAGGCCCGTGAGCCACAGCTACTGAGCCTGCGCGTCTGGAGCCTGTGCTCCGTCCGCAACAAGAGGGGCCGCGACAGTGAGAGGCCCGCGCACCGCGATGAAGAGTGGCCCCCGCTCGCTGCAACTAGAGAAAGCCCTTGCATGGAAACGAAGACCCAACACAGCCAAAAATAAATTAATTAATTAATTTTTTTAAAAAAATTAAAATGATGATGAACGTTTGTAGCTATTAATATTTTATTGGATTTTTAAACATTTTATCCATTAACTGGTAAATAAAAGTAATGTTTATGTTAACCAGAGAATATCTAATCTCATTTAAAATCTTCTTGTCATATCTCCCTACATGCACAGAATTTTCTGTTGCTGTTTTGTTCTTGAAGAGGTCACCGAGGGACCCAAGAAGGCACACATCTTTCCCAGAAGGTTTGCCACTCTCTTGGGGTCTGAGTCAAGCTCTGGAGCTGAAGCTCTACAAATTCATCCCTATCTTCACTCCAAAGTCCCTGATTAACTGATCCATTTTAGAACAATATCTGAGCTTGTCTGTTGTTCGCCTCCAAGACTCCGAACTCCTATATTCACCTGCTAAACAGGAAAAGTCAATCACATATAAAGGTACCGAGCTTTATAGTAGGTGCTATACGCTAACTCAAGAAAGCTGCTGATGTATGTCTTTGAAAATTCCAATTTCATGATAAACCTTCAGTCTGGTCTTTTTTTTTTTTCCTGGCCTGTGGCAGGTGGAATAATGGCCTCCCAAAAATGTCCTACCCTAACCATTGTAACCAGTAAATACGTTATACTACATGGCCAAAAGGACTTTGCAAATGTGATTAATGTTATAGACCTTAATATAGGGTGATTATCTCAGGTTATCCACGTGGGCTAAATCTAATCACATGAGTCCTTAAAAGCAGAGAACTTTCTCTGACCCAAAGCAGAGGAGAGGTGTGACAGAAGGAAAAGCCAGAGAGAGTTGAAGCGTAGAAGGACTTGACCTCCCATTGCTATGGGGGGGTCACATGGAAAGCATGAGAAAGAATGTGGGCAGCCTCTAGGAGCAAAGACTAGCCCCTGACTGATAGCCAGTAAGGAAATGGGACCTCAGTCTTACAGTCACAAGGAACTAAATTTGGCCAACAATCTGAATGAGCTTGGAAGAAGATTCTATTCAGAACTTCCAGAAAGGTCCTGCCAACATCTTGATTTGGGCATTGTTAGACCCTAGGCAGAAGACCCAGTTGAGCCATGCTGTACCCAGACCTCTGACCTACAGAACTGTGAACTAATAAATGCGGCTTGTTTAAAGGCACAAAGCTGTGACAATTTGTGGTAATCTGTTGTAACAGCAATAGAAACTAATAAGTGGCCTGAAATCCAAATCCACTCTTGAGAAGTAAGATCCATTTTAAAGGTTAATAATTAGGTTAAAAATAGAGATTTGTTAACCCAGGAATATTAACACATGAATTATGATAACATTGTAATTCAGTCAGAAAACTCCAAAACAAAGCAATTATGGCATTACTACAGACCAGCTGAAATGGGGCTCAACACTTTGTAAATTCCCTACTTGCTTCTGGGAATCATTCCTTCAGAGGGTTGTGGATGTTTTGCATTTAATATTTATCATGTTTAAAAAAGAAAAGGGGACCAAGAGTCTGGTAAAAGTGAAAACAGATTCTAATTCAAGGACTCTATATATTGCCAACTCTGTATATGGAGGGGATAAGAATATGTAAAGCTATTTTTAAATGATACTGATAGGTTGCCCTGAAACACACAGAAGCTTAAGATTCCAATCTCATTATCCAAGGTGGCAGTTTTCCTACTCTCCATTCCAACAAAGTCAGAGCCTATTGAAATGCAATTCGAGCCAGGCAGAAATTAAGAGACAGAGTCGTTAAGAAGGGTTCCCAGAAGCAAGAAGCAGCCACAGTTTTGCAGGCAGCTGATTTCAGGGGTCAATCCGTTGACTGCATCTATCTTTTCAAATCACTATATTCTGCTTCAGGCTTTGATGTGGTCAGAGAAAAGAAGCCACAGAGAAATACATCAGGGATGCCCTAATGATGTGCAACGTGGGCTGCTGGTAGCCTGAGCCCAACAGAGATGCTTCCTTGTTATTACTAATAATTGTTTATCATCACTGGATGGTTGCCTGAGATCATTTAGGGAAAAAAATTTTTCAGCACTGACATATAGAAGCATATTTCTGTGATCTGTGTTATTTTTCAGGTGTTCCATGTGTCTGCATTGTGATCAAACTCATGTTTACTTTGGTTTTCAAGATTTCTCAGGTAGACATTAAGAAAGATGCATTCAATTGCTTTATTTAAATGTTTACTGAAAAATACAAATGTCTTGATATCCCCTATCCCAGAAGCCACATTAGAATAAGCATATAAAATATAATTGCAGTTGAAACAGAACTATATTATCTATACCCAAGAGTATTCCCAATGAGAGTAAGACTAGACACAAAGTTGGAACATATGAAGTAGATTGCTTATTTAAAGTGTTAGGACAGGAACTCCCTGGCTGTCCAGTGGTTAGGACTCCACGCTTCCACTGCAGGGGACAAGGGTTCCACCCCTGGTTGGGGAACTAAGATCCCACAAGCCACGCAGCCAAAGAAATTAAAAAATAAATTAAAAAGTGTTTGGACAAATAATCGTATAATACCATTCCATGTGAGACGAACACAGTCTTATTAAGATTATGTCTGCAACGGCTAACTCTATAATCAGATTTCTAAATTTTATTTGGAATAGTAGAGTTACCTTTGTTGTTTTTGTACCAGATTTATAACCGCACCACTTGCAATCTCCACTACTACACTTAGCCACTGTAATATATTAAGTAGCAGTTTCAAAGACATATTGCATTAAAAAGGAAAAATAGTCATTTTATTGTGGAGAAACGTGGAGGTAACTTTCTTAACCAAGTAATTCAAGTTAACACCATCAGTAATGGGACAAACTGACCTTCTGATCTCATGCACAGGAAAGAACACAATATCATTTCTCTGATATTTCTACCAAATAGGCACAACCTGAATCTAAGCATGAAGAAACATACAAACCTAAATTGAAGGATGTTCTACTAAACAACTGGCCCGTTCTAGTTTTGAAATGTCAGGGTCATGAAAGACAAAGAACAATGGAAAAATTGTCCCAGATTTTAAAAACTTAAAGAAGATATGACTGCTAAATGCAGAGTATGATCCTGGATTGGATCCTAGATCAAAGGGGGAAAAAGTTGCTATAAAAGACATTACTGGGACAACTGGCAAAATTTAAGTAAGGTCTGTATACTAGCTCATCATATTGTATCAATATTATATTTTCTGAATTTGATTATTTTCCTGTGGTTATGAGGATGTCCCTGTTCTTTTTTTAATTGAAGTATAGTTGATTTACCATGTTGTGTTAATTTCGGCTATATGGCAAAGTGATTCAGTTATACAGATATATATATTCTTTTCTGTTATGGTTTATTACAAGGTATTGAATAGTTCCCTGTGCTATACAGTGGGGCCTTGTTGTTTATCCATTCTATACATACTAGTTTACATCTGCTAATCCCAAACTCCCAGTCCGTCCCTCTCCCTCCCCCCCTCCCCCTTGTCAACCACAAGTTTGTTCTCTATGTCTGTGAGTCTGTTTCTGTTTTGTAGATAAGTTCATTTGTGTCATATTTTAGGTTCCACATATGGTAGTTGTCTTTCTCTTTCTGACTTACTTCCCTTAGTATGATAATCTCTAGGTTCATCCATGTTGCTGCAAATGGCATTATTTCATTCTTTTTTATGGCTGAGTAGTATTCCATTATATATATGGAATATATACACATCTTCTTTATCCATTCATCTGTCAATGGGAGAATGTCCCTGTTCTTGTTCTTAGAAAATACACATTGAAGTATTTAAGGGGAAAAGGGGCACGAGGTCTGTGACTTACTCTCAGATGGTTTAGAAACTAATAACAGTAACAAAGATAATTAAATGTACATACACAAATAAATATTTATAAATATATACATAAATATTTACACACACACAGAGAGAGACAGAGACAGAGACAGAGAGGGATAAAGTAATAAAGCAAGTGTTTGCAAAATGTTAACAACTCGTAAATCTGAGTGAAGGATGTACCCAAGACCTTCATACTGTTTTGTTTTCTAAATGAAATATCTGTAAATTTAAATTACTTCAAAGTAAAAAGTTAAAATTAAATATAATAAAAAATAAACCTAAAAAACATATTGCAATAGTGACAACTCTGGGACTCCAACTATACACCCTGCTCCAAAATAGGCAAATGTTAATTCAACTCAAACTATGCAAGCCTTTTGGTTAAATTTTTCATAAATATTTCACACCAAGTTAATGTTGATTCCTTATCAATGTCCTTCTTGTTTTCTCACCAACAAATATTATGCAATGGGGTGTTGCTATAAGAAAACACCACAGGACTTCCCTGGTGGTGCAGTGGTTAAGAATCCACCTGCCAATGCAGGGGACACAGGTTCGAGCCCTGGTCTGGGAAGATCCCATATGCCATGGAGCAACTAAGCCCATGCACCACAAGTACTGAGCCTGTGCTCTAGAGCCCGTGAGCCACAACTACTGAGCCCGTGTGCCACAACTACTGAAGCCCGTGTGCCCTAGAGCCCGTGCTCCGCAACAAAAGAAGCCACCGCAAACGAGAAGCCTGTGCACTGCAACGAAGAGTAGCCCCCGCTCACCACAACTAGAGAAAGCCCGCGTGCAGCAATGAAGACCCAACGTAGCCAATAAATAAATAAATAAATAAATAAATAAATAAATAAATAAAAGGAGTATTACTATCTAAAAAAAAGAAAACACCACATTGAGCTGAACGATGGACCCTCTGAGAGATTTGTACTTCCTCAAAGCAACCCACAGGGACTGAAATAGGCAAACAGGGTTCAAATGCACCCATTAGCCAAGCTGCTTACACCCCAGTTTCAGTGCTACTCTTAAGTACAACTGACCTAGAAACAAGATGCATTCATGGAGACTTATACCTGCCAACTCCCCAGAAATTAGCTTATACCAAACTTTTCAAGAAATTTTGGTGACTCAAGTCTCTTTTTCCACTACTGCAGAAATATGACAATGTTAGCACTATAAAATTAAATTCTGCTTATTTAGACAAGAGCAAAGGGACTGCCATTTCATTTTTCAACAATTCTGCTTTTAATAGTATATTTTAAAATAGTCTCTCCCTCAAAAAGGAAAACAGGAGGTGTACATTTATACAATTGAGAATAGAATTTTCTATTACAGAACCTATATCTCAATTGTTGTCAACGAATGTGCACAGTTTAGTTAGCATGTTTTAGGTTGGAAAATAGTGTGTCAGAAAAATGCATTACACCTTAAGATTTTAATTTTCCCTCAACCTATTTGTGACAGATGCAGCTAGCTAATAAAAAAGAAATAAACATATAGGAAAGAATCTATCCTTTCTCACTGCCTGGTGCCCATAGCCATGATCCTCCCAGGGGTGAGTTATAATTGCCTCCTGGGATGAAAAAAGAAGACACAAAAAATCCAGCTCTCATTATGTAAGAGATTGCTAATCACCAAGACAACAGTAATCAGAGGACTAAACTACAAAATGCAGGGACCACAAGCAAACGAGTCAGCAGCAATTATTTAATGACCAAAAAGATCAGCTCAATGGGGGAAATTCTTTAGGGTCCCTTGAGTCTATAGCGTACTGGGCTCTCTTTAAAGCATTTTTTTCAAATGCTTTATAAAGAAAGCAAACCTGTGCAGTCTTTACAGCTTTAAAAATCATCTTGAAGATCCAGTCCCAATGCCATGTTTTTTATTCAGCAGCATATTATTTTGTACCATTTTAAACCTTCAGAAAAGTTGAAAGAGTAGTAAAATGAACGCCCATATACTCTTCACCAAGATTCACCAAATGTGACACATTTTCTTTCTCCCTCTCCCTCTCTCTCTTTCCTCTTCCCCTATATACTGTATATTTCTTTTCTTTTCTTTCTCTTTTTTCCATATTTCTCCTGTTCTTTCCTTCTTTCTTCTTCTGAACCATTTAAGAGTTCATTGCAGACATGACACTTTAATTCTAATATTTCAATATGTATCTTTTAAGAATAAGGACATTCTGCTTATAAAACCACAATGTAGTTATCACATTTGCAAAATTAACATCAATGCGATGCCGTCGTCTAATATACAGTCCATATTTAAATGTTCTCAACTTTCCCTAAAATCCAGTTTCTAATGAAGGATCACACACTACATGTCTCTTTAGTCTCCTTTAATCTAAAAGAGTTCCTAGTTGTTTTTCTTTGCTTCTTTTTTGGTCTTTCATGAAATTGACATTTTTTTTTAGGAAACCAGGCCAGTTCTTTTGTAGATTTGGCATAAATCTGGGGGGGAAAATACTGAGCCCCAAAGTAAAGGGATAAATTGGGAGTTTGGGATTGACATATACACACTACTATATTTAAAATAGATAATCAACAAGGACCTACTATATCACATAGGAAACTCTGCTCAATATTCTGTAACACCTTAAATGGGAAAAGAATTTGAAAAAGAATAGATACATGTATATGTGTAACTGAATTACTTTGCTGTACACCTGAAACTGACGCAACATAGTTAACTATACTCCAATATAAAATAAATTTTTTTAATAAATAAAAATAAAAAGGAATGGAATAATAATTTCGTAGTTGGATTCAAAGCCCAGCTTTAGCAGTGACTTGGAACAAGTTTCTTAATCTTCTCTGAGCTTTGCTTATCTGATCTGTTAAATGGGAATAATGATCCCCATTTTAAAAGGCAGTTGTGAGAATTATAAATTGATGCAATCTTTCTAGAAAACAATTTGAGAATCTGTATCAAGAGTCTTAAACATCCTGTATTCTTGGACCCAGTAATTCTACTTCTAGCAATTTGTCCTTAGGAAATTATCAGAGATAAACAAAGATATAGGCAGTGACGTTCATTACTGTGGATTTCAAGGGAGCGGGTGGGTGAACTATGCTACTTCCTTCATCTCCTTCCTTGCCATCCTCAGGCCCCTTCTCTTCATCACTGACTGCTAACATTTATTAAAGGTTACCGTGTGTCTGGAACTGTGCTGAGTTACAGATTGCTGTGACAAGCTTGAAAGTCATGCTTTGGAGGAGCACTTGGTAACATGGAAGAGAAGTAAGAATATAGGGTTTTATGAGGAATCCAGACAAGTCTATGTATACAATGAGTTCCCACTTTCTTTTATGTTTACAGAATTATGTTTAGAGAGAAACCTAGAAAGGAGTACAATAAACTTTCTACACTGGCTAGTAAGTTTGGGGTAAACTTTTTTTATAACAACAAAAACTAGGAAAATTCTCATACAGACTTTGTTCCAGTATGTGCAGAGTCCTGTACTTAACAGTCATCAATTCCACTCATGGTTGATTGGCAATCATTGGTCATGTGACCACTCGTAGAGGAAAGGAGGACTTGAAATTTATTCCTTGATGTATCAGTCACTTCCCAGCTCTAACTGTATATAAAAGAGACAATCTATTTCAGTCTGATATTAATATAACTACACAACATTTCTTTTGGTTAGTCCTCGCTACCAAATTATCTTTTCCTAACCTTTTATTTTCGATCTTTCTGAAGCATTGTACATTGTTGGTAAATAGCAAAAACCAGGATTTTTTTTTTTTTTTTTTTTTTTTTGGCCACGCCTCGCACTATGTGGGATCTTACTTCCCCAACCAGGGATCAAACACGAGTCCCCTGCATTGGAAGCATGGGGTCTTAACCACTGGACCATCAAGGAAGTCCCTTTATCATTTATTCTTAGATCTCAGATCTTTATTATGGGATCTTTCTTCTTTAAGAAAGTATGGTAGCAAATTCTTAGTTTTTCTTTATCTGGAAATACCTTTACTTTCCCCTCACTCTTAAAAGACAATTCTATTAAAAAAAAAATGATAAGTCTTAATTAAAAAAAAGAGTACAAGAAGAATATAAATTTCAAAATCAAATTCCCTCCACCTACTCTCTACCATCTGACTTCAGACCCAGATATAACCACTGCTAACAGATTCTTGTATATTCTTCCATATGATTTTAATTCACATGAATGTATGTGTTTATTTACAAAAATGGGATCATAATATGCACATTGCTGGGCTACTTGATTTTTATAATTTGAAAATATGTACTAAATATATTTCTGTATCATTATAATAACTATATAACATTCCATTTTATGAATATACCATAATTTATATAATTTATCCCATCCCATATTTATGGGTATGTTTTGCTTCTATAAATAAAGCTGAAATAAACATTTCTTATACACATATCTTTGTCTATGAAACTGGCTTATTACATGGACTGAACTTAATGGAGGCAAACAGAAAGATTGTTTTGTTAAAAAAAAAGGAGATAATTCACCTGATGATACAATTCTAGGTTGACAGATATTTTGTTTTCCCACTTTAAAGGCATAATCCACTGTCTTCTGGTTTTATTTTTGATGTTGATAAATCTGTTGTCAATCCAATTGCTCTTCATTTTTTGGTAATCCTTTTTTTTTCTTTCTTTCTTTCCAATTGCTTTTGAGATTTTCCTCTTTGTCTTTGGTGTTCTCCAGTTTAGACTATGATAAGTCTGAGTATATTTTTTATTAGTGTTCTCATCGCTCATTGTAATTCTTCAACCTAAAGATTTATGTCTTTCAACAATTCTAGAAAATTCTCCACCATGATATATTTGAATATTACCTTTCCCCCATTTTTTCTGTTCTCTCCTTCTGGATATTCATTTAAATATATATTGAATTTTCCTATTGTATTCTCAATGTCTCTTATCCTCTCATATTTTCTGTCTCTATGTCTCTGAGTGCTGAATTCTGTGTAATATTTTTTTCAGATTTTTCTTCCAGTTCACTTGTCTTATCTTCAGATCTATCTAATCTCTTTAACCCATTCATTGAGTATATAATTTCATGATTACATCTTTTATTTCTAAAAATGTTATTTGGACCTTTTTAGAAGTCTGTTTGATTATTTTTTTATGTATTCTTGTTCCTTGCTCATATTTGTAATTCCATCTCATATTTCTTTTGACAATTTAACTAACTGGTAACTCCAGTTGCCTTTGGAGAGGTGAGTGGATGACTGTGAAATAAGGTTAGAAAGAAACTTTTCAACGCATCTCTTTTGGTGCCATTTCAGTCCTACTGAATAAATTGATGAAATTAAACTCAAAACAACTTTTTAAACATATTAATTTTATACTTTGTATTTGGTGCATCTAATATCTGAAATTCAGGGGGGTCCAATTCTGCTATTTTTTGTTTCTGCTTGTTAGTGGCTTGTTTCTTCGAATGCTTCCTAATTTTATATTGACTTCTGCTTGGATGAACTGTATCTGTAGAAATCCTGAGGAATCTGGCTTGAGGGGCAAATTCTTCCAGAGAGAATTTCCATTATCTTGTATCAAGCACCACAGTGTGTTATGAACCCAGGACCACTTTAAATTAAATCCCTGGGACTTCATAGGTGATATAAATTTGAATTCGAACCACATACAAACGCAGGCTTACCGTTATAAATTTTTAGGGGAGACATTTTTCTCCTCTTAAAGGGGAAATTGAGACAAACAAGACTCATTTTCTCCACTTGTTGCAAGCAGATCGATTTTCTGGTCTACCTTTTCACTTGGCTGCAGTCCTTAGAGTGTCCTGACTTCATGTGAAGTTGTAGCACTCTTCTTTGTGCGGGCCTGAAGCCCTGTGTCCTGTGTCCCTGGTAAGTATTAAACACCAGAGTTTGGAACTATATTCAATATCCTGTGATAAACCATAACAGAAAAGAATATAAAAAAGAATATATATGTATAACTGAGTCACTTTGCTGTACAGCAGAAATTAAACACAACCTTGTGAATCAACTCTACCTCAATAAAATTTAAAAAAACAAAAACAAAAAAACCCCAGAGTTCTACGTTCCTATCAGCGGCAACCACGAGTAGCTTTTGGGCTTGGCTATCGCTTTGGTTTCTGTTTTCTGTTCTTTTTTGGCTCTTGGAGATTTCCTTTACTTTCTAGGGAGCTAGTATTGTATCTCGGATTTCTAGATGCTTTATTATAGAAAGGTTTATTGGACTATCTGGTCTTTCATGTTATCTGAAGTAGAAAACCCAAGCTCCTTTAGCCTTTACAACAGCCTTACAAATTAAGTATTATTATTCCCATTTTTTTTCCCCTCTATGCCCACTTTCTGGAGAATTTTTATCATAAATGGGTGTTGAATTTTGTCGAAAGCTTTTACTGCATCTATTGAGATGATCATATGGTTTTTATTCTTCAGTTTGTTAATATGGTGTATCACATTGATTGATTTGCGTATGTTGAAGAATCCTTGCATCCCTGGGGATAAATCCTACTTGATCATTGTGCATGATCCTTTTAATGTGTTGTTGGATTCTGTTTGCTAGTATTTTGTTGAGGATTTTTGCATCTATATTCATCAGTGATATTGGTCTGTAATTTTCTTTTTTTTGTAGTATCTCTGTCTGGTTTTGGTATCAGGGTGATGGTGGCCTTGTAGAATGAGTTTAGGAGTATTCCTTCCTCTGCAATTTTTTGGAAGAGTTTGAGAAGGATTGGTGTTAGCTCTTCTCTAAATGTTTCCTAGAATTCACCTGTGAAGCCATCTGGTCCTGGACTTTTGTTTGTTGGAAGACTTTTAATCACAGTTTCAATTTCATTACTTGTGATTGGTCTGTTCATATTTTCTATTTCTTCCTGGTTCAGTCTTGGAAGGTTATACCTTTCTAAGAATTTGTCCATTTCTTCCAGGTTGTCCATTTTATTGGCATAGAGTTGCTTGCAGTAGTCTCTTATGATGCTTTGTGTTTCTGCAGTTTCTGTTGTACTTCTCCTTTTTCATTTCTAATTTTATTGATTTGAGTCCTCTCCCTCCTTTTCTTGATGAATCTGGCTAAAGGTTTATCAATTTTGTTTATCTTCTCAAAGAACCAGCTTTTAGTTTTACTGATCTTTGCTATTGTGTCCTTCATTTCTTTTTCATTTATTTCTGATCTGATCATACGATTTCTTTCCTTCTGCTAACTTGGGGGTTTTTTTGTTCTTCTTTCTCTAGTTCTTTTATGTGTAAGGTTAGATTGCTTATTTGAGATGTTTCTTGTTTCTTGAGGTAGGATTGTATTGCTATAAACTTCCCTCTTAGAACTGCTTTTGCTGCATCCCATAGGTTTTGGGTCCTCATGTTTTCATTGTCATTTGTCTCTAGGTATTTTTTGATTTCCTCTTTGATTCCTTCAATGATCTCTTGGTTATTTAGTAGTAATTGTTTAACTTCCATGTGTTTGTGTTTTTTACGTTTTTTTCCCTGTAATTTATTTCTAATCTCATAGCGTTGTGGTTGGAAAAGATGCTTGATATGATTTCAATTATCTTAAATTTACTGAGGCTTGATTTGTGACCCAAGATGTGATCTATCCTGGAGAATATTCCATATGCACTTGAGAAGAAAATGTAATCTACTGTTTTCAGATGGAACGTCCTATAAATATCAATGAAATCTATCTGGTCTATTGTGTCATTTAAAGCTTGTGTTTCCTTATTAATTTTCTGTCTGGATGATCTGTCCATTGGTGTAAGTGAGGTGTTACAGTCCCCCACTATTATTGTGTTACTGTCGATTTCCTCTTTTATAGCCGTTAGCATTTACCTTATGTATTGAGGTACTCCTATGTTGGGTGCATATATATTTATAATTGCTATATCTTCTTCTTGAATTGATCCCTTGATCATTATGTAGTGTCCTTCCTTGTCTCTTGTAACATTCTTTATTTTAAAGTCTGTTTTATCTGACATGAGTATTGCTACTTCAGCTTTCTTTTGATTTCCATTTGGATGGAATATCTTTTTCCGTCCCCTCACTTTCAGTCTGTATGTGTCCCTAGGTCTGAAGTGGGTCTCTTGTAGATAGCATATATATGGGTCTTGTTTTTGTATCCATTCAGTGAGCCTGTGTCTTTTGGTTGGAGCATATAATCCATTCACATTTAAGGTAGTTATCAATATGTATGTTCCTATTACCATTTTCTTAATTGTTTTGGGTTTGTTATTGTAGGTCTTTTCCTTCTCTTGTGTTTCCTGCCTAGAGAAGTTCCTTTGGCATTTGTTGTAAAGTTGGTTTGGTGGTGCTGAATTCTCTTAGCTTTTGCTTGTCTGTAAATGTTTCAATTTCTCTGTCGAATCTGAATGAGATCTTTGCTGGGTAGAGTAATCTTGGTTGTAGGTTTTTCCCTTTCATCACTTTAAATATGTCCTGCCACTCCGTTCTAGCTTGCAGAGTTTCTGCTGAATGATCAGCTGTTAACCTTATGGGGATTCCCTTGTATGTTATTTGTTATTTTTCCCTTGCTGCTTTTAATATTTTTTCTTTGTATTTAAGTTTTGATAGTTTGATTAATATGTGTCTTGGTGTGTTTCTCCTAGGGTTTACCCTGTATGGGACTCTCTGTGCTTCCTGGACTTGGGTGGCTATTTACTTTCCCATGTTAGGGAAGTTTTCAACTATAATCTCTTCAAATATTTTCTCGGGTCCTTTCTCTCTCTCTTCTCTTCTGGGACCCCCTATAACGTGAATGTTGGTGTGTTTAATGTTGTCCCAGAGGTCTCTTAGGCTGTCTTCATTTCTTTTCTTTCTTTTTTCTTTATTCTGTTCTGCAGCAGTGAATTCCACCATTCTGTCTTCCAGGTCACTTATCCGTTCTTCTGCCTCAGTTATTCTGTTATTTGTTCCTTCTAATGTATTTTTCATTTCAGTTATTGTATTTTCACCTCTGTTTGTTTGTTCTTTAGTTCTTCTAGGTCTTTGTTAAACATTTCTTGCATCTTCTCGATCTTTGCCTCCATTCTTTTTCTGAGGTCCTGGCTCATCTTTGCTATCATTATTCTGAATTCTTTTTCTGGAAGGTTGCCTATCTCCACTTCATTTCGTTGTTTTTCTGGGGTTTCATCTTGTTCCTTCATCTGGGACATAGTCCTCTGCCTTTTCATTTTGTCTATCTTTCTGTGAATGTGGTTTTCATTCCACAAGCTGCAGAATTGTAGTTCTTGCTTCTGCTGTCTTCCCTCTCTATTCCCATTTTATTATTGTGGAAATTGAGGCTCAGACAAGATATAGGTTATATAGTTCTATCAAGTAGCAGAGTCTGGATTTGAACCCAGTACTGTCTGGCACCAAAGTTCATGGTTGTTTAAATACCATATAAACAGTATTTAAGTTAGAGTATATAAACAGTATTATAGTAAGAGTATATTGCCTTTTACTATACTCTGCTTTTTTGTGTACTTTTTCTTTTTTTAGAAGATGTTAATTGTATCTGTCCTCAGGAAAAAAATAAAATAAAACTTTTAAAGGTACTATAGGTTGAAAAAAAAAATCCCTTTCTTATAAACTGTAGTTATTTATTAAACCTGATAAGCTCTGCTATCAAAGCCCTAGAGCTAGGCCAAGGTCATCCATTGTATCTGTCAAGTACCATATGGAGAGAACTGAGTATATTCCTCTGCATAAATGATAAATAATACCTGAGCCAAAGTATTATCATACCTTCCCTTCCCTTGATTTTGTTGTGCTTACCTTTTCCCTATGAGCCCATCATTTTCTTCACCACTCTCTCTCCAGGCTGCTACTAGCTCTAAAGAGTGGTAATAAATATGATTGGGTCCCTGCTATATTTTTGGCAAGCAGGAAAGTCTTCTTGGACACAGTAGATATAGACCTTATCTGTCTAGGTTGTTGATTAGAAAAGCATGCTGGAGGACATGCAAGCTTTAATGAAGTCTGAATAGATTACATCTACTGCTTCCCCAGGATCAGCATGACATGGCAGTCATAGCAGAAAACAGAATCAGTCTGGCACACTGGTTCACCATGAGATTATAATGCTAGCCACACAGTGATTTTTGCTTTCTTAAGTGCTGGAAAATTGATTGGTTTATGATTTGTTCTGGTATTTTCCCAAGTATCTAAGTGTATATACTTACTTGTATTATACCTTTTTTCCCCATTTTAAAACACACACACACACATGCTCGGGCGCACACATGCACGCTCACACACAACCTACCCTGTCTCAGGCTGTAGAGATCCTCCTGGACTCTCAAAAATTCAGAGCGCTGGGGTATCTAGTGAAATTCACCACAACTTTAAGTTCCCTGAGATGAATATTATCAAACGTTGTTAATTTTATTTTGTGCTGGATCCTCACTATAAGTTAACCTATTTACAAGGAAATTGGAAAAGGGTGGGCTCATCTAAGAGTCTGTTCAAGTAAATTTAGTCCAGAAAAAACAGATGATAAACACAGAGGGGCTGGATTGGGGGTAGAATTCCACTTTAGAGTTTTTCAAGGATGCTGGCTAAGAAAGACTCAGAATCTGGGCCATCACTCTTTTTGATTCCCTTCCTACCTCACTAGCTGCTTCTTCTCAGTCTTCTACAAGGATTTCCCTTCATCTTTCCAACCTCCAAATATTGGAATATCCCAGGGATCATCCTTGGACTTCTTTTTGATCTGCATTCACTCCCTAGATCTCTTCCAGTCTCTTGATTTTAAATATATTCTGTACTTTACCCTTAAATAAACAAAGTATGTATAGAACACTTAACATTTGTCTAAGAAATGGGTAGGGTAGAATACAAAAATATAAGTGCTTTCAAGAACTGTGAAGGTCTGAGACTTATCCAACTTGCAAGCTAACAAGTTAGATTGCCACAGTTTCGTGGATTCTGGCAGAAGACACAAGATTCTTGGGTCTTGTAATTCCATCTCCTATTTCTTTCAACAATTTAACTAATTTTACTATTAACTAATGTCACTCTAATTGCCTTTGGAGAGGGGATTGAATGACTGTGGAATAAGGTTGGAAAGAAAACTTTTCAATGCATCTCTTTTGATGTCATTTCAGACCTATTGATTAAATTGATAAAATTAAACTTAGGGAGTTCCCTCGTGGCCTAGTGGTTAGGATCCGGGGCTTTCACTGCCATGACCCAGGTTCAGTCCCTGGTTGGGGAACTAAGATCCTGCAAGCTACATGGTGTGGCAAAAAAAAAAAAAAAAAAATTAAAATAACTTTTAAAATATATTAATTTTATAGTTTGAATTTGACACATCTAATATCTGAAATTCAGGAGGGTCAAATGTATACAGAATCAGTCCTTTTGTCATTACCTTCCTGCTCCATGCCCATCCTTGTTTTCTTTGGACTAGTTTTTCAACAGCCTCCTATCTCCATCCTTGCAGGCCTACATGAGATTATCTACACTGTAGCCAGAATGATCCTTTTAAAGTGTGTAAGATTATGTCCCTGTAAGATCAAGGCACTTCTTTGCTCAAAACTCTCTGATCACAAAAGAGAGACAAAGAGATCTATTACTCACAGAAATAGCATTAGTCAGAGTATCAGCATTTGAGCTGGTTACCCAGGCTCCAATTCCAAGGGTGACATGAAAAGGATCATGTAATACCTGCACATGCAGTAGGTTACATTACAGGAAAGGAACTCTGAGCTTAGGGAACCTGAATATTTTATAATGGGAAGTAAACCTGCCTGTCCTGGGCTCCCAAAGGAGACACTGTTTCTATCTTCCAAAGCTGTTAGCAATACAAACATCTTTGAAAAGATAGTCTGGAACAAAAGCAATCAGTGACTGTTCACAAGATGTACAGAAGCATGAGAGAACCATGCATAATTATCTACCAACATGTATTTCCTTACACTTTTTGTAAATGGAAGGGTAAACAAATACATTTTTTTAATTGAAGTATAGTTGATTTACCATATTGTGTTAGTTTCAGGTGTACAACCAAGTAATTCAGTTATCCTTTTTTTCAGATTATTTTCCATTATAGGTATTGCAAGGTGTTGAATATAGTTTCCTGTGCTATATAGTAAATCCTTTCTGCTTATCTATTTTTTGTATAGTACTTTGTATCTGTTAATCTCATACTCCTAATTTATGCCTCCCCCCTCTTTCCCCTTTGGTAACCATAGATTTGTTTTCTATGTCTGTGAGTCTGTTTCTGTTTTGTATATAGATTCATTATATTTTTTTTAGATTCCACATATGAGTGATATCATGTAATATTTGTCTTTCTCTGTCTGACTTACTTCACTTAGTATAATATTCTCTAAGTCCATCCATGTTGTTGTAAATAACAGTATTTCCTTCTTTGTTATGACTAATATTCCATTGTGTATATATATATCACATCTTTATCCAGTCATCTGTTGCTGGGCACTTGGGTCATTTCCATGTCTTGGCCATTGTAAACAATGCTGCTATGAACATTGGGGTGCATGCATCTTTTCGAATTAGTGTTTTCAACTTTTCCGGTTACATGCCCAGGAGAGGGATAGCTGGATCATATGATAGCTCTATTTTGACTCTTTAAGAAACTTCCATACTGTTTTCCATAGTGGCTGCACCAATGTATATTCCCACCAACAGTGTAGGTGAGTTCACTTTTGTCCACACCCTCTGCAGCATTTACTATTTGTAGACTTTTTAATGATGGCCATTCTGACCAGTGTGAGGTGATACCTCCGTGTGGTTTTGATTTGCATTTCTCTAATAATTAGTGATGTTGAGCATCTTTTCATGTGCCTGTTGGCCATCTGTATGTTTTCTTTGGAGAAATGTCTATTTAGGTCTTCTGTCCATTTTCTGACTTGGTTGTTTGTTTCTTCAATATTGAGTTGTATGAGCTGTTTGTATATTTTGGATATTAACCCCTTGTCGGTCGCATTGTTTGCAAATATTTTCTCCCAGTCTGTAGGCTGTCTTTTCATTTTGTTGATGGCTTCCTTTGCTGTGCAAAAGCTTTTAAGTTTGATTAGGTCCCATTTATTTATTTGCTTTTATTTCTTTTGCCTTGGGAGACTGATCTCAGAAAATATTGCTACAATTTATGTCTGAGAATGAAAAACATTTTTTAAAGTTACTGAGAGACAGAGGGAACAGGGTAGGAAGGAAAAGAATGGAAGCTAGACTTCTCTGAATATATCTTGTTTTGTATATTTGATTTTGAAAACATTTCTTTTAATTAGAAAACAAAATTAAATTTTTCAAAAGCAATTCTTAAAAACCAAAAACTGCATGAAATAAATGAACCAAATTGTCTATCAAATTGGCAGAAAAACCACACAGAGAATAATTATTTCAAGTTACTATTTTTAAGTACAGTAATTTGTCTATATATCCCTAGGGATATTCTCTAAAGGCAAAAGCAAATCCAAAAACACTTTAACTCCTTTCAGCAATCATGTTAGTGGTAGTGTTGGTGTTAGTATTCTGAGACTATTTCATGTAATATGTTGATAAAATTGGGAACCAAAACTTTTGCTATGAGAAAATAAATAGAGATACAGATTGAATAAAGCGTTAAATAAAGCCCTGTAGTCCTGAATTTGAATTAGAAGTGTTATGTATGAATTCATGATGTATTTTATCTTTATAGAAAAAAAGCATATATAGTGATATTTCCAAGCTCTGTCATTGAAAATGTCTAGAAAGAGTGACCTTATTGGACCATGGCAGCTGGACACTTCCTGCTTGCTCTCCCTGCCTCCCATGGGTGTTGATCCCAAGGGTGTTCCCTAATGAACAGCCTGTATTCAAATAACCAGCCACAGAAAACCCTCGGCCCTTAACATTGAACAGTCCTTCCTCTTCTGAAACGCCCCCAAATGGCTCCAACCAAAGACTGCCGAATGTACCTGAGTATCAATTGGAAAGTCTCCCCACTTCCAAAAATCCCTCCATAATAGAACACATCAATCAGAGACCATTTCAGCATTTCCTCTTTTTACTCTCTAACACCCTTGAACCCAGGTTGAAATGAAAGTGATAGTAGGTGGGTCCCCTCGTCCCAAGTATATGAGTGAAGAGCTTGTGTTAATTTTGTCTCAGACTTAGTTTTGCCTTTGACACATCTCAGAGTTAGGTTCCCGAGGAATCCAACCTGTGATAATTTATCTATTTATTTGCTTGTTCTCTGTCTCCCCCAACGTTCCCTGAGAGTAGTAAGGGCTTTGTGGTGTCTCCTAGTTCTCCAACCAGCTAGAGCAGTGCCTCACACTGGAAGCTGCTCGATAACGATTATGCTGGATCAAAGAGTGAAATGACATTTAAACTGAGACCTGAAAGACGAGGAGATAGCCAGGCAAAGATCTTATGGAAGAGCATTTGGGGTGTTGGGAACAGCAAGTAAAATTCCAGAAAGAGGGACTTCCTTGGTGGTCCAGTGGTTAAAAATCCACCTGCCAATGCAGGGGACGCGGGTTTGATCCCTCATCAGGGAACTAAGATCCCACATGCCACAGGGCAACTAAGCCCGTGCACCACAACTACTGAGCTCACGCGCCTCAACTAGAGAACCCGCATGCCGCAACTAGAGAGCCCATGCACCCTGGAGCCCACGCGCCACAACTAGAGAGAGAAAACCGGCACGCCACAACTAGAGAGGAGGCCACGCCCCACAATGAAAGATCCTGCCTGCCTCAACGAAGAACCGGTGTGCCACAACTAAGACCTGACACAGCCAAAAATAACTAAAATTATTAAATAAATTAAAAAAAAAAAAAAAGAGCTCTTTCCTTCCTGTTCTGGTCCCAGTTGTTTGCAACTGCAATTAAGTATTTGGGACAGTTAAAAGATTTTTGTTTGGTTTTGGTTTTGGTTTTGGTTTCCTATTTCTTCCTCACTCCTGTTTCAGGATCACTTGATTTTTATAAATTTAGCCAGGTACATGCAGACCAATGTATAACTACTCAATCTTAGATTTCTGTTCACAAGCCCTTATCAAACCTAAGTTTATTCCCATCCATTATTTATACTTCATGCCCTCCAAAGCATTTATTTGTGGGAGGACATGATGGTTGTTATGAACTTGACTTCAAGAAGTTGAGTATCTATCAGGAATCTGTTTCACAATTACCCCAGGGAGGAGGCCAGCATCTGTCTGGGTCCATAGTGGGGAGACTCAGATCGGAATCGTCTGGGAAAGCGTTTTCCCCACTCCCCTCCACTCATACATACATACATATTCTGTGTAGAGCCTGACCACATGTATTTTGCTTTCTGCTTTTTTTTTTTAATACTTTGAAAATGTCTTTTATTAAAGTAAAATTTGCACATGGTTAAAACATCAAATACTCTAGAATGGTTTCTCTTATCCTTCCCCTGGTGCTCTACCTTTATCTATTCCTCCTTTAACTCTTTGATTATCTTCTGAGGTTTATCTCTGTATCTCTAAATAATCTGCTTCTACCACTGTTTATTTATCATTTTAGATATTTTCTGTTCACTTACTGGCATGACAGCTGAGAATTTAGCTCAGTTACACACACACACACACCCCAACACTCTTTCTCTTCAAATATGATTAGAGTGTATTTTTAGTTCCTTCATTGATTTTCTTTGTATTTCTCTCCTTAGCATGTTGCAAGCTTTTATGAAAAGACTAGTAATCCTTTATTGTCATATGTAAGAATGAGGTATGAGAAAAATGGATTATGGACTATATATACTAGGATAGGTCTTATTGACTGGCTGAATTTCATCCACTTTAGGGTGAATAGGCTATTGTCTTAGGGATCCCAAAATGCTAGAAGTCATCATCTTTGCACGCGGGAGTTAATGCTTCTCCTGCCCTCACCTGCCCTGCTTCTCCCCAGATCATTACGTGTATTTAGAGAACGACCTGCCAATTCGTAATATTTTATTGTCTTATTATTATTGCTGTCGTTATTGTTGTTCATTTTGCTTAGATACTAGATGCCTGGCTGCTGGACATCCTGCGTGAAGTGTGAGAGAGGGATGGGGAAGCAATACTTCCTCTGCAGCAATCTGGTTGTCCCCGTTTTCACTTCCACTGACCCTCATGTCTCCCAGCTCTCCAGGTGTGCTCCATCCTTGCCTGTAGCCTGCGTTGCACAAACTCTAGGCCAGCAGGTCCTCTTCCCCACCACATCAGTCTTCAGCCTTCCATCAGCTTTCCTCTCCCTGGAACCTACTGGAATCCCTCATGCACGGATATTCCCCACTCCTACCACACACGCCTGACTGCTTACGGTCTCTTCTTTGTTATTGGCTTATACACTAAACAGTCCACTCTCTTGAACTGAAGGCTTACAACATAATTTAAGTTTAAAAGTGCTCACGATGGGAATTCCCTGGCAGTCCAGTAGTTAGGACTGTGTGCTTCCACTGCCAGCTGGGTTCAATCCCTGGTGGAGAAACTAAGATCCCGCAAGCCACGCAACCTAGGCAAAAAAAAAAAAAAAAGTGCTCACGAGGTGATTCTGAAGTGAGCCCACTCCCTTGAAGTCTCACTGTTGACCTAAATGCAGTGTGGTCCTCCCACCCCTAGTCTTCTCCTGCTCAGTAAAAGGTACCAACACGCCCCTAACTGGCCATAAACCTGGGTTTCATCTGATTCCTTCTTTATCCTCAATCTCCACATCTAATCCACCAGCAAGTTCTGTTATTTCTGCCACTTAAAAGCATCTCACGGGCAAAAAAGGAAACCTATAGGCCAAACTGAACTTAAAAATCCTAATTAAAGGAAAAAGCACGTTAAAGGAATAGCACACACCCTGACTAGGACCGGTTAATTCCAGGAATTCAAGGATGACTCAATATTAGGAAATTTACTAAAACAATTCCTTATATTAACAGATCAAAGAATTAAAATCATGTACTTTTCTTCATAAATGCTAAAAGGACATTTAATAAAATTTGACATCCGTTCTTGTTTTTAAAATCTCTACAAAATACAATAGAAAGGATAAAACAGCATGATAAAAACATGGACAAAGATGACAAAATTCTGGAGATGGATAGTGGTGATGGTTGCACAACAATGTGAATATACTTAATACCACTGAAACGTACTGGTAAATTTTGTGTTATGTATGTTTCACCACTATATGTATCCCAAAGTTAGCACCATGCTTAGTGGGAAAACAGTGAAAGTATTCTCATTTGACACTGGAATAAGACAAAGACGTTCACTATTATTACTATTATTTAAATTTAATCTGGAGATACTAGCTAATGTAATTAGGCAAAAGAAACAAGTTAAGGAATAAAATTGGAAATGAGAAGGTAAAATTATTATTTACATTTGATACAATTGTATACCTAGAAAATCAAAAGAATCAACTGAAAAATCATTATAGAAATCAGATAATTCAATAAAATGTATAGATACAAAATTAATAAATAGAAATATATATGCAAAATTAATATATAGCCTTCATATACACAAACAGAAGAGCTATTGGAAGAAAAGATCCCCATTTACAAAAGCCACTAAAAAAATAGATAAAATACCTGGGAATATACTTAAAATAGTTGCATGATGTATATGAAGAAAACTTTTAAAAATAAAAATACTATACAAACGGCTCATATAACTCAATATCAAAAAACCAAACAACCAAATCAAAAACTGGGCATAAGACCTAAACAGACATTTATCCAAATAAGAGATACAGATGGCCAACAGATGTATGAAAAGATGCTCAGAAATCTAATTATTAGAGAAGTGCAAATCAAAACCCACCATGAGACATCACCTCACACCAGTCAGAATGGCTATCATCAAAAAATCTACAAATAATGAATGCTGGAGAGGGTGTGGAGAAAAGGGAACCCTCCTACACTGTTGGTGGGAATGTAAATTGGTGCAACCACTATGAAAGACAGTATGGAGGTTCCTCAGAAAACTAAAAATAGAGCTCCCATATAATTCAACAATCTCACTAGTCAAGACATGGAAGCAACCTAAGTGCCCATCAACAGATGATTGGATAAAGAAGGTGTGTGTGTGTGTGTGTGTGTGTGTGTGTGTGTGTGTATATATATATATATACACACAATGGGATATTATTCAGCCATAAAAAAGAATGAAATATTGCCATTTGCAGCAACATGGATGGACCTAGAGAATACTAAGTGAAGTAAGTCAGATAAAGACAAATTATTATATGATATCGCTTATATGTGGAATCTAAAAAATAATACAAATGAATCTATATACAAAACAGAAACAGACTCACAGATATAGAAAACAAACTTATGGTTACCAAAGGGGAAGGGGGGGAGGGATAAATTAGGAGTGGGGGATTAACAGGTACAAAATATTATACATAAAATAGATAAGCCACAAAGATTGACTGTAAGCACAGGGAACTATATTAAATATCTTGTAAAAACATATAATGGAAATAATCTGAAAAAAATTATATATATATATCTGAACCACTTTGCTATACACCTGAAACTAACACAATATTGTAAATCAACTATACTTCAATAAAAAAAATAAAAATAAAAAGTAAAAACACTAGAAGAAAGCATATAAGCACTCTTTTATAAGTGTAGAATGGCCTATCTAATTTGATCCAGAACCCAGAGCCATAAAAGAAATGATTAATATCAATGACAAAAAATTAAATATTTCTGTATGGCAAATTGCACCATAAGCAAAGTCAAAAGACAAACAACAAACTGGAACAAATGATTGCAATTCAAATGACATATAAAGGGCTTCTACGAATCAAAAATAAAATACCATCAGCCTAGAAGAAAAATTGCTGGAGGCTATGAGTGGGCAGTTCACAGAGAAGGAAATACAAATGGCTCTTAAATATGGGGGAAAATGGTCAACCTTGCTCGTAATAAAAGAAATAAATAATTAAAGCAACACTGAGAAATTCATTTATCAGATGCACGAGCTCCAAAAATTTGATAATCCAATAATTGGCAAAGATGTGGGGGAAAGGGTCTCTCAGACATTGCTGGTTGGGACTGCAAATCGGTAGGACCTCTGGGAGGGGTGAATGACAATGTCTGTCAAAACTACAAATGCACCCAGGAATTCCACTTTGAGGAATTTATCCTACAGATATACTCACATGTTGCACAACTTGGCATATGCAGCATTGTTTGTAACAGCGAAAGTTTGGAAACAACCAAAATGTCTATCACTAGGGAAGAGGTCAAATAAATTATGGTACATGCACTCAATGGAACGCGATGCAGTCATCAAAATGAGTGAGGTATCTGTTGAGATGCTAATACGGAGCTTCAAGATACATTAAGAAAAAAAGCAAGGTACAGACGCTGCATAAAATATACTAACATTTGTGGAAATGTATTTGCTTGCATATAAAAAAAATCTCTGGAGGAATACATAAGCAGTGAATACAGTGTGATACTTCTGGGGAGAACTAGGTGCTTGGTTAGAAGGGAAATTTTCACTCTATTTCTTTTTGTACCTTTTGAATTTTGAATCATGTCAATGTATTGTCTATCCAAAAAAAATTTTTAGACAGATTTTATTTAATTAATTATTTATTTATTTTTGGCTGCGTTGGGTCTTCGTTGCTACGAGCGGGCTTTCTCTAGTTGCGGCGAGTGGGGGCTACTCTTCATTGCTGTGCACAGGCTTCTCATTGTGGTGGCTTCTCTTGTTGCGGAGCACAGGCTCTAGGAGCGTGGGCTTCAGTAGTTGTGGCATGCGGGCTCTAGAGCGCAGGCTCAGTAGTTGTGGTGCACGGGGCTTAGTTGCTCCGCAGCATGAGGGATCTTCCCGGACCAGGGATCAAACCTGTGTCCCCTGCATTGGCAGGTGGATTCTTAACCACTGAACCACCAGGGAAGTCCCAGACAGATTTTAATAAAATAAAGTGTATCTCCAATCTGCCTATTCCTCCCCATCTCCATTGCCACTTCTGTTTTCTTAATGACTTAAAGACTTAAATGGGTCCTCCTACAAGGAACTTCCCCTAACTATTCTAAGTGGTTTTCTACCTCTCCACCATGTTCTTTCCCATTGCTACACTCAGTGATAAAAGCTATGAAGGTAATGAATACTCTGTAATTATATGCTTCATTTTGTTTCATTCATTCATCCATTCATTCATTCATCTCTGGTCGCCTGTTTCCCTGCCCCACGAGGGCAGGAAATTCTTAATGATTGACTCACTACTGTAAACCCAGCACTTAGGCCAGTGTCTGGCACAATCAACGTTTGTCAAATGATTGAAAGTTTACAAAGAATGAGATTGTCTCACTCTGATATTCTTCTCAGCAAAGGCAGACATTATTGTCCTCATTTTCTAGATGAGGAAATTAAGGCTCAGAAAGGATTCATCTGAAGCCACACAGCTGGTAAAGTGGCAAAGCTGAAACTTCTGTTCCCAATCCAAGACTCCTTACAACAGCAGGTCTATACTTGTCACAATCTTAGGACTACTCTGCTGGAGTCCCACCCTCACCCTCACCCCAAGGTACTCCAGGTAGATTTCCAGGCTATCATCGACAAATGCAGGGGTTCTTAACAGGGACCCTCTTGGTGGGTTTTAGTAGGCCTATCAACCTTTCTACATTGCATGGAGAATTTTACATGTAGGTTCATTTGTATGGGGAGTCTCCAAGGTTTTCATCATCTTCTCAAAGAGTCTGTGACACACCTCCACCAAGTGAGTTCCCATGTCAGAGATTCATTCATTAAGGCTTCAGAAGATGTTTACCTTGTTAGGAGGGTTGTTAAGGAATCTGAAGCACTGGCTTCGGAATTGAGACAGGAGGGAAGAGGGCAGGGCACAACCATTAAAAGAATGACAGAGTCTTTGAGGACAAAACAAAAACTGGTTAGAACCCACTAGGCACAAGATGGCGGAAGAGTTGACTTCCAGTAGACCTTGAGCCTCATTATACACTCATTGTAATACATTAGCATATGCTAAATGACGCACCCATCAGCGCCATGATGGTATCTCCAATCTGCCTATTCCTCCCCATCTCCATTGCCACTTCTGTTTTCTTAATGACTTAATGACTTAAATGGGTCCTCCTACAAGGAACTTCCCCTAACTATTCTAATGGTTTTCTACCTCTCCACCATGTTCTTTCCCATTGCTACACTGCTACACAGTTCCGAGGCTGACCATAAAAGGCCAAAAAGTGGGTGGTGCCCAATTCCTGGAAATCCCCGCCCCTTTCTCTATTAGCCTATGAAATTCCCAGCCCACAAAAATTAACCACCCCCGCACCCCAGGGGCCACTCTCACCTTCCGAGATGGCCTGCATTCTGCCTATGGAATGTGTATCTCTCTAAATAAACCTGCTTTCACTTTACTATAGGTCACTCTTGAATTCTCTCCTGCATGAAACCAAGAACCCTCACTTGGTGGCCCATCCCAGGAACTCACCTGAGACCTGGGACATAACCACCCTCTCACGCCCCATTTTCCTGCAACAGAATCACTAGTATGAGCCATGGGAATTGGCATTGATGAGGGCAGAAAAACAGAACTGACAGAATCTGAACCTCTCATCCTCCCCACCACCTCAACAACACCTCCACTCTTATTCCCAGCTGTCCTCAGGAGAGACTAGAAAACATGTCCCTTTGTTTACTACCCTCTGAAGCAATTCAGCATAAAAAAAAATCTGTAAAATATTTTGTATCTTTTTCCCTCGTAGTAATTTAGTCTACCAGGAAGTGCACCATGGGATCTGTAGACCAGTTCAAAACCCAGTTCTTGGAACTTGTACAGTTGGCGGTCTGTCGTATCCCTTGGTTTCACAGGCGCAGATTCAACCAGCTGCAGATTGAAAATACTCCCCCTCACCCCCTAAATTCCAGAAAGCTCCAAAAAGCAAAATTTGAATTTTCCAGGCACTGGCAACCATTTACATAGTATTTACATTGTATTTACAACTATTTACATGGCATTTACATTGTATTAGGTATTATAAGTTACCTAGCAATGATTTAAAGTATATGGGAGGATATGTGTAGGTTATATGCAAATATATTTTATATAAGGAACTTAATTATCCATGGACTTTGGTATTGGGGTGGGGGGTGGTCCTGGAACCAATCCTCAGAGGATACCTAGGAACCACTGCAATTTACTTCTTCAGGACAATTTCCTTATCTACTTCAAGGCTTTTGTGAGGAACGAATTAACAATTGTTCCATGTATTGTGAAGCAGGGTGGAGAAGGCGGTCTCTAGCCTTGACAGAAAGATCTACAAGACAATAACTTATCTTCTTTAATATTCCCCCTCCTGCTCTTCCTCCCCTCCCCCAGGGAGAGAATCAAGGCTGATTTCTCTTCCCGCATTACCAATATCCTCTTCTTGACAAAAGCACCCTCAGGGTGAAACTCTGCTGCTCTGGAAAGAAGACAGTCTTGAGCTAGAAATAAACTTAGCTAGAGTGCTTATTTTCTGTGTAGCTTTGGGCAAGTCATATGCTCTGTCTGAGGCCCAGTTTTCTCATCCATAAAATAGGAGTAATATTCAAATTGTAGGGTAGTGCCAGGCCCGTAAGCATTCAATAATGGTGGTTATTATTGTAACTGTGTGCTGTTTCCAGCCCAGGCCCTCGGCCAGATTCTTTCCTGTGGAGCAGCCTGGAACTATGTCTGCACAGAGAACAAATAAACAGAAGTAGGAACATGTAATGTAAATGGAATCATACAGTATGTAGTCTTTTGTGTAAGACTTCTTTCATTCAGCATAATATTTTGAAATTCATCTATGTCTTAGGTATATCAGTAGTGGATATATTTCATTGCATGAATATACCACAGTTTATTTAGCCATTCTGTTGGTAGACATCTAAGCTGTTTCCAGATTTTGCCTATTATGAATACAGTCGCTAATTATATTCCAGTACAAGTCTTTGTTTGAATGTGTGCTTTCATTTCTCTTGGGTAAATACCTAGGAGTGGAATTGCTAGGTCTTAGGAAAGGCGCATTTTTAACTTCACCATTTCTCACTCCTATCAACAAAATATGAGAGTTCCAGTTGCTCCACAGCCTCACCAACCGGAAGTGGGTGTTGTTCTAATCTAATCATCATATAGAAGGAAGGATTTGCTGAAGTGAAAACTCTCCTCTTCTTTCTTTCTTTTTTTTTTTTTTTTTAAATAAATTTATTTATTTATTTTTGGCTGTGTTGGGTCTTCGTTTCTGTGCAAGGGCTTTCTCCAGTTGCGGCAAGCGGGGGCCACTCTTCATCGCGGTGCGCGGGCCTCTCACTGTCACGGCCTCTCCCGTTGTGGAGCACAGGCTCCAGACGCGCCAGCTCAGTAGTTGTGGCTCACGGGCCTAGTCGCTCTGAGGCATGTGGGATCTTCCCGGACCGGGGCACAAACCCGTGTCCCCTGCATTGGCAGGCGGATTCCTAACCACTGCGCCACCAGGGAAGCCCTCTCCTCTTCTTTCTTGATGTCAACTTCCTCATTAGATTCCTAAGGCCTCACGTGGCTCCCCAAGAACTCTTCTTCAATCTCTTACAGGTGTTGAAGACAAGCAAACTCTACCCAGAGAGGAACTAACCTGAATGAATTTGGATTTGTTGAAACTAAATGGAAGATGCATGAAAACAAAAATTGATCTGCCTCCCAGACATCATAAGAATTTCTGAGACTTGCCGACTAAAAAAAATGCATAACCTAAAAGTTGAAAATTATGTTTTATTTGGCGGATGTACTGAGGACTTCATCCCAGAAGACAGCCTCTCAGAAAGTTCTGAGGGACTGTTCCGAAGAGGTAAGGGAAGAGCCAAGATATACAGGAGTTTGCAAAAACAAACCAGGTAGTTGAACATCAAAAGATTTCTGCTAATTAAAGAAAAACCAAGCGTCTCAAGTTAATGAATTTGGCGCTTTTCTATGTATGGGAAGACATGAGTCTGGGCTCATTGAAATCATTCCTCTGATATGCTCCTAGGGCCAGTATCCTGTTTTTCTCCATCCAGAATCCTCTCAGGGTGCACAGTGTGTGTGTGGTGGGGGGCGGGGTGGTGCCTGTAGTGGCTGATGGCTTGATGGCCACAACATCCTTTGTTTACTGATATGGCAGGCGATGTCCACAGACTCAAGTTACCTGATTGGTCTATTTTAAATCTAATTCCCTGAATAAATATTTAAGTGCTATTTGTTCAATAACCCAAGATTGACTAGATCTCTAGATACCAAACGTCATCTGTTAACTAAATCCCATTTGGAGAAGCCCTTTTCAGGTTTATTAAATTTATTGCAAGGGAGGAGTAGAAATTCCCATTACCAACAAGCTTAACTTTGGAAAGACCAGCAAAGCCTCATAAAATTTTGTAGGAGGAAAGGGCCCTGAGGTTCACCTAGCCCAGTGGATCTCAAACTCTGATATGTATACAAAACAGCTAGAATTGGCAGATTTGTCAGACTCAGAGACTGACTCTGTAGGTTGGGGCCCAGGAATTTTCATTTTCAGCAAGCAAGCCTCCACCTGACTCTCATGCCAGTTGTCTGAAGATCTCAGACCACAATTTGGGGAAAACTGATTTAATCGAAACATCTTCCCCTAATGAAAAACCAGTTTATGACAGAACAGTTACGAGGTACCACAATAAAAAAAGAAAACTGATTTCCTTCATTTTGCTATTCTTGGAATCTCCTAGGTCCAGCTGCCTTGGAAGAAAAAAATTATAGCACATTTAAAAGTCTATTTGCAAAGCTTCTCCCATTGAACAGGTTCTCATTCTCAAGTTGTTGAAATTCTGTATTTTCTGAATTATCATACACGGGTTAATTTCCAAGAGGCAGTGATGTAGGTGCCAGAAATAGGGTCTGGCACTCAGGGCACAGTGGGAGAGCAGGGGCTGGGGCCCACACAGAAGCCTTCCGGAATCTGGTTCTGCCTCAAGACTGATGCCCATGCATTGACCACCAGACTGGTTTGTCACGCTCTTCATCTCAACAATGAATTATATTTTAAATTCTTCTCTAGAATTTCTCCTCTAGGAAATACAATGATTTCAAAGGCGATAGAAGGCAAAGGTGAATCCTATATCTAGGGTAAATTTTTCCTAACACATATTCTTATCCACTGAAAGCTTCCCTCTGCAATTAGGTTTCAGCTAAGCAAAATGGCAGGGGATGGCTCTGCCTGTGCCATCCTCATTTGCCCAAGGCATGCTTAATACTTTAGAGTTTTAAAATGATGATTGATTGCTTATAAATTCATAAAATAGTTACTAAATAGACCAAAGCTCCTTTAGTCTTTGGATAGCATTTCTGTAGGAAGAGTTGAAACATTACTTTTTAACACAGTTGAATCATATTTGACTTAAAATATTTACCAGAAAGAGGCATGTAAATACCAGCATGTATACGGGATGTGCTATTGTTTCCTTGTGAAAATTTGGAAGGAGATTCATTCTTGATTGTACCAATGACTGACAGTCCCTGGATGATGAATCCAGTGACGTCTTCAGTCACCATGCAGCTGCTCCATTGTGTTAACAGTGAAGTTGGCTCCATTTGCTTGCTTTATTCTGCTGCAGAACATAAAATATATTACATGATTATGCAGGTATCCCTCAAATGAAAGAACACATGCGTTCCAAAAAAGTGTGCTGTAAAGTAAATTTGGATTCAATGAATCTGACTTACCCATTGACTTCTATTATAGAATCCAAAATACATACCTCAGGGGTGGGAAAATTGGTCCTTAGATGTAATACATTTATACTTACTAATGCAGCAGCGCCTGTAATGAGACATATTCAAAGGGAAAACAACTCCCTGATAAAATATTAACAATAATGCATTCACACTGAATATAAGTCACATTATTTTAAAACCACTGCAAGTAGAACTATAAACAGTGCCAAATTCCAGAAGCTTGACTATTTCACATGCGGTTTCCAAGATGTAATCAGCTATTAAACTTCCACCGTTTACCAGCCTTGAACTACAAAATACTTCATAAAAAAATTTTATGTCCAAAAGTTTTATTCCGGTATGGGAAAGGAATATTAGTCTTCTTCTGCCCTTGAAAATTCCATCTTCTAGTTGGGAAAAAGGGGTGACCTAGACGCATTCACTCACTCATTCTTTCATTCATTCATCTGAATGCCTACTATGTCTCAGACGTTCTGCTAGCTGCTGAGGTTAAGAAAATAAAATGCAAACTTCCTATTTTCAAGGAGAACAACAAGAGAGCAGACAACTGTCCTTCAGAGCTCAGATAGAGTTAAGCACGAGATGTTAGCCCAGCCCATAGGAAGTACACTTAATACAGACCTTTGAAAAATGATGTCACATTTGAACATTTAATGCAAGATCTCAAACTGGTGGAGTTATGGCTCAATCCAACGTGAAGGTGAGTTTTATTTGGCCTACTTAGAGTTTAAAAAAAAAGAGCTAACATTTGTAAATTGGAAGATTTCACACACACAAAAAAATTCAGTTTTCTGGATTTTCTTGAAAAACCAAACAATCTGACAGTATTAGGCACACATTTCCATGTTTTAGCATTTGGTAGACTTGAGTAGTAGCTATCTCTTTTTAGAAGGGTTTTAAGTTCTCTAGCTAATAACAATCCCCACTACTACTTCTTGCTGCCCCAACGTTGGGAATGAGAATCAGTTGCCATTTATCATCACACTTGAATTGTTGTTTTTCTTGTCATAGAGAACTATTTCTCAGAACCTATATCTCTATATAAAAGAGAAACATGAAAGGTAGACCAAGATGGTCACCCGTTTCAAGAAAATAAAAATGAGCATATTACTTCTATGGTCTTTACTCATTACACTAGAGTCTGAAACTCTTGTTCTAAGGACCAATAGGAATTAGTCAAATGGAGATTGAGGGAAGGACGTTAGAAGAGTAGAGGGAACAGCATGGGCAAAATGATGGCTGAGTGGCCAGTGCATGGGACTACAGATATTTCAGTATAGGGGTGGGGGGTGTCTATAATGGAAAAGCAAGAGATGACCCAGAAAGAAGTCTAAGCCAGTCCTCTTCCAGCACAAAACTGTGCCTAACAGCTTTGAGGAACTGATTCTACATCAGCCCAAGTCTACTTCTTCATTCCAGATACCAGGACAAGCCCTACCTCCTTGATTAGAGTTTCAAATAGGATTGCCAGATAAAATACAGGGTACCCAGTTAAATTTGAATTTCAGATAAACAATGGATACGTTTTTAGTATAATAGTTGGGACATACTTATACTCAAAAAATTATTCATAAAAAATTATTCATTGCTTATCAGAAATTCAAATTTAACTGGATAACTGGTACTTTTATTTGCTAAATCTGGTGACATTTAATGGCTAGGCCCTACCAGGGTTATTATTTCTATTTTTCATAATTTATTTCTATTTCCATATTAAAACACAGTTTTCAAATTATTACTTTAAAATAAAGGTGTCGGGACTTCCCTGCTGGTGCAGTGGTTAAGACTCTGCCCTCCCAATGCAGGGGGCCCAGGTTCGACCCCTGGTCAGGGAACTAGATCCCACATGCATGCCACAATTAAGAGTTCACATGCCACAACTAAGGAACCCACCTGCCTCAACTAAGACCCAGCACAACCAAATAAATATTAAAAAAATAAATAAATATATTTTAAAATAAATTAAAAAATAAAATAAATTTAAAAAAATAAAGGTGCCCTCTGAGATATCCCAAAATAAACTTAGTGTGCTAGTGGAAAATTAACCATTCTCCTTGTATTGATTTGCTTCTCACCGTATGTTGCCTTAGCCTTCTTTAGCTGTCTTAACTCTTATCCATCTTGCATTCAACCCTGTGACATGTAGAAATTACCAACAGAGCCTGTAAACTATTGGTGACCTACATGGAGAAGAAAGAAATGGACAGGAGAGAACAAGATATGAAGACTCTAAAACAAAAGACCAGGACCTCCCTGGTGACGCAGCGGTTAAGAATCCGTCTGTAAATGCAGGGGACACAGGTTTGAGCCCTGGTCCGGGAAGATCCCACATGCCGCAAAGCAACTAAGCCTGTGCACCACAACTAGTGAAACCCGTGCGCCTAGAGCCTGTACTCCACAACAAGAGAAGGCACCGCAATGAAGCCTGTGCACCGCAACGAAGAGTAGACTCCGCTCGCCGCAACTAGAGAAAGCCCGCGCACAGCAACGAAGACCCAACACAGCCAAAAATAAATAAATAAAATAAACAAATTTATTTAAAAAAAGAGAAAAACGATTACTGAGATCTTGTTAACATGACACTGGAACCAACTTGAAGATATTTCCAGTACTGGCCAAAGATGGGAAAATTTGAGCACCAAAAGAGTACTGAATGTAATGGGTTGAAACACATCAAATATATAAAATCAGTACGTCATAAAGATGCTAATAAGAAAACAAACTTCATTAGTCAACTTTGCTATGGTATCAAGTAATTCTTTTGCAAACTGATATATAGAGCTGTGGTAGGCAGAATTATCAAAATGGCCCACGAAAATTCCTATCTCCCAGTTATTCAAACAGTAAACTAGGTATGGCTGTGAAAGGACTTTGCAGAAGTAATCAAAGTCCCAAATTAGTTAATCTTAAAATACAGAGATTTATCAGTGTGGGCCTGACTCAATCAGGTCAGCCCTGTAAAAGCTGGGAGTTTTCTCCAACTGGTGGCAGGAGAGGAAGTGAGAGCTTCTAAGTGTGAGACGGACTCCATGGCCGTTGTTGGTCTGAAGATGGAGGGAGCCACATGGGAAGGAATGCAGGTGGCCTCTAGGAGCAGAAGTGTCACTAGATGACAACCGCAAAGAAACAGGGACCTCAGATTTATAATAGCAAGGAAGTAGATTCTGCCCAAACCTGAATTAGCTTGGAAGCAGATTCTTCTCCAGAACTTCCAAATAAGATTTTGGCCCAGCTAATACCTTGACTTTGACCTTGTGAGACCCTAAGTGAAGCCTGACTGGACTTTTGACCTTTAGAATTGTGAGATAATAAATGAATGTTATTTTAAGCTGCTACATTTGTGGTGATTTGCTATGTAGCAATAGAAAACGAATACGAGGACTTCCCTGGTGGCGCTGTGGTTGGGAGTCCGCCTGCCAATGCAGGGGATGTGGGTTTGAGCCCTGGTCCAGGAGGATCCCACATGCTGCGGAGCAACTGAGACGGGGGCACCACAATTTCTAAGCCCGGGCGGCCGGAGCCCGTGCTCTGCAGTGGGGGAGGCCTCCACGGTGAGGGGCCCGCGCACCGTGATGAGGAGTGGCCCCTGCTCGCCGCAGCCAGCGGGAGCCTGCATGCAGCAATGAAGACCCAACACAGCCAAAAAGAAAAATAAATAAATAAATAAATAAAAGAAAACGAATACGAGAGGGAACAAATCAGAATGTACAAACTGTCCAAACTGTATTTCAAGGTGTCTTAATCAGCTCAGACTGCTATACAAGTTACTATAGACTTAGTAACAGTAAGTTTATTGTCTGTCTGTGAGTCTATTTCTGTTTTGTAAATAAGTTCATTTGCATCATTTTTATAGATTCCACAAATAAACAATATCATATAAAAAAAAAGTTACTATAGACTGGATGCCTTAAATAACAAACAATTATTTCTCATGGTTCTGAAGGCTGGGTGCTTGTCCAAGATCAAGGTGCTTGCAGATCCATTGTCTGATAAGGACCTGTCTCCTGGTTTGCAGACTACCATCTTCTTGCTGTGTCCTCACATGGCAGAGAGCAGAAAGAGAGGAAGCAAGCTCTCTCATGTCTCTTATAAGGACACTAATCCTATTCATGAAGGCTCCATTCTCATGACTTAATCACCTCCCAAAGTCTCCATATCCAAAACCCATCACATTGGAGATTAGGGTTTTGACTTTTGAATTTGGGGGTACACAAACATGCAGTCTATAACACAAGGTAATAATTGGTGGGGGAACAGTCTTCTTGATATAACAATTCTAGGCAATAAATACAAAAGAAATGTTAGAATTAGGAAGTTACCATTCTGCAACCACAAATGAAATCATGGATCTAGACAATGACCATCAATAACTGCTAAAGTCATGTAGATAAAAGGTTGGATCAAACTGACAGTACCTAACCCCTCTGATTCATCTTAACATCACACAAAATGAAATCTCCTGATGTGATACAATGGGAAGTACACAACACTACCTACATAGTATTTTTGCCAAAAGGACTAAATCTGAATTTAAGCAAGCTTCCATAAGAATATGTGAAAGATTAGGGCTGGAAGAACACACTAAATGACACCACAAGGATGGAATCAGCCAAATGTAGACCATAGACATATCTTAAAGCAATGACCCAGAAAGAGACAGGTATATCAACGAAATGAAATGGGTAGACCAAGTGTGAATTCTGATTCAAACAAACCAATTATAAAAAAATTTTGAAAACTAAAAATAGAGTTGCCATATGATCAAGCAATCCCACTTCTGGGCATATATCCAGAAAAAAACTATAATTTGAAAAGGTACATGCACCCTTATGTTCATAGCAACACTATTTATAATAGCCAAGACATGGAAACCACCTAAATGTCCATCAACATAGGAATGGATAAAGAAGATGTGGTATATATATATATACAATGGAATACTACTCAGTCATAAAAAAGAACGAAATAATGCCATTTGTAGCCACATGGATGGACCTAGAGATTATCATATTAAGTGAAGTAAGTCAGAAAGAGAAAGACTACCATATGATATCATTTATATGTGGAATCTAAAATATGACACAAATGAACTTATCTATGAAACAGAAACAGATTCACAGACATAGGGAACAGACTTGTGGTTGCCAAGGTGGAGGGGGCATGGGGGAGGGATGGACTGGGAGTTTGGGGTTAGGAGATGCAAACTATTACATATAAAATGGATAAACAACAAGGTCCTACTGTATAGCACAGGGAACTATATTCAATATTCTGTAATAAACCATAATGGAAACGAACATGAAAAAGAATATTAAAAGGATTTTTTGAGACATTTAGGAGAAGCTGAACATATAAGATATTAAGAAATTATAATTCATTTTATTAGGTATGATAATGGCATTATGGTCATGTTTTTGAAAATCACAAATACTCACCAAAGCTTTTATCAGTAAAATGTTGTGGTGTCTAGATACCTCTTAAAATATTCCAGAGGAAAAAAAAAAGAAATGGGAGTGGGATAGATGAAACAAAAATGGTAAAATGTTGACCATTGCTGAAACTGGCTGATGGGTAGTATTTTTGCATATGGTTGAAAATTTCCATACTATAACTTTTTTTAATGCAAAAAAAGCCTTTCAGTCATCATGCATAGCAGATGCACAAAAAACGATTACATTAAAAAACTTCTACTGTGAGTTTCTGTAACCATTGCTCTCCTCTGTGCCCTTAAGTAGCTGGAGAGAAAAACCTGAGCAAGGATAGTCTCTCCATGAGTCCAGTTCTCCGATCACTCATGAGTATGGAGTAGGGAAATAGTTCTTGAACCAGGTACCCCAAACACCAAATGTAAAAGAAAATATTTATAAATTGAGCTATGATAACATTAAGAATTTCTATTAATCAAAAGACCTTTTAAAGGGGAATTAAAAGATAATCCCCAAATAGAATATATTTAAAGTGAGACTACTTGCCAATACTGTGTATTTTCCCCATCCACACTCAGCTATGAGGGCAGGCATAGAGTAGGCAGAGAGTTAGGTTTACCCAGAGCTGGGTTTTTGTCCCCTCAAGTACCACAGAGGACCATGAACCAGGGGTTTGTGTTCTCAATGCGTGAGAGTGACCGGAAGACAACAGACTTTAATTGTTCAGGTTGCAAAGGAACCGGGGTTGTGAAGGCAGAGGAAGAAGCAAAAATGCTCTGTAAGCAGCAAGGAAGGGTAAAGAGAACACCTTGAAACCCAGTGGTATGAGGGGTAAGGGAGAGAAAGCGCTCACACCCCTTTCCCTAAAGGGCTGCAGGGGAAGCAGTGTCCTGTGGTTAGAGCAGGAAATCGAAGTGCAGATTTAGAGACGAGATTGAGGATTTAGAACGTTTTCCTGATAACTGACCATGAGTTCCTGAGTGCACAGTGGAAGGTATATTATTAGGGCTCTCCAGAGAAACAGAACCAATAGGTTATATATAGATACATAGAAAGAGATTTATTATGAAGGGTGACCTCATGCAATTATGTGGCTGAGAAGTCTCACAGTCTGCCATCTGCAAGCTGCAAGGAGAGCTGGTGATGTATAGTTCCATTCCAAACCTGAAGGCCTGAGGATGAGGGGAGCCGCTGGTGTAAGCCCCAGTCTAAATACAAAGGCCCGAGATGTCCTAGGGCAGGAGAAGATGGACGTCCCAGATCAAGCAGAGAGAGCAAATTCACCCTTCCTCCACCTTCTTGACCTGTTCAGGCGGTCGACTGATTGGAATGATGCCCACTGGCCTTGGTGAGGGCGATCTGCTTTACTCAGTCTACAGATTCAAATGCTCATCTCTTCCAAAGATACCCTTACAGACACACCCAGAAATAATGTTTTAACAGCTACCTGGGCTTCTCTTAGCCCAGTCAAGTTGACACATAAAATTAACCATCACAAAGGATTTGGGGTAGGTATGGAACAGGAGAGTGAGTCATACTAGGGGATAAACGGAGGCATTAGTGAATATAAATGCTGGTGACTGAGGTACACAGGGATGTGACTCGTCCTGACGATCTCTGAGCAGAAAGAAGGTGGGTGATCAAAAGGAGTTATACCTTCCCCCTTGGGATCGGTCTGGTCTAGGGTGATAACAGCCTGAATGAGGTCCAAGGCAGAGATGGATAACAGAGTCCCTGTAATGCTAGAACCAGCATGATAGTAAAACAGAGAAAAGTTAAATGTGACTCTGATCTTTCTGGTCTGAGTGACTAAAGTCATGGGGCTATTTTTACCTAAAGTAAAAAATTCAGTAGTTATAGCAGGTTTGACAGAGATAATAATTAATTCGATGAAATGAAGAATAATTACCATAGGATTAAATTAACTCAAGAACATAGGATGGTTTCAAACAGTAAAAATGTTTTGATTAAGACTTTCTATGAAATTGTCTTTCTTTTTGAAGAATAACTTTTAAGCTTCAATCCCTCCTAGGAAGGACTAGAGAAATATGAAAATATTACAAAGCAATACTGAAACAGTGAGCAAGGGTTTATGTTTTTTTTTTAATGTTCTCAATGTTTATAGGTGTTAGCATGTGACATTTCAATTTGGCTACTACAAATAGTCTAAGACAAATGCAAATAAAAAACATAAAGCAGTACTTCTACCCACATTCTAGAAGGGAAAACATGAAAAATAGATAATACCAAGTGCTAGCAAGTATATGGAGCATGTGAATCTCCCATACACTGCTGGTATGCACTGGTACAACCATTTCGGATTAACCATTTGGCAGTATTTACTAAAAAATGAACATACCCATAACAGCGACTCTACTCCTAGGTAAAACACCCACACATATGTTCATAGCAGCACTTTCCATAAAAACCTCCAACTGGAAATAACCCAAATGTTCGTCAATGGCAGGCTGGATAAATAAATCCATTTAATGAGTTCATACAATGGAGTACTATAGAGCAATCAGAATGATGAACTACAACTACATGTAATAGTGTGATTGAATTTCACAAACATAATGTTGAGCAAAAGAAGCCAGACCACAAGAAATAATACATATACTACATGATTCCATTTCTATAAAGTAGGAGTCATCAAACTACAGCCCATGGGCTGGACACATGTTTTATAATTCAAGTTTTATTGGGACACAGCCACACTCATTTGTTGGTGTATTGTCATCAGCTGCTTTAGTGCTTCAACTGCAGAGTTGAGTAGTTGTGACAGAGACCATCTGGCCTGCAAGCCTAAAATATTTATTACCTGGCTCTTTAAGAAAAAAGTTGTAAAGTCCAAAAACAGGCAAAATTAATCTATGGTGTTAGAAGTCAGGACCAGAAATCTGTAAATATTATGATGAGTTTGTCCTCTTCTCAAATCCACTAAAGAAAATTTCACCTTGACCACAGATGTGGCAACTATTACAAATAAGAATTTCTGATTTTTATTCACTAGTATTGTGTATGTCGTTGTACCCTCATTAATAACAGGTTTCCAGGGACACACTTAAAAGGATTGAAGTAGAAGTAAAACATTAGTTCAGAAAATATTGTCTCTAAGGACTTCCCTGGTGGCACAGTGGTTAAGAATCCGCCTGCCAATGCAGGGGACACGGGTTCGAGCCCTGGTCCAGGAAGATTCCCACATGCCATGAAGCAACTTAAGCCCATGCGCCACAACTACTGAAGCCCGCGCGCCTAGAGCCCGGGCTCTGCAAAAAGAGAAGCCACCGCAGTGAGAAGACCACGCACCACAACAAAGAGTAGCCCCCGCTCTCTGCAACTAGAGAAAGCCCGTGTGCAGTAACGGAGACCCAACACAGCCAAAAATAAATACATTTATTAAAAAAAAAAAGAAAATATTGTCTCTAATTCAACCAAGGACAGTGCATACACATACACACACACACACACACACACACACACACACACACTCACCCCCCAAAGGTGACAGTTGGCAATGTCTGGAGATACTGGTTGTCACAAGTTGGGGTACAGGGTGCTACTGGTATCTAGTAGGTAGAAGCCAGGGATGCTGCTGAACGTTCTGCAGTGCACAGGACAGTCTCCCATAATAAGTACCCAGCCCCAAACATCAAGAGTGCTCAGGTTGAGAAACTCTGGTTTGATGAATGTCGAAATAAATTTAGTGCCTCCAGAAGAAGCCAGATATAAAATGATAATAATAGTAAGACTAAAGCTGTGCTGTCCTATAACTTTCTGCAATGGTGGAAACTTCCTATATCTGTGCAGTTCAATAGCCATTAGCTATATTGGGTATTGAGCACTTGAAATATGGCTAGTACAACTTAGGAACTGAATGTTTAGTTTATTTAATTTTAATAAATTTAAATTAAATAAGGTTAGTGACTACCATATTGAACAGCACAGGACTAGAGCATAGACTCAAAGATGGACTCCTTATGTGAGTTCTTGAAGTCAGTCACCAGCTATGTGACTTTGGCAAGTTCTCTGTGACTTCATTTTCTCATCTGTAAAAGGGAGCTTAGAGTAGAACCAAGATCAAAGGATTGTTGTGAATATTAAGTGAGTCAGTGTGTGTAAAGCACTTAGAACAGAACCTGGCATGTAACAGGTGTTATGTAAGTATGAGCTATATAAATATTGTTGTTATTGTTATTATTATTATTATTACAATATATCACGCAAACCTTCCCTTTCCCAATCCTTCAGTCACTCTCCATTCCCTGCAGGAAGAAGTCTAATTTTCTTATCATGGTACACAAAACCCTTAAAGGCTTTATCTTTTCCTAACTCTTCAATATTATTTACCCCCATTTCTTGACTCTAGTTCAAATTATTTACAGACCCAAAGAAACTTTGCTTTGGGGGACTCCATGACTATTTTTGTGTGTTTTTAATTGTTTTTTAATTGTAAAATATTTCAAACATGAAAAATATAGAGAATAATTTATTAAATATCCATATACCCATCTACCATTTTGCCTTATTTACTTCAGATTATTTTTTAAATTTTTGAGCATTTTAAATCTTTTTTATTATGGAAAATTTTGAACATACACAAAAGTGGGTAGAACAATATAATGAATGTCCATCACCCAGCTTCAATAATTATTAAAATTTTGCCAATATTGCTGTTCCAGATCTTTTAAGAAAATTAAACTTGACAGATGCAGTTAAAACTAAGATTTTAATCATGAATTAATTGTGTAATTTTTAGAATGTCTGTTGTGTATCTATTGAACTAATTATTTATGTGTATATATATATGTAATATTTATATATATATATATATATTTCTCTTCTAATCTGTTATTGTGGTGCACTACTTTGATAGATTTTCTGATGTTGCGTTCCTTGCATTCCTATGGTAAATCCTACTTAGTCATGAATTATTACTATTTTCATATATTTGTTGGATTTGAGTGGCTAGTATTTTATTTGGGATATTTACATCACTGTTCATAATGATAGGTCCTTGTTGATTATCTATTTTATATGTAGTAGTGTGTATATGTTAATCCCAAACTCCTAATTTATTCCTCTCCCCAACCTTTCCCTTTTGGTAACCGTAAGTTTGTGAGTCTCTTTCTGTTTTGCATATAATTTCATTTGTATCTTTTTTTTTTAGATTCCACATATAAGTGATATCATATGGTATTTGTCTTTCTCTGTCTGACTTACTTCATTTAGTATGACAATCTCTAGGTCCATCCAAGTTGCTGCAAATGGCATTATTTGGTTCTTTTCTAGGGCTGAGTAGTATTCTACTGTGTGTATATATATATATACCCCACAGCTTCTTTATCCACTCCTCTGTTGATGGACATTTAGGTTGCTTCCATGTCTTGGTTATTGTTAATAGTGCTGCAATAAACATTGGGTGCATGTATCTTTTCGAATTATGGTTTTTGCTGGATATATGCCCAAGAGTGGGATTGCTGGATCATATGGTACCTCTATTTTTAGTTTTTTAAGGAACCTCCATATTGTTCTCATAGTGGTAAGAGAACTGTATTTTAAACACTTATACCCAGCCTCTTAAAGCCATTATATTGGAAATTCCCTGGTGTTCCAGTGGTTAGGACTGTGCACTTCCATTGCGGGTCGGGGACACGGGTTCCATACCAGGTCAGGGGACTAAGATCCTACAAGCCAACAGGTGCAGCCAAAATAAATAAATAAATAAAGCCGTTTTGACTGCCGTGACATCATCCAGCAATGCACCTCCGTCAGTATGAGCTGCTCTAAGAAGGGAACCTCCAAATTTGATTAAGGCCTTAAGCACAATTAATTAGAAGTGAAACATAATTGTACACGCAGTTGATCACCCACCATAGGGTATGATTAATAAAGCAATCTTTCCTCTCCCTCAAATGATTTTGCAGAACTCCCTTTACCCTTCAGCTTGCTTAAATATTCCAAATTTAGAAAGCTTAAGGCAGCCTACAGAAAAAGAAAAAGAAAATAAAGGCCACAAACGTTCCCTCTCTCTTTAAGTAAGTAAAATAACAGCAGCAAACAAAAATAAAGAAATAAGAGAAATAAATGAAGCAAATAAATAAATATGATGTTGTGCAGCATTAAAAAAATCAAAATCAAAATTAAATGTGAGCAAAGACAAAAATTAAAAAAATAAAGCCGTTGTATTGCTTTACTGCTGTCTGAATATGAGCTTCAACTAGAAAGGAAACGGAGAAGACAGATTCGGGAAATATTTCACAGAATCAATGGGACTTGCTGACATATTAGATATGGTGGAGGAAGAAGACACCAGAATTAATTACAAGGTTTCTAATTCAGGTAAGTAGGCACCTGATGGTAGTGTTAGCCAAAACAATGAACACTGAGGAGAAAGCAGATGTGTCAGAAACATGAATTTATGATATATTGAGTTTGACAAACTTTTCACAATTGACATGTGTGCCTAAGATTGACATAGGGGTGTTATATTTATAACACATCGAGAAAAATCTCTGATTACAAAATTTCATCTGGAAGGTAAATGGTGTGATATTTTGATAAAGTTATTGGAAATTATCCACAACAATTTAGGAAATGTAATAAATAAAAACATCTTGTGTAAAATTGTCATTCTCCCAGAGTTTGCATAATTTCTCTTGATGAGGCATATAACTGTTGAAGCATTTGCTTAATTGATAATTTGTGCATAATTTTCTAAACTTTGGAACATAATTATCATCACTTGTGTCTGAGTTAACACTGAAATGAAACACTTTGGTGAAATGTTTTAGACACTAATGAAGTTTTAAAGACAGCAAATAAGGAAGAAAGAGAAAATTTTCCATTAACGTAAGAACAGCAGGCTTCTGTCAAGCTCCATACAACTTAGCATGTCTCAGGGTAAAATAAATTTGGACATAATCAGGGCGTTAATGTAAAGCAAAATTGAGTTCAGTCTTAATGAGTTAAAACAAGATCAGAAGACTTTGGTTTTAATTCTAATTTTCCATTACCTATTTGAATGTGGGCATGTCATTGAAAATCTCCACACCTCAGTCTCCTTATCTTTCAAAGGAATTATCATTCAGGATCCTTCCATTTCTGCCAGTCTGTTATTCAAGCATCTGATCTATATGCAACCCTCTTGTTTTTCAATTTCTCATTTATTAATACCCACCCTGCTTACCTCATAGGTCTGTTGGGAGAATTAAATGAAATAATGCATATACAGGAGTTTTGAAAAGTTAAAAATGCTTTGCAAATGTAAAGTATAACCATGATATAGGATTTTAAAATCATGCTGATGAAATTTTTTTGCAATTCAACAAGACTCAATTGGCTATGAGCAGAACCTTACTTCACAAATGGTCCCAAAATGAAGCACAAAGGGGATATAATAAAAGAGAATGTTCGCACTGCAAGGAACCTGAGACATCACTCAAATTAAGAAGCTGAGTTCCAGAGACAGGGTACCAAAATGTCACAGAGAATTGTTGATACTAGCATATCACCCCAAACTTGGACACTTGAGAACATTCATTTTATCTCACATGGTTCCTGTGGGTCAGGATCATGGCAAGGGCTCGTCTGGGAGGTTCTAGCTTGAGGTCTGTCACTGGGTTGCAGTCAAATGGTGGCTGGTGCTGGAACAGCTGCATTGCCCGGTTGTCTCTTCAGAACCGAACAGAATCCTGCAGTCCCCTCTCCCACCACCCCAAGTACAAAACCGAGCAGTTAATGACGAGGATGATAGAGTCACAGACTCAGGGTCTGAGGCCCATTCTTGAGTTGTTTTACAGACACTGTAACTGCCACCAGAGGAAAAAACAAAGCTAACTGCATTATGACCAGACTGTAGCCATGACATAAGCTGCTCCATTTTGAGCAGTACTGAATCTACGGCTAGTACAATTCTAAGAACTGGCCTCAAGAGAATGGGATTAATATTACTGCTCATAATAATCTACATCTTTGTGGGCATCAAAATAATTGTAGCTTGCTCTGCCCGTATATGTAAATGAGCAACTAAAATTGTCAGCAAAGAAATGCTACAGACCCATGTCAACATCTTCCAGTCTGAGAATGTGGCGCTCTATATCAGCATGAAGAAGTTACAGAAGGTAGACCTTCGCTTGCCTCTAATCCCATAGAAACGGAATGATGTCTGACAAATGGGGATTTGTAAGCAGCTCTTTGCAGGAAACCACCTTTAGCAGGAAGCCCGTTTTCTTGTCACTTTAGCAAAGCTATACTGTAACTAAATTTTAAAACAGGCACCCCCATGCTCTACTCATCTCCCGGCCCAAGCACACCTTTCAAATCTTTTAATCACACAATACCTTGCCTAACTCGTTGGTTCTTTCCGTAGATCAAAGAAGTAGAAATGAAGAATAAGTAATTAACAGATGACCAGATCTCTTCCCTAGCTTCCCCTTCAGAAATCTCCCAAACAAACTGTGTGACCAAACTGTGTGAACAAGATAACATCTAGAGGAAAATCACGAGGAGTCGACAAGCCTGCACGTAAGCCTGCACACAGTGGCGGATGGCGGCGACTCTGAGATTAACTGAGATTACTTCTGTTTCCTTTTAAAAACTTTCATGGCCTAGCAGAATCTTCGGAGGTGATTTTTGGGGGATGCTGAGTTCACCGTCTCTCCAGATTGCCAGCATTCTGATTAAAGGTGCCTTTTCTTTCTATCGACATCTGTGAGTATTGAGTGTGTAAGTGGCGAGCAGTGGGACCCGATTCATTCTGTAACATGTTCACCTTGTCTCAGTGTCACTCTGTGTAGTCTCTCTGTGTTGACTGCTTTGTTAGTCTCAGGGCAGTCAGACTGCTTATGTAGCTGCTATCAGGTTCAAGAGAGAATCTTCCAGCAAAGCAGGTGGGAGCTGCATTGTCTGTCAGGACCCAGCCTTGGAAGTCTCACGGTGTCACTGTCACTCATGGTCGAAACAGTCCCAAAAGCCCACCAAGGAACACCTTGTCCATGTTCAAGGGGACAAGACATGGACCCACCTCTTGATGGGAAAAGTGTCAAGATCATGTTCTCAGAAGAGCAGGTGGAAGGGTAGACATTATCCCACCTTCTTTGGAAAATACAATCTGCCAAGCCTTGTTACAAGTTCTATTAGTTCTACATACCTAACACATAGCATAAATTTGGTTATCAAATCAAGCTGGACATTAAAATATTTTTCAGTCCTGTTTTCCTATAGAAAGAAAAAAATTATTATCAAGTTATTTAAATCTAAAACTTTGATTAAAGCACCAAAAGGAAGACCTAATCCCATGCATTTGATTTTTTCCTTCCAATGTCTCTGTCGTCACTGGTGCAAAGACAATTGTTTATGCCTAAAAATTAAAAATAAAGAAATAGTGATTTTTAAAAAATGAGTTATGCAGACCTGCTTTGTCCAAAACAGTAGCCACTAACCACCTGCAGCTATTGAGCACTTGAAATATAGAAATGAGAGACAGTTTTTGTTTTTTTGTTTTTTAGGGGCTGACCTTCCACCTCCAAAGAGGTCCCTCAATGTTCTTAGTGCCTCCTGGTCCATTTATTTTATTTTATTTTTAAAATTTATTTATTTTTGGCCACACCACGTGGCATGCGGGATCTTAGTTCGCCCACCAGGAATGGAACCTGTGCCCCCTGCAGTCGAAGCACAGAGTAACCACTGGACCGCCAAGGAATTCCCGAGATTATTTTTTTTTTAATGTTAATTTAACTTAACTTAGCCCAATTCGAATTTTAAAACTGCCACTCAATCCAGTTACCGGAGATTTTTAAGAATGTTTGGAACAACTTGCATATGTGAATCTACTTTGTCAATTGTAAATTTTATGAAATCTAAAAACAGAAATCAAGCATTTCCAATGAAAATTTAACATCTGACTTGAAATGTGCTGCTGTAAGTCTAAAGTACACACTATATTTCAAAGACTTAGTAAATGTAAGATATTTCAATGATTTCTTACATTAATTACTTGCTAAAATGATAGTGTTTGGGATATATTGAGTTAAAATATATTACTAAAATTAAACAGCCTTTTACTTTTTTACTTTGGCTATCAGAAATTTTAAAATAATATATGTAGCTTACATTATATTTGTATTGGACGGTGCTGATCTAGAGAGAGGCAGATAAGTTCCGAAATAACCATGTAAAAGGTGAAAGTGTTTTTTTATAACAAAACTTATAGAACTAGTTGACAATTTAAACTACATGCATATAATCCTTTGTTAGGAAAATATGGAGAGATGGAAGGAAGGCTCTTGGGCCCTAGATCTCACCACTATGCTTAGGAAATTACATATTTTGGTGGCTAGCTTCCATCTGATTACTGTTATAGCATGTATTTATTGACGTGTAAACCGTAAACAACTTTTCAATCCTGATGGTCTCATCTACTTTGTCAAGATTTGATATCTGATTTTGCCAAAACATTACATTGGTTTAATTACAGCTGAATGAGACCCTAGAGATGATCTTTCATGTTACAGATGAGAAAACCAAGGCTAAGCTATTTTAAGAATCTGCTCAAGGTCACACAGCTACCTAGTGAAAGAGCTGTGTCATTCTAATGGTTCAAATGGGCTAGGAAAATATGCCTATATAGATAAAATTGTTTGTATACTATGTTATTTTAAATCATTATACGTTTAATGATTACACATTTTGGAGAAAAGTAAAATGTTCTCCTTCAATATGAAACCGAGGGCAGTCACCAGTTAGATCTGTTAAACTATAGCTTGCTTAATAAATAATATCCTGTAAACTGCCTTCACTGACTAAGCTGCCTTTAATTGTTTTTGCAAATTGCATACCCTCCATGCTTCATGTAGTATAGATAATATATCACAAAACTCCTTAACCACCCTCTATAGATATGTAGTAACGGTGGCTTAAATTGTTTTTCAGGAACTTGGAGTCAGATTTCATCCAGTTTGCGCTGGCCAAGACTGGGCGGGACCACCGACCTTCAAAGTGGGCCTGAGCAAGTATCTGATGAATGATCTTTTTATGTCAGAGGGACCAAAACTCCACCCTCAGATCATGCTAATGCCACCATTTTCTGACCGTGCATCCCATGAAGAAGCATGTAACTCAGATATGCCTGCTCAGAACACTGATTACTTCACCTTTTTCTTGCCTCAAATCATTTTTCCCCACACCTCAGACCACCCTGCTTCCTTATCCCATAAATATCCTGAGCCCCTCACCTTTGGGGAAGCAGGTCTGAGACTTGTTCTCCCATCTCCTCATTGGTTGCCTCATAAATAACCCCTTTCTATGCTGCAAACCTTGGCATCTCAGCCTTTGGCTTGCTGCACCTCAGGCAAATGAACCTGGTTTGGTAACAAATACTGTGGATCTCCAGCTCCTACAGTCAAGAAAATACGCATTTCAATTTTTTTTCTATTTCCAAAACCTTTCACTTTCTTTTTTTTTTTTCCTTTTTTTTTAACCTGAATCATCTGAGTGGTAAGAAAGGGGATATTCGTTGTTTGTTTCACTCGTATTCCTATGAAAACTAGTTGGAGAAGTAAGAATATCTCAACCAATCTGTAGATCAAAAAACCCTACAGAAAGCAGTCTACATTAAAAGTCATTTTCTTTGTGAAAATTGTCTTCCTTTTATAAACTGAGCACATATTTATGAGTACCTACCAAGCTCAAGGCACTGTGTTAGATGTTAAGGGAGATGAAGAAATACTTGTATCCTAAGATCCCTTTCACTCTGTTAGTTTGCAATGTAAGTGCCACTAGAAGTAGAACTGTATCTTGCTATGTGGCAATTTTTCATTGCACTATAAATAGCTTTACATTAAAACTTTCCTATAGAATTGAATAAATAAATTATTTTGAGGTTATAAAGTTTAGATAGGAAATATATGAATACATACCTTAACATTTTATTCCAATTTCCAACATCATAATTTTAATTTTTTTACTTAATCAGGAAAATTCTTTTATGAATTTCTCAGATTTTCCTGTCTGGGCCATATTTCATTATAAGCATTAGCAAGTGAATCGGCTTATTAGCACCAGTGGGCTCACTAGATGGAAGACTTTTGTTTTTCTACTTCATACCTACTAAGGTCCCTGGTCAAAACTTCCAGCCATGTGGGTTGAGATATTTCTGTTAGTGAATTAGAATAAGCAATGGAGAAGTAGTCTGCATTAGGTAATGGCCAACTTGTGTTAACCAAAGAAAGGAAGAGAGAAGAGAGGGAGTAGGGAGGGGGAGGGAGGACGGAAGGGAAAGATGAAAAAGAGGTACCATTTACAATAGCTACAAAATTCATAAAATACCTACAATTCACCATGAAGTATGTGAATCCTTTATAAAGAAAAGTATAAACTATGGAAGGACAGAAAAGAGGACCCAAACATATTATGTTCAATAAAGGAATGATTGTATAGAGACAGAAAGTTCCACCAGATTAATTTATATATGTAAACCTTTAAAATACACAAAACCAGTATGGTGATTCCTCAAAAATGAAACATAGAATTACCATATGACCCACTTCTGGGTACACACTCAAAAGAATTAGAAGCAGGGACTCAAGAAAGATTCTTGCGCATCAATGTTCATAGCAGCATTATTCACAATAACCAAAAGGTGGAAACGACCCAAATGTCCATCAACAGATGAATGGATAAACAAAAAATGGTATATACAGACAATGGAATATTATTCAGCCTTAAACATGAATGAAATTCTGATACATGCTACAACATGGATGAACCTTGAGGACATTATCCTAAGGGAAACAAAGCAAGACACAAAAAGACAAATATTGTAGGATTCCACTTATATGAGGTACCTAGAATAATCAAGTTTATTGAGATAGAAAACAGAAGAATTACCAGGGGCTAGGGTGGGTGTAATATGGAGTTATTGCTTAATGGGGACAGAGTTTCAGTTTGGGATTATGAAAAAGTCCTGAAGATGGATAGTAGTGACGGCTGGCCAACAATGTGAATAAACTTAATGCCACTGAATTGCACATTTAAAAATGGTTAAAATGGTAAGTTTTGTTATGTATACTTTACCACAATAATAAATAAACAAATATATAAATATATAAAACATTTAAAAATACACAAGACAAAAGGTAAATTGTTTATGGATATATACACACACATTACATCCACTTTAAGATAATAATTCATGGCCTATGTTTTACCTTAGATCTTCTTAAATATTCCCTCTGCCAACGAAAAATTAATCAGTCGATCTGAAAAAGAAATGGAAAATTTTATTCAAGCCAAATTTGAAGATTATAACCCAAGAAGAACACCTCAGAAAACTCGGAGAACTGTTCTGCCCGTTAGAAGTCAAGACACAGTTAAGTAAGTTTTCTGAGACAGAAGGCTGCACACCAAATGACGTATTATTGATAATTTACATAATCTAAGTGGGCATCTAAGCGGGCATCGTGGTGGGTCATGTGACTCCTTACAAGATCAAGAAAGAATGCTAAAAAAAAAAAAAGAAAGAAAGAATGCTATCTTTTAAGGAGCGGTCTTGTTGATAGGAGAATGTTGCTCTTTATGGTTGAGCAGGTATTCCTGCCCATGGGGAAGGTTTGGTTGATGCATAATGCAGATACACAATGCATAGTCAGGGGAGAGAAGAGGCCAAAAGGCAGAGAAGAATTTTTTTATGTTTAGATTTTTCTTGTCTTGCCATAAAATATGAATTTTATTTCACACCTCCAATTTTGGTAAAAAATCTTGTGTGTATAAATGTCTGGCAAAGATCGAAAAGGAAACATCTTATCAATAGTTACCTCTAAGTAAGCGAATGAGATTGGTGGGGAGAGCTACAGAGAGAATTTCAAGAATCACAAGTCCAGGTTGTCTCCTGTGTTTCTGACTGTAAATCAGAGGTTCCCACCACCCCCTCCTCAGGTTCAACTAATTTGCCAGAGCGGCTCACAGAAATCAGAGAAACATTTTACTTACTTAATCTATTACAGGTTTGTTATAAAAGGATATAACTCAGGAGCAACAAGATGGAAGAGATGCATAAGGCAAGGTATGGTGAAAGGGCCCAGAGCTTCAGTGCCCTCTCTGAGCTCACCACTATCCCTGAATCTCCACATGTTCACCAACCTGGAAACCCAACCTTTGGAGTTTTATGGAGGCTTCATTACATAAGCATAGTTGATTAAATCAATGGCCATTGGTGAATAGTTCCACCTCCAACCCCTCTCCCCTCCCCAGAGGCTGAAAATTACAACCCTCAAATCATTAGGTTGGTTCCCCTGGCAACCAGCCCCCCTCCTTAGGTTACCTAGGGGCTTTCCAAAAGCCAACTCATTAACATAAACTAAAGTGTGCTTATATGAATAACAAAAGCCACCCATTACACCTTTATCCCTCTTATTATTTAGGAAATTCCAAGGATTTTAAGAGCTCACTGCCAGAAACAGGGATGAAGACCAAATATATATTTCCTATTGTCAATCACAACATCACAGTATTTTGAGATTTTCCATAATAAAAAGCTTTTTTAAGGAAAAAAATCTAAACATAAAAAACAAAACTATGAAATACCGGAAGTAAACATTTGTTTAAATCTTAGTGTTGGAAAGTCTTCCCAAGGAAAACAAAAACCCAGAAGCTTCAAAGGGAAAGATTCACAGATTAAACAACATAACAATTTTAAGTTCACATATGGCCAAAGCTCCTAAAAACAAAATTGAAAAACTGGAAAGAAAGATTAGGAGAAAATATGTTTAACATATTCAACAACAGACAAAAAACTAAAACCCCTATGATTTTAAGAGTGCCTATAGATTGTCAGTAAAAGACTAGAAAAAATGTACATGGGATATTAACTAGTAAATAAGGGTAATAAAATGGTGAAGAAGAAACAAGGTTTGTTTAAATAGCCTTTTGTCTTAAATTCCCTATCTCTGGTGATAAGGATACTTTCTATCCTCCTGGTACAGGAAGGGTATTTTTCACATGGGAGACTTATCTCCTGCTTTCTGGGAGACAAAAGAGGGTCAGAGTGTTCTTCTTGTACCAGCTGTTTCTTTTTTTTTTTTTTTTTTTAATGCTATTCTTGTCTGCTTACATTCTTTTTATGTATGTATGTATGTATGTATGGCTGTGTTGGGTCTTCGTTTCTGTGCGAGGGCTTTCTCTAGTTGTGGCAAGCGGGGGCCACTCTTCATCGCGGTGCGCGGGCCTCTCACCATCACGGCCTCTCATTGCTGAGCACAGGCTCCAGACGCGCAGGCTCAGCAACTGTGGCTCACGGGCCGAGTTGCTCCGCGGCATGTGGGATCTTCCCAGACCAGGGCTCGAACCCGCGTCTCCTGCATTGGCAGGCAGACTCTCAACCACTGCGCCACCAGGGAAGCCCCCAGCTGTTTCTTAAGGACCTTTAATTCAAGATAATCAATATGCCAAAATGGCATTTTGGGGTGACATATTGTGAACCTCTACACGTCTCAAACATCAATCAAGGTGGTAATGGTTAAATAATATATGATGCAACCATACTATGGAATACCACACAGCCTTTAAAAAGTGTGAATGAAAACTGTTGTCTGTCATATCAGTAAACAAAGGATGTTGCAGCCATCAAGCCACCAACACCCTTCCCCAAACACAGGATACTGGCCCCAGATAGCTGACGTACGTATCAAAAGAATGATTTCAGTGAGTCCAGACTTTTGCATCTTCCCATCCATAGAAAAGCGCTAAATTCATTAACTTGAGATGTCTGGTTTTCTTCAATTAACAGTAATCTTTTGATATCCCAACTACCTGATTTTTGTTACAAAACTCCTATATATCCTGGCTCCTCCCTTACCTCTTTAGAGCAGTCCTTTAGAGCTATCTGAGAGGCTGTCTCCCATGCTTGAAGTCCTCAGAAATCCGCTGAATAAAACATAATTTTCAACTTTTAGGTTGTGTTTTGTTTTTTTTTTCAGTCAACAAAAGAATAAGGTCAACAAAAAAAAGATATCCAAGATATATTGTCAAGTGAAAAAATTTGCGTACTGGGACTTTCCTGGTGGTCCAGTCACTAAGACTCTGTGCTCCCAATGCAGGGGGCCTGGGTTCAATCCCTGGTCAGGGAACTAGATCCCACATGCCGCAACTAAGAGTTCACATGCTGCAACTAAAGATCCTACACGCCACAACTAAAGACCTGGCGCAGCCAAATAAATAAATAAATATTTTTTTTAAAAAAAGAAAAAATTTGCCGACTAATATGTGTAGTATAATTATATAAATAAGATACTCCTTAACTTCCCCAGCATTACTCCTATATTACTCATCCTTAAACAAATAAATCTCTGCTACTACAACTCATCCTGAAGAATCCTGGAGGATGCTCCAAAACAACTCATCCTGGAGCATGCTGTCTTGAATTGCTCACATGAGAAGTATCTTTCTCAGAAATCAATGCCTGAAAATTGAAGTCTAATGGCAAGACTTCTGACTTGAAGTATTTTTTATTTTCTCTGAACACACCATCTCAATCCATATGTCTGTATTTCTTGCCCAGCATTCCCACAGGCCCACTGATGTATTATTTCCTCTCTTCTGGAAGATGACTGCCTTATCTCTCTTTAATTGCATAACCAGAGCAATTTCAGGTGTGACTCAAGGCCTTTGTTTTACCTTAGACCTTCGTGAGTAGTCCCTCTAACTTTGGTAAAAATGTGTGTGTGTGTGTGTGTGTGTAAAAATGCCCAGTAAAAGATCTGAAAGGAAACTCATCGTGTGGAAACTGAGCAGGACCCTGTGGGGACCTCCTGGGTACTCCATTTCTTGTAGGAAATAGGCTTCATTCAGCCGCCATGACTTTCCCTGAGTTCCAAAGGGCAGATTCAAACAGTTGCTAATCAGAGAAGTGAGGGAATGCAGAAACAAAGGAGGAGCAGTCAAGAAACAATAGTGCAGCAATTAAAGCAGGGTCCTGGTTCCTGCTCAAGGAATATATATAACAATATCTTCGAGTTCTTCTGCAGGAACTAAGGCCCCCAATCAGGTGGAGGATGGTAACTTCAGGCTGAACACAACATTCCTGGAGCACCGCCCTGTTACCTCACCACCCACCAATCAGAAGAAAGTCACACACCCTGCAGCCCTCACCCACAAATTTTGCCTATAAAAACCTACCCTCAAACCATCAGGGAGTTTCAGGTTCTTGAGAATGAGCCACCCATACTCCTTGCTTGGCCCTGCCATCAACCTTTCTCTGCTCCAGACTCTGATATTTCGGTTTGTTTGGCCTCACTGTGTGTTGGGCACACAAACTTGTGTTCAGTAACAGCCAGCAGGCTAGAATCAATTCTGCAACATAATCCATTCCAGTTTATCAAGTCTTAATGCCTTTCTCTGCTCCAAAATCCCATGTTTAGGTTTATTTGGCCTCACTGTGTGTCAGGCACATGAACTTGTGTTCAGTAACAATATAATTCTTAGCAGTTACCTCTGAGTAAAGGAATAGGTTTGGTGAGTGAATGAAAGGGAGAATTTCGCTTTTCACTCTATAAATTTCTACACTATTAGATTTAAAATAAAATAAGCCTGGATTTATATAAATGAAACATATTTCATATGTTTCATATGTTTCATATTTTATACAGTGTTTACAATTCAAGACAATTTAAATCAACCAAATAACTTGCCTGAGGTTTTCAGTAGGATCCAGACTCTGCTACTGAGAACCTCAGGCAAGGTTCCCTCTCAAAAGCCTTTGTTCTACTCATGGACACCTCCACAGGATTATCTATATTACTTTAGATGAATGCTGTGAGTGGCAGAAAATTCTGACTCAAAATGAATCTTCAGGATGTTGGCTTTGCCCTCAGGCTGCTTCCCCACCTGGCTGCAAGATGGTTGCTGAGATCTGGGTATGACACCCAGAAATGACTTATCTTGAGGAAGAAAAGCTGTCTCTCTAGTACTATTGGTTCTTCCTTAGGAGCCAGGAAACCTTTCCAGTAGGTTTCCACTAATCATAGGGATAGAGTAGGATAGTTACACAGGTAGTTTTAGAAATCCCACTAGGGGATTGTAGATAGAGAGGGAAACTTAGGGAACTTTGGGAGACCACTGTAAGTTAATGATCACTCAAGAAAGCTATCAGAACATCATGGAACGAAGCACGGCTTGCTTAACTATAAAGCCATTAATAAAAGCATGAGATACACCCCAGGCCATTAAGTGAAAAAATGAGGTCTGCATCCTGCTGGTCAAGTTCAGCAAGATAAGGATCCTTAGAACCAAGGACAGGAATATAAGGGAAAGGTGACATTCCAAAGTAGGAGACCCTCATTATACTGAAACCTGAGATGATTTTAAATATTTTAGTATATGTTACCACCCTTCTGCTGATTTGAATAAGCGCCATGACAGTTCTAGTTTGACCTTATAGGGTCAAACACTCTCCTGCCTAATGCGAAGGAGGAGCTGGTGATGCAAGCCTGACATCTACTCAAAGAATGAGGAAGAAGGCGGTCTTCCCCCACCCCCACCTCCACCCCCACCCCCACCCCGCCCCACTTTCCTTTAACTATAAAAACGTAGCCCACTTAATTCTCAGGGCAGAGCACCTTGTCAGCCTGCTTGTATCCCTCACAAGTGTCCTATATTAAGAAGTCTACTTCTTGCCTCTCCCTGAATTCCTTCTGTGCTGAGATATAAAGAAACTGACCTCTGAAAGTCCAGATGCCAGGCTAGTGATTCTAGTTAAAAGACCATGGGTTCAAGTCCCAATCTGGGTTTTGGCTGGGTTTGAGTCCTGGCCTGTGGGTTCAAGTCCCAAACTGAAGTGCACGGTTGCACTAGCATATCATTTGCCAGAGTTTGGTAAGTTGCCCATCCCTAAACCAGTCATTGACAAGAGGAATAGATTTGCACAACCGGCTTAGAATGATCAGAATGCTCACCTTGCCACTCTAGAAACTGGGAATGGGGGAAGCTTCCCTTGAAGCATATGGTTGTGTAGAGAGGGGCAAGGACCTGAACATTACGATCTCTTTGGCTGCGCAGTCGTCCAAGTCAGAAAGCACCAAGTCATCACGATGTTCCTCCCTTCCCCCTCCCTTCTTAATCTGTTAGAAAATCTTGTCAATTATACCTTCTAAATCACTCTTGATTTTGTCTCTTCTTCATCCTGCAGCTGCTGCTTTTCTGTCCCATTCCATGTTATCTCTCACCAAAACCATTTTATTATTCTCTTTTTAAAATATATAATTTTTCAAATTATAAAACTATTATATATCTATTATATACATGCTTGGTCCGTCCAGAAAATAAAAAGCACCTGCAATAACACTGCTCGGAGATAATGATTGTGGACATTTTTGTGTATATTCTTCTTTGCTTTTCTCTAGGTATGAATCCACATATATAGGTAAAAAAATATTACTTAGTTTTATTGAGATCAAACTGCTTTAGAGTATTTTCTATTAACGAAATAGTATGAAATATCTCCACGAGAATAAATACTCTTCTAGGTAGTCATTTTAAGAGCTGCATTATATTTTACCTTACCAAGATTTCATAATCTAGTTACACAAGCCCTTATTCCTAGATTAGGTTTTCTCCAGTTTTTTATATTGTAAATAACACTTACAATACTAACATATTGGTAGGTAAATCTCTGCACACATTTGTGAGGATTTCCTTAGAATAAATAAATAAATTACCAGTAGGGAAATTGCTAGTTCAAAGCACACGTGCATTTTTCCCCATTCATTTTTATTATGAAATACTTCAAGCAATCCTGAAGTCTGCTGAATATGATAATAAATACCTGGGTACCCAACATCTAGTTTGTCAGACCTTAATGTTTGGTCATGTTTGCTTCAGAGCTATCTTCTTAGCAAAATAAAATATTAAGACATATTGAAACACCCTATCTCACGCACCCAGATCCAATTCTTTCCCTGGAGGAATCACTATCCTCAATTTGGTGTTTCTCAGCCACATGTGGGTTTTTAACATACATATGTACGCATATATATATGTATATATGCATTTATAGGTATATGCAAGCGTAAACAATGTATGGTACTGTTCTACTTGTTTTTAAACTTCTTGCTGCACATTTTCTCCTGCAACTTGCTCTTCTGGAATAACATTATACTTTTGAGGCTTATCCAGGTTTACACATGTAGCTGTAGTTCATTTGTTTTCATAGCTGTTTCTATGGTATTCATTATATGACTATGCCGTCAAATTTTCATTTTCTTCTTGGTAGACATTTATATTGTCTCCATTTTTTCACTGTTATAAGCAACATTGCAGTAATTATTCTTGTAAATATCGTCTTACGTTTACTGAGCAAGAGTTTCTACCTGGGCAGGAATTGCTGGGGCATAGGCTACGAGCATCTTCAGTTTTATTGGATTGGTCTCCAAATTGGTGGTACCACCTTACCCTGCCACCAGTACTGTGAGAGTTTTCTTTGCTCTACATCCTAACCACCACGTGGTTTGGCCACTGTTGCTATTCCCCATCTCGGACGCCGGTGATGTAGGACAGTGCTCATTTCTCTGAATTCTGTCACCATGAGGTATTAGCAGTTTTTCACCTTTGCTAATTTTTTAGGCCAAAAAAAAGATATCTGTTGATGAGGTCTAAATACATTTTGATTCATTTTTTTTCTAATTATAAAAATAACACAAATTATTTTAGAAAATTTGAAAATATAGACAAGCACGAAAAGAAAAGAATAATTCCCTTTAATCCCACCACTCAAATATAATATCAAATAATATCTGACATTTGTGAAATTCTTACTCTATATATACCTAGGGCAGCTTTTGATACCTAATATTTCACAAACAGGATTCACTGATACGTATTTAATATACATGTGATATATATATATATATATATATATACACACACACACATATATATGGTAAATATACATATGTATATATTTCACCTTTACAAAAAAGGTACTACTTTTTTATAAACTAGTTTTTTTCACCTAACAAATAAGTCACAATCATTTTCTCATAATATCTGTATTCTGGACTGGAGAGTGTTATTTCAAGAGTTCCACATTCATATTCATCTGTCTCCCTACACCATCCAGAAACTAAGGACCAAACTGAGCCCAGCAATGAGTCCTAGGAAGCTGGCTTGCTGCTAGCTGTATACAGTGGTGTAACTGACTCAGCCACACAGGGAAATGGAATTAACATACAACTCTCACTACTCAGGGAAGCCAACTCCCACCTCTGCCTTAGAGCCTTCTGCTGGGGACTACCTATCCTATCTGTCCATCGGGCAATATAACATGCAACTCCTTTTAGCCACTAGCTCTCCTGTGCCCTCATCCCGTACTCTTTTAGGTTTTCTCACCCCCACCACCCTTCAATGTAAACATATTACCTACATTCTCCGCCTCTTGTCTTCACTGTCTGCCCCCCAAAACACCAAGCTCTCCAGACACTGACCCACAGGAAGTTTGATATTCCATTCTCTTATGTAGCCTGGCCCATGTGTACACTTGATGAGGTGAACTATATTTGGATTTGATCCAGCTTCCATGGCAGAAAAGAGTCTGCAATGGGTGTACCATTGCTCACCTAGACTATTGCAACAGCTCTCACTCCCTCAAGTGTTGCCTCTCTCACCACTGCACCATCTGCTCCACAAATCCACCCACATAGCTGTAAGTGAGCTTCCTAAAAATTAATTGTTTTGCCATTTCTCTGCATAAAATACTCCAGTGTGCCACCATGGCCTACGGGATGAAGCCCAAGTGCCTGTCGCAAGGCCCTCTGTGATCTCTGTTGCCGCTCCTATAGCCATTCCACCTATCACTTCTGCGTCACTCTGTCGGCTCTAGTAATTCTGAGTTGTTGTTCTCTGCCCTCCTGACACCATTTCACACCCTTGTGCCTTTGCACATACTTCCCTTCCTGTGTAGAATGCTCCCCCTTCTTATCTGCCTGGAAAACTCCTATTCATCCTTCAAAGTCCCATTCCAAAGATATTCCCAGAAACTCAAAGTACCACCCTACATATTCTTTATTAATTACAAAGAGGAAAAGTTACCTTTACAATGTAGAAACCTAGCTAATGCCACCTTAACCTGGTGGTCAAACTTATCATCACCGTTAATGGGACAAACAGATATCATGTGCCCCCAATGAATGATGCAATCTGGTACTATTCTTGCCAAAAATAGTTCACCTGAATCTAATCCTGAAGGAACAATCAAACACTTCGAAATGGAAAGATGTCCTGCAAAACTAGCCTGAACTCTTCAAAAATGTCAGTGGCCAGGAAAGACCAAAGCAAAACAAAAGGCTCAGAAATGGTTCCAAATTAAAAGGTGCTCAAGAAGCATGACAACAAAATGCAATGTGTGATCCTTGATTCCATCCTGGATCAAAGGGAAAAAAACAGCTACAAATAACATTATTTGGAGGACTGGTGAATTTTGAATATGGATTATATATTAGATAATAAAGTTGGGTCAGTGTTAAATTTCCTGAGTACAATCATTGTATTGTGGTTACGGAGGAGATTGTCCTTGCTCTTAGGACGTGTTGAAAGGGCTAAAGTCTTGCTATACCTGCAGTTAGCAATGGTTCAGCAAAAAGAAACAAGTAGGGGCTTCCCTGGTGGCGCAGTCGTTGAGAGTCTGCCTGCCAATGCAGGGGACACGGGTTCGAGCCCTGGTCTGGGAAGATCCCACATGCCACGGAGCAACTGAGCCCGTGAGCCACAACTACTGCTGAGCCTGCGCGTCTGGAGCCCGCGCTCCGCAACAAGAGGCCGCGACAGTGAGAGGCCCGCGCACCGCGATGAAGAGCGGCCCCCGCTCGCCGCAACAGGAGAAAGCCCTCGCACAGAAACGAAGACCCAAAACACAGCCAAAAAAAAAAAAAAAAAAAAGATTATAAAAAAAATAACAATCTGTTAAAAAAAAAAAGAAACAAGTAAACAGATAAATATGTGTGTTTGTATATCTAAATAGAGACAAAGGAAATGCAATGGCAAGTGTTGACAATAGAGAAATTACAGGTGAAGGGTACACAGGTGCTCATTATTCTATTCTTCACCTTTGCTGTAGGTTTGAAATTTTTCAAAACAAAAACTTGGACAGAATAAATAATAAAAACAAACAAATGAACAAAAAGCTTTGTTCCAGGTCATGTTTTCTGTGAAGCCTTTCATGATATCCCTCCTGGCTGCCCCGGTCCCCGAGCACAGACACACATAAAACAATGAATCACCCTCTCTTCCGGACTCTTTCATGATTATGTATCTCTCTGACTAAACTGTAAGCTCTTTGATATCTGGGCCTGTGTGTGTTGTGTTGGATCTACACAATGCTAGAACTGTACCTGACACCGACTGGATGCTCAGCTGATGCTTTTTTAAAAAAATTAATCGAGCTGATTCTTGAGGCTTGGAAAGGATTCAGTAAGCAAGAAGGAGCAAGAGCGTTTTCTCAAGGGAGAGGAGGGGCATGAGCAAAGGTAAGGAAGCAGGAATGTATATGTTGCAATTACCAAGAACATTTGATTTGTTTGGTCAGAACTGAAGATTTACATAAGTGAAAATGCCTAGCACACAATAGATTCTTAATAAAAATTTGGTGAGTAAATGAATGAATGAATGAGATCGGAAAGGCAGGCTTAGATCAGAGAGGAAAGGGCCTTGACTACTGAATTGAGAAATCTGAGTGTTAACTAGTCCTTGACACCCAGGGTCTTTTCCCAGTGGCAGGAAGAGAGTGTGTTCTTCAGCAAGTCCCTTGTACATGTTTCCCCCTAAATAATAAGGAAAAGTAGAGATAAGTGGAAGTCTGAAAGTGACCAATTTCCAAACTCAGGAGGAGGAAACATCTTCTCATCCACCCAGGAGAAGTCCTACAGTGGAGTTTTAAGACATCCAAAATCCCTCAGATGAAAGGGCATCACAGAATATTGGCTGGAAAAATACATGAATCTATTTAATATGAGCCATGCTTGTCTTTGAGAATAGTGTATGCAATTATTTTGGTTAATTTTACTATATATATATATATATATATTTTTTTTTTTGCTGTGCCACGCGGCTTGTGGGATCTTAGTTCCCTGACCAGGGATTGAACCCGGGGCCACTGTAGTGAAAGCGTTGAGTCCTAACCACTGGACTGCCAGGGAAGTCCCTAATTTTACTACATTTTTAAAATTTAAGGAGCACACCTTTGCACACAACCCCAAAATGACAAGGAGTGATGGGGAAGTGATGAGTCCCTGAGCTGCTCTGTGAAAGAATTTGTTAGTTTTAGGTTATAGTTGTCTCGAATCTTCAGTCAAATTCTACAAAAATCTTAGCTGAGAGGAAATGCAAATCTCAGGGAGCGTTTTAAAAATCTATTTTTGGCCCAGTTATGATGTAGCATTGACTGGCTCCAGAATTTTTAACATTACTGGTTAGAAACCACTGGTGGCGGTCAAAATGACTTGTAACTTACAAAGCATGCGGGCGTTCTTTCTGGAGAAAGTAGACAAGAAAATTTGAGCTGTTGTTTCAGGTAATAAAGTAGAATCAAGTGATAAATCATTTGGGCTGTATGCACAAATGGACAGTGACACAGCCAAATTAGTCACAATTGTTCACCACAGGCCAACTTCATGATAGATAGAGGGCTATATATCAGCAATGTTCCCTTAGAAACAGTCCTGATGTGTCTGTGAGCAGGAACATAATTCTATGGCTACAATTAACAAAGAAGTATCAGGCTAGCTCACCAAGCCCAGCCAAACCCCTATCTCGCTACAGTTTTATAAAGATTAGCATATCACATGAGCCAAATGCTGTGCCCCAATGTAAAAATATGATACTGTTACTTTGTGGAAAAAGTGTAAGCCCTGTTCTTCCACACCAATAAAATAGAAGCATTCATAGATACTGAGTTCAGTGTGATCCAAAAACTGAAGCATAAAATAGCTATCTGGTAACAGAACATTTTAAAACATCAAGACAGATAAGAATTCGGGCTCGGAAAATAAATGACTATGAAGAAAGATAAAAAGAAGAGAGAGCTGGGGTTTCTCTGAAGACCCAGCTCTGCGGCCAAGTCCTCCCTGTAGCAAGCTGCCATTGCCATGGAAACCAGTGGGAAGGGCAGTGGGGGCCTGTGACTCCCGCCCAGGGCGGCAGAGGTGGGGTTGGGGGTGGAGACGGGGTGGTGACCTGTGACCAATATACTGTCCCCCAGACCCTATGCAAGAGACTCCACCGAGCTGCTGCTTCCTGAACTCGCTCCCGGGAGCGGTGCCCCGAAGCAGCCAGGAGAGACCGCTGTCCCGCCGCCTCGATGACAACACCGCCGTGTCCCCTCCTGGCTCAGGCTGTCGGGCAGCCCTCGGTCCATGGCCTCTCCCAGATAACCAGCAGTCTATACATCAGCAATGGGGTGGCAGCCAGCAATGAACTCATGCTGTCTACTAACCACATCACGACAGTCATCAACGTGTCGGTGGAGGTGGCCAACGCGTGCTTCGAAGGCATCCAGTACGTACACGTGCCGGTGGTAGATGCTCCCACCACGCACCTCTACGACTTTTTTGACCCTATTGCAGATCACATCCACAGCGTGGAAATGAAGCAGGGCCGAACGCTGCTGCACTGCGCCGCCGGGGTGAGCCGCTCTGCCACCCTCTGCCTCGCGTACCTCATGAAGTACCACTCCATGCCGCTGCTGGACGCCTACATGTGGACCAAGTCATGCCGCCCCATCATCCGGCCCAACATCGGCTTTTGGGAACAGCTTATCCATTATGAATTCAAGCTGTTCAGCAAGAACACCGTTCACATGATCAGTTCTCCGGCGGGTATGATTCCAGACATCTACGAGAAAAAGTCTGTTTGATGATGCTGATGTGAGCTATCCCGGCCAGCTCCTGACGTCTGCTGCAAATCCTATATCAACACTGAACGCTGAACTTTTCTCGGTAAAGGAACTAGAAACCACCTTTTAGAAGGGCAAGCAAAAAGGGCGGGGGAAGTTTTTAGCTTAGTATGCCTTCTCTTTAAAGAATAAAATTCATTAAAAGTAAAATGGTGACAGTGTTTCTTATCCTGTGAGCGGCGCGGCACGGCTGCTGCGGCCTGGCAAGAGAGGAGGGTGCCGAAGGTGGTGCCCAGCTCAGATGGACCTGAACCCTGGGACCTGCCGGAGCAGACTACTAACCCTGGGGTGAGTCCCCCGCAGCCGTTCCTCCCCCCCACCCCCCCCCCCACCCAGCACCCCAATCCCACCTGGTTCTTCCCAATCCAAAGCCAGAGGCTTAGATATGGTGGTAGCCCCTGTGTGCTTCTTACAGTAAGTGCCAACCTACTGGATAAGTGGCCTTCTTGGGGTTCTCTGGGAGTCCTGGGGGAGTGGGGGAGCCTCAGGCCACCCCTGACCCTGCCTTCAACCACAGTGACCCAACTCTGGTTTTCTAGATTAGATTTACATGTAAAATAGTTTTCAAAAAAAACAATTCCACTATATAAAGTTGAAAAATATTTTTTCCAGTGCTGTACTAAACGGCAAGGTCTTGAGTTGCCCTCAGCAATCCCCACCAGCCTTTGTGAAAAAGGAACATTAATCCCCTTCTCCAGGGCACTTGCTAAGAGAGAGAGCCCGCCTGACACAAGGCCTCCGTTGCTCTCATGGGCCTTGGCATGGTAGGCTGGAGCGGCTGGCCAGGACTGGCTCTGTCACCTCCTGCCATTGTAACTGGGGCCTCTCAGAGCCTCCATTTCCTTACCTGCCAAAGCAGTGATAGCCTGTCTCTCCCAGGGTTGCTGTGAGGATTAGATTCCTTAGCATGGGACGTAGCAGGCGAATGGTTTCCTGCTTAGAGGAAAGGGCTGCTCTTGTTATTAAGGATAATCTTTAGCCCTGCTGGCTGGGGGTCAGCACATCCATCCTCACAGCGGCCTTTCCCCCATCTGTACACAGCCCTTTGTTGTCTACACAGCGCTCTTCTAAAAAATCATCCTGTCTATAAAAACAAATGGTGTAAGGTTCTTTTGGACCCTACCTCAGAGGAGGCCTACATTTAGAGCCTTTTCAGCGTTCCCATTGTGTCATTGTATTTAATCCATGTGAAAGCAAGAAGCATCATTCCAGGGCCCCCTGTCCCCTACCCAAGGGCCTTATTTATCGTCACTGACCATTAGAGCCAGCACCCTGGGGTTCCACCAGGATCCGTGAAGGCACTTGCCAAAGGGACGAATGAGTGGGCCCCAGGAGTAGGCCCTGGAATCCAGGATTGTTCAAAATCCCCAGGTATCTGGCTCTGGCTTGGGAGCGGCTATTCTAATCGAGAATTATTCTAAATACACAATACGAGACAAAGAGCACAACTACTCTGGTGGATGCAGACCTGTGGGTCCAGCCCCCTTTCTCTCCAAACCCATCCCCACTCCCACTTCCACCAAAGGAGTGTCCAGGGATGCAATTTGGGGGAGTGGGGGTGGGGGACATTATGAAAACCTCTGCTCTAGACAGATCCTCTCCTTTTACAGATAGAAGACCAGGCTCACAAAACACAAGGGCTAGTGTGGCAGATCCTCCACAAAGCAGCCTTTCTGGCAGAAACCCAGAAAGAAAATTTCTTTTCAAGCGTTTTTAAAAGAAGTTTGTTTGGGTATATATATATGTGCGTGTGTTTTCATTTTTTTAATACCTAAATTAACACACCATAAAATTAACTCTCTTTGGACATACAGTTCTATCAGCGTTAACAGTGGATACATTTGTGTAACCACTGCCACAATCAGGACACAGAGCAGTTCCATGACTCCAAAAATTTCCCTCATGTCTTCCCTTTGTAGTCAAACTCTGCCCCCCCCCCACCCCCCACCTGCCAACCTCTGGCAAACACTGATTGGTTCTCCATCCTATAGACTTGCCTTTAACAGAATGTCACATTAATGGAATCATACAGGATGCAACCTCTGGTGACTGGTTTCTCTCAGTCTTTGTGATTTACCCATGCTGTAGTCCATTGTATGGATGTACCAAAGTTTGTTTTACATTCACCTGTGAAGGATATTTGGCTTTGTATTACTTTCCTCGGGGCTGCTATAAGAAAATACCAAAAACTAGGTGACTTAAAACAACAGAAATTTATTTTCTCACAGTTCTGGAAGCCGGAATCCTAAATGAAGGTCTCTGCAGGGCCATGATCCCTCCGAAAAGTGTCGGGGGTAGGGGGTCGGCGGTGGGGGGAATCCTTCCTTGCCTCTTCCTAGCTTCTGGTGGTTGCCAGCAATCCTTGACGTTCCTTGGCTTGTAGATGCATGACTCCAGTATCTGCTTCTGTGGCCACATGGCTGTGTGGCCACATTCCCTAGTGTGCCTTCACATCTGTCTTTCCTCTCTGCATATCTGTGTCCAAATTTCCCTCTTCCTATAGGACACCAGTCATATTGGGGGCTCATTCTACTCCAGCATGACCCTATAACAACCATTTATTAGGAAGCTATTATATGCCAAGCACAGTACTGGGCACTTTACAACAGTGTCTCAAGCCTTTTCAACAGTCCTTCAAGGTGGTCCACCTCCTACAAATGAGAAATCAGAGGTTTCAAGAGGTTAAGGAATTTGCCAAGGCAGCACACAACTCAGGAGTGAAGAGGTGACATGCACACTGGGTTCTCTTTTCTTGCATTTCTTTTGAGACAAAGGTAAGTAGATTGAAAAAAGGAAAAATTTGAGTCATACCCTTGATTCCCAAATAGTATACATACAAATCACCTGGGGATTCTTTTATTATACAGGTACCTGGGCCTCAGCGGAACAAATTTAGTTTCAGTAGGTAATAGGTAAGTTCCAGGAAGCTGCCTTTTTTTTGGCCATGCCAAGCAGCCTATGGGAATTTAGTTCCCCCACCAGGGATCGAACCTGGGCATTCAGCAGTGAGAGCACACAGTCCTAACCACTGGACCGCCAGGGAATTCCCCAGGAAGCTGCATTTTTTTAAACAATTAATTAATTTATTTATATTTTATTTTTGGCTGCATTGGGTCTTCCTTGCGGCCAGCTGGGGCTACTCTTCGTTGCGGTGTGCGGGCTTCTCATTGCAGGGGCTTCTCTTGTTGCGGAGCGTGGGCTCTGGGCGTGTGGGCTTCAGTAGTTGTGGCACACCTGCTCCGTAGTTGTGGCGCACGGGCTTATTTGTTCTGTGGCACGTGGGATCTTCCCGGACCAGGACTCGAACCCGTGTCCCCCGCATTGGCAGGCAGATTCTTAACCACTGCGCCACCAGGGAAGCCCCAGGAAGCTGCATTTTTAACAAGCATCTCAGATGACTCTGATAATGGCTGAGAAACATCAACCAAACAGTAGTGAATATGTAAATACTAGGTATTCCATATCTTCTCATCATGTTCCTTCTTTTTTGAATGATCTATTCATGCCCTTAGACAATTTTCTATCAGATTGTAAATCTTTTATTTTTCTTTTCAGTTGCAGGACCTGAAATATAGAATAAGAATATTCAACTTTCCTTGTCAAATATGTTGCATATATTTCCCCCAGTTTATCACGTGCCATTTGTTTATGGTGCTTGTTTGTGATTCAAAAGCTTAAACTTGTATGTAGTTAAATCTATGAGTCTTTAACTGAATTGTTTTTGCTTCTGAATGGTACTTGAAAGGTTTTCTCCATTGCATAATCATAAAAACATTAACTATTATTTTCTCCTCATTAATGTTTTTTTCACTTTTAAACCTTTTCCCCCAATTTTTTAATTTGAAAATTTTCAAACATCCAAAAATGTTAACCAATTGTTAGCCTTTTGTCATATGTGCTTTCTCTCTCAATATAATACTTTTTTTCCTGACTTATTTGAAAGTAAGTTGCAGATATCATGGCCCTTCACCCTTGAATATTTCAAAATGCATCATCTAGGAATAAGGACATTCTCCTACATACTGATGATATCATTATCAAACCTAAGCCAATTAATTAACAGTAGTTCTCTACCATCAATCCATATTTAAATTTTCTCACTTAATGCCAAAAATGTCTTTTATAGCTATTTTTTTTTCTTTCCCAAACAGGATGCAATTAGGATCACACATTATATTTCATTATCGTATTTCTTTTAATCTAGAACAGTGTTTCCACTCTTTTTCCCACGACATTGTCTTTATGATGAGTCCAGAAAAATTTTGTGGTACAGTGTCCAGCATTCTGCATTTGTTCAATTATTTCCTCATGTTATTGTTTTACTTGTTCCTTTATCACCTGCATTTTCTTTAAACTGGACGTTAGGTCTGGATGTTTGATTAGATTTGGATTAAGCTTTTTTCCTAGAACACTTCAGAGGTGCTGTCATGTTACATCATGTCAGGAGGCACAAACGTCTCTTTGTCCCATGAGCAATGATTCTTAGTTTGATCACTTAGTTAAGGTGGTGACCACCAGATACCTGCCTTTAAAACTAGTAAGTAATCTGTAGGGTGATACTTTTATGCCATGTGAATATCCTGTTTCTTTCATCCAGTAATATTAGCATTACTTGCCTCAATCAATTATTACACTGGGGGACATGTAACACTTAAATCTATCCCAAACTAATTTTGATATATGGTATAAATTGGAGTTCTTAATTTTTTAAAATTTGAGATGTTGCAAAACCATCATAAATATTTGTGTCTGCTTTTGTTCCTTCTGATTTGTTACGTTGTCTATCTCTTCTTGTGCCAGTATCACATTCCTTAAAATTGGTGCAGCTTCATAGTAGGCTGTAACATGTGGCAGAGCAATGATGTCCTCTCCACCTCTCCCCCACAGTTATGCTTCTTTTTCAGAGGGCTTTTTGTTGTTGTTGTTGTTAGATTCTTTCTTTTTCTCTTCTGAAGGAATTATTTTAATAGTTATGGCAGTTTTGACTGGAATTCCTGTTTTCTTGGGTATTAGTCAAGGTTGAATCAGGAAAACAGAAACCATAATAGTTATTTTCTCAGAGAAAATCTAATATAAAGAACTGTTTAACCAGTTATTAGAGGACTGAAAGGCAAAAATAGAACACACATTGTATGTGTTTCTACATATTTAAATATTTAAATGAAAGATCATCTACCCAGAATGTGAAACTTGATCAGTAGAGTATTAATCATATTTCTAGAGCTTGTGTATCTTAATTCCAAAGGCTCATACTGCTAGAAAATTATAATTTAGTATACTAACACACACACACACACACACACACACACACCCCCTCATTCAACTCTTTACAATTCAATTTTTTAAAAACAGTTTTTGCCTGCTAAAACATTTACCATCATATCTGTTATATTACCAAAGGTAAAGAAGTAAAGATATACAATAAGAGGGCTACGTTTACCTGTGGGTCCTTAAGAGCCCATCTCCAGCTACCTCAGTGTCTCCTTCCCATATACCTTCACTAGTCCCCTATTCATGAGATAGAGGCATGCGGGGAGGTGACCTCTTGATCACATTTTGGGAACTGCCTGATAAGGGAAGAGAAGGCAGTGAAAACATGAATTTTATGGTAACGTTTTGGTGCTTGGGCCAGACTCCCTGCCAGGTCCTGGAGAGATGCATCAGTGTCTCGGTCAGGTAGCTGTGTTCAGAAAGTGTATTTAACAAGACTTTCTGAAATAGGACATAACAGTGTTAGAATCTGGACTCACAGTTGGCTTCTTTCTTCAATAACCTCTATGGTGAGGGAATAAAAAATGAGCATGGAACTTGATCGAGTTAGAAGGCCTGTGTGATAAATTTGATTGAACCCTGGAGGCTCCAAGTTTAGGCACGTCTGGGGCCTGTGCTGGGGACAGTGAGAGTTTGCATTCATTTCCAGCTTTACTGCATGGTGGTCAAAGAATATGGCGTGTATAATTTTTGCTTTTATAGCACTGAGATTTTCTCATTAGCCCTCTCTTGAACAGTGCATTATCTACTGGTAGGATTCTAAGTGTATATATATGTTTTTATCATATTTTATTATTTAAAAAATTTTAATGTTTGAATAGGCAATATACTTGTGATTCAGCATTCAAATGGTACATAAAGGTATATAGAGTGAAAAGTCTCCTCACCTCTGTCCTCTAGCCAACCAGTTCTCCTCCCCAAAAGCAGTAAATATTATGAGTTTTTCCTGTATCCTTCTAAGATATTACATTATGAATTTACAAGGAATTACGTATGCATTTTTTTCTCATTTTTCAACAAACGGTAGCATACTTTACACACTGTTCTCTGTCTTGTTTCTGTTTAGTAATATATGTTACAGATCGTTCTAAGTCAGTAAACGAGAACATCCTCATTCTCTTTTACAACTGCACAGTATTCCATTGTATGGAAGTATCATAATGCATATAACCTGTCCCTTATGGATGGACTTTTGGCTGTTACCAGAATTTTGCTATTACAAATAATACTGCAATAAATAAACTGCTGTAGTTAAGTTTATGTACATAAATTATTTTATTCATGCTCAAATATATCCACAGAGTATTATTAGAAATGGAATTAGTGGGTCTGTGTTCAGGAAAACCTTGTTTTCCACCCGTGTGTCTCCTTGACTGCTCACACAACTACCACATACATTCACACAGAACACTTCACTTCTGACACTTCTGGTCACCAAATACGTGGAGTTTTTTACCCCATCAAGCAATTCTCTGTGGCGCCAGCTGGTAGCCTATAATTTAACTCAATTCTGACACTATCTACCTGGAGAGCGCATCAGGTCTGAGAGGTTAAGGGCTCAGTCTCCAAAGACTGCCCTCCGCCCAACTTCAGATGCCAGTTACAACTAGTAGGTCCCCAGGTTACCCACAGCCACAACCCCCTCCTCAGGCTCCATTAATTTGCTTGAACATCTCACAGAACTTAGGGAAATGCTTGCTTTAGGTTTACCAGTTTATTAAAGGACATGATAAAGGATACAGATCAACAGCCAGATGAAGAGATACCTAGGGTGAGGTCTGGGAGGGTCCCAAGTGCAGGAGCTTCTGCCTCTGTGGAGTTGGGGTGCATCACCTTCCTTGCATGTGGATGTGTTCACCCACTTGGAAGCTCCTGGAACCCCATGCTTCTGGGATTTTATGGAAGCTTCCTCACGTAGGCAGGATGGATCATTAACTCCATTTCCAGCCCCCATCCCCCCTCTGGAGGATGGGGTGGAGGCTGAAAATCCTAAGCTTCTAACCATGGCTTGGTCTTTCTAGTGACCAGCTCCATCCAGGAGCCATCCAGGCCCACCTTGTGAGAATAAAGGATGCTTCTGGTGCTCTTACCACGTAAGAAATGACAAGGTTTTTTAGGAGCTCTGTGCCAGGAATGGGGAGGGAGGGGGCAGAGACCAATATATATTTTTCTATTATCTCACAGGTTCTAATTTCACAATTTGAAAATTTGATAAACATTGCCAGATTAATTCCTATGGATGTTATTAACACCTACCAGCAATGTATCGAAGTGCCTGCTTCCTCACAGAATCAGCAGCATGGGGTATTATCACACTTTTGTATCTTTGGCCATTCTGACTAGTGAAAAATGGTATCTCGGTTTACTTGTAAATTTGCATGTCTCTTATTACAACTAAGTTCTTTTAAGAGCCATTTGTATTTTTCTTTCTATGAACTGGCTACTCATACCAATTTTTTATTACATTGTTAGTCTTTTTTTCTTATTGATTTGTAAGAACTCTATTAGAGAAATAAGGCCTTGTTTGTAATAAGAATTTCAAATATTATCTCCAATTTTTCATTTGTCTTTTGACTTTGCTTAGAATGGATTTGCCAGGCAGAGATAATTTTTATTTAGTCAAATTTATTTATTTATTTATTTATGCTATTATTTTTATGACTCTTGGGTTCTGCGTCACTCCCAGAAAGGCTTTCCATACTTTAAGATTATATTAAAAAGTCTATCATGGCTCTCCAAGTACTTTCATGGTTTCAATTTAAACATTTAAATATTTGATCCATGTGCATTATATTCTGGTGCAAAGTGTGAGATATGGGTCCAACATTACTTTTTTTTTAGATTGCTACCACCATTCTTATCTATCTATATAATTTATAATATAAGCAAATATATGTTATATTCATATATAGTTTGTATATAATCCATAGTATATTATATACATTTTTAATAGTATTCCTTATATTCACATTTATATTTGGTCTGCTTTGATATGCCCAATAAAATAATAAAGAGGTATGTTAGTCTTATATTGCTATTGTCTGTATGTCAATTTCTCCCTATATTTCTGGGATGGTTTATTTTACGTGTTAACTTGGCTAGGCTATGGTTCACATTTGTTTGGTTAAACCCTAGTCTAGATGTTGCTGTGAAGGTATCTGTGGATGGGATTAACATTCGCAGTCAGTTGACTTTAACTAAAGCAGATTATCTCCATTCTGTGGGTGGGCCGCATCCAGTCAGTTGAAGGCCTTAAGAGCAAAGACTGAGGTTTCCCAAAGAAGAAGCAATTTTGTCACAAGACTGCAATATAGGAACTCTGCCTGAGTTTTTAGGCTGCTAGCCTGCCCTGCAGATCTTAGAGTCAAGCCTGCAACAACAACTCTTATCTGAGTTTCTAGCCTGTTGGCCCTCCCCTACAAATCTATAGACCTTGGACTTGCCAGTCCCCACAATGACATGAGCCAATTCCTTCAAATAAATCTCTCTCTATTAGCTTTGTTTGTATGGAGAACCCTGACTAATACAATTTCTAATAGCTTTCCTTTATATATTTTGATAATATGATAGTCTGGCATTGAATGTCAAGACAATGAGAATTCTATTTGTACCCTTTTACTAATATAAAACTAACTCTCTTTGCCTGATTAATGCTTTTTGTCTTGATTCAATAATATTGCCAAATCCTCCCCCTCCCATTTTTTTTTCTTTTTTTGGTCTGCATTTGTCTAATATACCTTTGCCTATTTTTTACTTTGTAACATACAATTGTCATTTTTTAAATAGTATGTCTCCTGTAACTAGATCATACTTAAATTTCTTCTAGTCAACCAAGTCTTTTAATAGGGGATTTACATTTTGAAATTCTAAAGTCTTTGGTTTTATGCCATTTTGTTCTGTGACTTATTTATTAACATTTCTCTGCCATTTTCTTTATTTTCAGTTTTGTTTTTATCCTCTCCATTGTTTTAGAAAGTATTTTATTCTATTAGTTGAAAGCAGTTACCTGGAGGAAGGGGAAACTTGTACTTTTTACTACACCTTTCTATTTGCTGAACTGATACAGTAAATATATTAGGTGGCATGGACCTTTAAGTTTTTCAAAAGCTTTTTTAAACTTATTTTTATCTAATTGCTGGGTCCAGAGTGAAACAGCATATTTTTTTTATAATGAATTTTTAAAAATATTTATTTGGCTGCATCAGGTCTTAGTTGCCGCACGTGGGATCTTCCCGGCATGCGGGATCTTTCGTTGTGGCCAGCAGGCTCTAGTTGTGGCGCATGAGCTGCAGGGCGCGCAGGCTCAGTAGTTGCGGCACGCGGGCTTAGTTGCCCCGCGGCATGTGGGATCTTCCCCGACCAGGGATCGAACCCGCCTCTCCTGCATTGGAAGGCTGATTCTTAACCACTGGACCACCAGGGAAGTCCCAAAACAACATCCTTTGAGTCATGCTTTTGAGATACAGAACTTAGCACATTTTATCTTTACCTCCTTCCACATTCTAACCCATGAAAATGTTAACGCAGGTTTTAAGATTCACATACTTTTTTCCTATTTAAAAAAATTCAGAACTCTACTTGAGAAAAAATATTTAGATTTAGTATTATAATTAAGTATGATGCAATTATTTAGATGCATTTCTGTTTTGGCTTGACAATGCTCCCCTCCGTGACTTCCCCATTCTTGAGCTTTTTTTTTTTTTAACTTCATCTCTTGGTTGGTTGAAAAATATTGTAAACAAATTTTTTCAAGAAGGTGATATATTTTATGAACCCTTAAATAGCAGAGTGTTTTTCTGACATCTTTACACCTGAAAAACAATGCAGATGAATACTACTCTAGATATGAGAAGTCAGACAGACTGATGTTTGTTTCTATCTGGGCAATCTGATCTCATTTTTTTGCCTGAACAATTATAGACACTTTAATATTGTAGCTTAGAACTTTTGCCATGATGTGTCCAATTGTGAGTCCCCTTTTATTGACTTTGCCTAGAACATAGTAGGCTCTTTCAGTCAACATACATTGTTCTTCAACAGAGGAAATTTCTGCTTTATTTTATTTTTATTATGTCTCTTCCATTTGCCTTTGTTCCTCTTTTAAGAATTCAAATTATCCACATGTTGGTTCTCCATTTTATCCATTCTTCCTCCACAGCTATCTTCTTCTCTCTTATTGATTCCATCGCTGTCTTTTTACACTCCATTCAATATCTTAGCATTAGCTTTGTTCTTGACACCAATTTCAATTTTCTGCCAGATGAATTTTCCTCTTTACTGTCTCCATTGTGTTTGATTTTGTTCCTGCTTTTTTAGAGTACTTGTTCATTTTCCTTACCCTATGTGTCTCTCTTTTCATTTCACCCTGTTGGATTTTCATATCAGTCCCACCCCTTCATTCTTTCTGTTTCTTTTTTGCAGAAGCTTTAAGGATGTTAACAGGTTTCTAAAATTTTCTCCTGGATTATCCTGGTGAAGAAGAGTTCTCATTTCATTCATTTTTTTCTAGATGCTGTGCTCTTCCTCTAGCCTTGGTTGACTATTCTCCTTACCCTCAAATAAGACAAGGTTTTCTGTGGGCTCAATATCTGTCTACAAGTGATTGAGCTGCTTAGCCTGGGACCCACCTATGGAAGTAGTGGCAGAATCTCCATCTCAAGTCTGTAGCTGGAGGGCTACACACAGTCTGACCTTACCTTTTGTATCTCTTCTTTACTAATGTGATACATAGCACAATACAGTTCCCAGCAAGGACTTCTCTCGGGGACCTTTAAGAAGCTGGCCTTTCCTTAAAGTTTTGAGCAGGACTGGCTACATAATCTGTGGGAAATTTACACGCAAAATGAGAATGTGGGGCCCCTTGTTCAAAAATTAAGAATTTCAAGACAGTGACAACAGAGCATTAAACAAACATGAGGCCCTTCTTATCATCATGGGGCCCTGTGCAACTGTACAGGTTGTTGCACACCCGTGAAGCCGGCCATGGTTATGGGGACTGCACCTTATTAAATATAAGTCTACTCCCTTTTCCTCCCAATCCCTCTCCTATTTCCTGCCCACTTGTTTTGTCTATCTGCCTAGATAAACAGGGAATAGAGGGGTCTAGAGGATATGTGTGTTGAGGAAATGAAGCCAAGGTAATTCATGACTGGGATTTTCTTAATCCAGTCATTTAGGGCCATCTGCCTCATAATTAACATCAATTTCACCCAGATCCAAGCCTTAGGTTACCTGTCAGTTTTAGTCTTTGATATTGTGAAATCTTGTCTTTTTTTCTAGATTTGAGGGAATGTTTTGGAGAAGTTAGGCCAGGATATATTTGGGGGCAAAAGGCAATATATCATTTTGAACTGGATGTCCCCATGGAACCCGGTAGCTAGGCCAGGGGTTGGCAAACTTTTTCTATATGGGACCAGATAGTAAATATTTCAGATCTTGCAGGCCAAGAGGCAAAATGAGAGATGTTAGGTACCTATATAACAAGAGAGGAAACAAATTTCCACAAATATTTTATTGATGCTTAAAATGTAATAGTAATACTTGAGTGTAGTTTTTTTTATGGCCACATCAGGCAGCTTGCGGGATCTTAGTTCCCTGACCAGGGATCAAACCCCGGGCCCCCGGCAGAGGAAGTGTACAGTCCTAACCACTGTACTGCCAGAGAATTCCCTTGAGTGCAGTTTTTGGTAATACAGGTCTACTAATGAGAATAGGATTCTTTGTTTTTTGAATACATTTTGCTTAATTAGGGTTCAAAATTAGTATTCCTTATCATCAGATTAGTTTGCAAATGTTCATCTGTTAATGCTGATCTGTAATGGGATTTTATGTATTTCATTTTTGAAAATGTCTTTCCATATAGATAGGCACTGCCAAACACTGACATCAATCCATGTGCATATGATTTTAATTGAGCAAATTCATTGCATGGAAGGCATTTATAGAATTCTATTAGATTCTTCTCTTGATATTTGCATTTTACTATGTCATTACATTGCAGATTAATCACTTTCAATTGATGGTTAGGTAGAAACTCCTCAATTGCACAGTTAAATGAATTTTGAAATATAGAGATTTCCTTTGCACTTGCATTGATGTCTCAAAAATCCTGCTTGGAATGTAGTTTGAGCTTGGAAAATATATCTGCTGCAGATTTCTATAGGAATGGATAATATGCTTCTTATTTTAACTTTTGATAGCATGGAAGTGTATAAAGTGGCTTGACATTACTTGTAATTCAAGCAACGTTACTCATCATCAAAATGATTTTACTGAAGTATGTTTCATGTATAAGTGTTGTTTTACCTTGTAATTGGTGAAATTCATTAAGACATATTATCAAGTCTCCCACAAAAGCTAATTTCCAAAGCCATTCATAGTTTGATTATAGTGGTTGAAGGCTGTCCTTCTCATTCAATAATTCTCAGTTTTGCTCTGGAGCTGAAAAGAATCACAATCAAACAATAAGAACTGCGGTGTGATAGAACAAGTCAGGATATTCAGCTTCTACTTCTGATAAAAATTCACAGAACTGATGATGGTTCAAGCCATGAGAATGAATGAAGTTACCATTGCCACCACTGGTTCAGTAACACACGGTAAGTTCAAATATTACCACAAAGTCATCACTGACAAATAATACAATAAATAGCCATAGGGTTTAAACACCTTACATTTTCATAAGCTTTGTTGTTTGTTCAAATAAGCATTTTTCTGTTTTACACATATTTTACTACCACCGCTTGTAACACATCTTAGCAGGTTCCTCTTCATGTTGTATGGAATCAGAACTTTTTCAGCTTCTTTGAAAATATTTCCCCCTGTAGTTGTTCCATGCAGACTATTCACAGAAGCTAATTCTTCAGTCATTTCAAACAAGGCCTTAACTCCTCAAATGAACAACTCAGTATTACCTGTTAACTCATAAAGAGCCAAGGAAAACCACTCAGTTAATTGTTTTGGTTTTTAATTGACTATCGATGCTGCTCCCAATGTCCTCAACTCTTCAAGCAACTGTTCTAGCTGAAAGTCTAATAGTCTTAAATTTATTTTCTCTGGACACATTACTTTGGCTGTTGCAATCAAACACAATTTAATTAAACAGCTTTTCTTATTTGGCTAAGAAATGAGCCACTCAGAAAATTACTTTGGTTGCAGCCTCATATTCATTTTTTATTTTTGTGAAGAAATTCTGCTGTGACGAAATATTCTGTTTTAAATTCTCTAATTGTTCTCACTGTTGCTTTCTTGTCAGTTGGGAATATTGTGATGAGTATAGTCTGATAATGTTGACATATATTGTATTCTTTTAGTAAAACTGTACTTATTGCATAATAAATGCTTGGCTATCAAATTTGATAACAAAATAGTCCACACTCCACTGTGCGTTAAAAGCATGACATATGGGGCTTCCCTGGTGGCGCAGTGGTTGAGAATCTGCCTGCCAATGCAGGGGACACGGGTTCGAGCCCTGGTCTGGGAAGATCCCACATGCCGCGGAGCAACTAGGCCCGTGAGCCACAACTACTGAGCCTGCGCGTCTGGAGCCCGTGCTCCGCAACAAGAGAGGCCGCAATAGTGAGAGGCCCGCGCACCGCGATGAAGAGTGGCCCCCGCTTACCACAGCTAGAGAAAGCCCTCGCACAGAAATGAAGACCCAACACAGCCAAAATAAAAAAATAAATAAGTAAATAAAGGAGTTCCTTTAAAAAAAAAATAGACTTTATTACAAAAAAAAAAAGCATGACATATGAAGTCCTTTTTCTCTTTTTTTGGGTTTTGACATGATAGGTACGTACTGGTAATAAAAAAAAAAAGTCGCGCTTCCCTGGTGGCGCAGTGGTTGAGAATCTGCCTGCTAATGCAGGGCACACGGGTTCGAGCCCTGGTCTGGGAAGATCCCACATGCCGTGGAGCAACTAGGCCCGTGAGCCACAACTACTGAGCCTGCGCGTCTGGAGCCTGTGCTCCGCAACAAGAGAGGCCGCAATAGTGAGAGGCCCGCGCACCGCGATGAAGAGTGGTCCCCGCTTACCACAACTAGAGAAAGCCCTTGCACAGAAACGAAGACCCAACACAGCCAAAAAAAAAAAAAAAAAAAAGTCATGGTGTTATATGTGTGGCACTTGAAACACTGCCAAGTTACTGCAGCATCACTGTGATTTGTAGGGCACTAAGCAGCAGTGTGAAGAGATGAGAGCACCACATACATTCTCTATTGCAACTATTCAACTCTGTGTTGTTTTGTGAAAGTAGCCATAGATGATACATAAATGAATGAGCATGACTGTGTACCAGTAAAACTTTATTTATGCACACCCAAATTTGAATTTCATGTAATTTTAATGTGTGATGAAATGGCTGTACAAATATAGGTGGTATGTTGGATTTGGCCTGTAGGTTAGGGTTTTCTGATCCCTGGTCTAGCAGAGGGGCTAGACCAGCCAGCTAGTCAATATTCTTTGAGCTTGGTGCCAGATGCTGAGCCCAGGTGAAAGGAAATCTGTTTAAAGTAGCAGCACTAACACCAATAGCAACCCTACTATTTCTGTGCCTAAAATCACAATAACCATTGGTATGATTCTTTAGTAAGCCTTACTGGACTCTTCATGGTTCTGCCTGATTTTCCAACTTCGACTCCCAATTCTTTCCTTACCCTTTTGGTCACAGCCATACTCAAATTCTTGAATTTACCAGAACTCTCATACTCTTAGGCATCTGTGCTTTTGCAGATCTGCTGCTGCCTCTGCCAGGAAGACACCCACCCCTGTATCCACCCTCTAGCTCCCAACAATCCATCTTTTATTCTCTAGGAGCTTTATCTGGTACCTCTAGGTTGATAATGCTGCCTCTTCTATGAGCACCCACAGAAATTTGGGTAAAGCTTATAGCCCTCATCACTCTATTTTATAGTATAAAATTTATTTATACAACTCTCCAAGTAAGAGTTCAGGACAGGGACTGTGTCAACTTGGAAAGTTTTCAGCCATTATTTCTTTGCATACCTTTTGGGCCCTGACCTATTTCTCCTCTCCTTCTGGGACTCTGATGACACAGATGTGAGATCTTTTGTTATCTTCCCATAGATTTCTGAGGCTCTGGTTTTTTTTGTTTCTTTTTTTGGTGGTGTTGTTGTTTGTTTTTTCCAGTCTATTTTCTCTCTGTTGTTCAGATTGGGTAATTTCTATTGTTCTGTCTTGAAGATCTCTCTTTCCTTTATCCCCTCCATTCTGATGATGAGCCCATACATTGAGTTTTAAATTGTGGTTATTATATTTTTCAGTTCTAAAATTTCCATTTGTTTCCTCTTTGTATCTACTATTTCTTTGCTGAAACGTCCCATTTCTCTGCTAAGACTTTCTGGTTTTTCATTTGTTTGGAATGGATTCATAATTGCCATTGAAACATTTTTATGACTGCTTTAAAATCCTTGGCAGATTATGTGAACATCTGATTCACCTTAGTGTTCACATCTGTTGATTGTCTTGTCTAATTAATGTTGGGATTATCCTGGTTCTTGGTATGAGTGATTTTTCATTGAAACCTGGACATTGTGGGTATTATACATCTAAATATTGTGTTTTAGCAGGTCTCTTCTGACATCACTCTGTTGGGGAAGGGAAAGCACTGCGTTGTTACTGCCAGGTAGGAGTGGAAGTCCAAGTTCCCCACTCAACCTTGATTGACACTGGTGGAGGGGGAGTGTCTCCTTGTTACCACTGGGTGTGAATGAAAGTTTTGGCTCCCCACTAGGCCTCCCTTGATACCACCGTGTCTGGAGGTGTAGGAGTGCCTCATTACTGTTCCCCACATTGCTTCCACTGATACCACGGGAGTGGTGGCTTTGTTACCACTGGGCAGTTGTAAAAGTTCTGACCCTCCAGTAGGCCTTCTCTGACACCACCTAGGCAAGGAAGGAGTGATGCCTCATTACTGCTGGGTGGGGGTGGAAGTCCAGGCTCCCCAGTGTGGTGGTGGGGGGTAGGATTTGGGATGCCTCACTACAGCTTGGTAAGGGTAGTCTAGGCTCCTGGTGGGTGCGGCTTCTTCCAGAAGAAGTCCCAAAACTATTCTGACAACTGAAGTTTTTGAAACAGGTGAAAGTCTGTCTGTACTTGGCTCCTTATCTCCCCTCAACTCTAACCCTATATTTATTTTTGTCATCAATGTGTTTGGACATGAGTTGGATAATCTTTATGACACTGGTAAGTGCAGGAAGAGCTGAATTTATTTTTGATCCCGATTTAAAGGATAAGTATAGTTCTATTTATAAGACTAGATAAATCATGACTCTGTTATGTGACTTTTTATTGTATGCATAGGTTATGTGGCACTAATGATATAAATGAACTACATATTCCTAAATAGTTCAGATTAACTATTTAGTTGTTTAAAAGGAGTTAAAGATATTTTCCTATAATTGAGTGGGCTTCTCCTCTTATATTAATTGATGGTACTTACATAAGTATTAACACAATGTTGCTACAAATGATGCACTAACTAGTCCATAATTTGACTCAGCATAACACGAATTTTATATATTTTTAAAACATTGATTTATCTATGCATTATTAGTCAAATCAACTTGGTAAATTAAAATTATTCTCCCCAGCTCCTAGTGTATTAAGTTATAATTATGAAACAAGAAGCAGTACTAAGAGATATAAGGTTTAATTTTAGAATAAAGAAGGAGAGATGTAGCAATGTTGGGGTTATATGCACAAACAAAAAGTGTATTAGGACTGCCTATGTGTTGGGCTTATAGGGAGGCTGGGGAGGGATAAGGAGGAAGTGATTGGTAAACTGACGATCAACACATTTAGAACCCAGAATGTGGAAAGCTAGAAAGAATTTTAGAAATTCGAACCTATTTTTTTTTTTTTGAGGTCTTTGAATGCATATTATGTGTCTGGCACTTTACCTACCTTACGGCATTTAATCTTCAAAATAATGTTGTAAAGTGTTAAAAAGCTTTATCTTCCCTTTTTCACAGATGAGGGAACTGAAGCTCAAATTAGACTAACTTGTTGAAGGTCACCCAGCTATCAAGTGGCAGAGTTAGGATTCGAACCTAGATCTGCATGATTCCACAGTCCATGCTCCTTTGGCTCAACTGCTCTGCCTTCTATATGGGTTTTCAGATTCACTTTTCATAGAAATAATTGTTATAAAATCATCTATCCCACTTCCCCATTTCTCTCTCCAGTGAAGGACCTAAACCTTAGAGGCTACATACCTATTGTACATACATTTATATGATATAAACTATGCAAGACCTAAAAAATTACACAGTGATATAAGGACTATGTTACTGTCTAAAATTTATCTCATGCTTCATGATGGACTGTAATTGGACTAGACACAGAGTTCTGGCTTAGAGGATAAGTAACTTTCCCAAGGACACACAGCCTGTGCAGAGTAATAATTTGCATCCAGGTCTGCCTGACTTCGACCCCACACATTGCATCCACTCCATGCAATTCTGCTGCTATTACCTAGTAATGATTATGTAGTGAGAAAGGTTTTGAGGGGTTGGAGGTGGGCAGCCTTATAATTCTTGGAAACTTCCTGAGTCAAGAACCACCAGCTTGGGCTTCCCTGGTGGTGCAGTGGTTGGGAGTCCGCCTGCCAATGCGGGGGACGCGGGTTCGGGCCCTGGTCCGGGAGGATCCCACATGCCGCTGAGAGACTGGGCCCGTGTGCCACAACTGCTGAGCCTGCGCTCTAGAGAGGCCGCAAGCCACAACTACTGAGTCCGCGGGCCACAACTACTGAAGCCCACGTGCCTGGAGCCTGTGCTCCACAAGAGAAGCCACTGCAGTGAGGTCCGCGCACCGCAGTGAAGAGTGGCCCCCGCGCGCCGCAGCTGGAGAGAGCCCACACGCAGCAGCGAGGACCCAACACAGCCAAAAATAAAAACAAATAAATAAATAAATTTATAAAAAAAAAAAAAAAGAACCACCAGCTCCAGGAAGATTGTCAAATACTGGCGGAATTTCTATCTCTGCTTGTGCAAGTCTAAGTGTGTGTGTTTGTGTGTGTGTGTATGGTGGTTTGTGGGGGGAGATAGTGGTGTCAAAATCTCCTGGGCTTTGAAGGTCATCTGTTGTGAGAAAGTTTACAATGCATGTGCTAATTTAGCTGCAGAAAATATTCAGCCCTGTATACTCACCCATTCAAGTAAAATGGAAGGAATACCATAAAGAGTGGAAGAGGTGTTTCAGAGAAAGTAATTAAACCTGAAATATAATCCATATAAAACTATAGTTTGTTAGTCTAGTTACTAGTCTCAGGGGAACAATTTAAAACTGTGTGCAAAATCAGTTGGGATTTCCATAGCTTCTCACTGAATACTGCTAGGATTACTGAGTCAGCACTGAATTGTCTTCCTTATAGTTTAACATCCAAGTTGAATATACCTTGTTTATTGGTTACATTATTGAAAATATAGAGTCCATGTCTATAAAGGAAACCTCGTCTTCGTATGTCCATTAATTTTTTTCCTATCCCTGATGACTGGAGGTGTGCCCTGTAACAGATCTGTTATATGAGACATATCTTATTAAATTTGTCTTTTGAAAAGAGTAATAGACCGAAGGCATGTTTTCTTTTTCTCCCAATTATCCTATGGATTGAAAGGCAGACAAGTGACTTTTATTTGCATCTGTGACGCGGTCAGAACAAGAAAGTGTTACTGTTGCGTAAGACATGTTGTGGGAGGTAGAAAAGGGTTTTCTGGGCTGCAAGCTTCACTATCTTAATTATGCCTTCTCTCAGGCCTGTCTACAAGCAGCCCGAACTCTTCCATGAAGGCCCCACTGAGATCAGAGCAGTAGAAACCAACATTCTGGAGATCTCGCTTAACAATTTTTCGTCATTGCTTTTTCTTACAACACTATAATGAACTACTGATAAAACACAGGTGGCATGAAACTTTGGACCCAAAGTGCCGCCAACAGACCTTTGGCGGTGGGGAGCTATGGTCAGCGAGCCAGACCCCCGTGGGTGACTCTTCATTACCTCCGGCCGGGGGTCAGGGGACCTTTCCCCCTTCACTTGCGGCGCGAGCGAGGGGATCGGGGCCGGGAGCGCACAACTGGCCTAGGGCGGCGCCTGAGCCGCGGAGCAGGGGGCCAGCAGCCGCTGCCCGAGCGCGCTCCTCGCGGAGGCCATTACTTCCAGCGGTGCCAAAAGTGTGCGCCTTCTTCGGAGGGCGGAGGTCAGGGGCCGTGCGCCGCCTCCCGGCGACGCGACCCTTATCAGGCCCTCCGGGGCCCGGGACCCCCAAAGCGCAGGATGCCGAAGCCGCGGTCTGGGCCCACCACCGAGCTCCCGGGCAGGCAAAGGCCGTCTATGGCGTCCTCGCTCATTGCTCGCGCCCGCCGCGGGCGGTGCCGGACCTCGCCCTTCCCCACCGCTCCCCTCCCCCTCCCGAGCCCGCCGCGGCTCCCGAGGTGACACGGCCCGGACCCTCCATTCTCTGCCCCAGTGTATTTAACTGGCACAACCTAATCGGCTGCTCCCTCTCGAGGACAAACCCTTCCCTCGGACGGACGGGCCCAGCAGCCAACCACCGGCCAGAATTGGCGTGCGTCCCGCTCCCTGTCGGTGGGGGCCTCGGTGGGCGGGGCTCGGGCAGCTAGCAAGTTGAGTGGAGCCACGGCTGACGTGAGTCAACAAAGGTCACGTGAAGCGAGCGGGCCACGCTGATTGGCGGCGCCGGCCGGGCGGGGAGGGGGGGGGGGTCACGGCGGCGGCGTGGGGTTCGCTGTGTGACACAATTACAACAACTTTGTGCTGGTGCCGGGGAAGTTTGTGTCTCCAACGAATCCCCCCCCGCGTCCCTCAACCCCGCACGCTCCGGCCGTTCCCGCCATCTCCGCCCGTGGCTGCCCCTCGCCCGCTCCCGCGATGTGACCCTACAAGCCGAGCCGCTGCCGCTGCCGACCCGGGGGCTCCGCAGCCCCTGCCGCCGCCGCCTTCACCGCCGCCGCGTTGGGATTTTTCGTCGCTGCCGCCTGCGGCGGAGGAGGAGGCGGCGATAAAGTTGGTGTGCCGGTCCCGCGCGGAGATTGGGGGCGTCGTTGTGGGCCCCGGCCCGGGGGGAGGTGTCGGCGTCGGAGTTGTGAATTCGCTGCGTTTCCATGAAATCCTGCGGAGTGTCGCTCGCTACCGCCGCCGCTGCCGCCGCCGCCGCCGCTTTCGGTGATGAGGAAAAGAAAATGGCGGCGGGAAAAGCGAGCGGCGAGAGCGAGGAGGCGTCCCCGAGCCTGACAGCCGAGGAGAGGGAGGCGCTCGGCGGACTGGACAGGTACGGGCCGCCGTCACCCGCCCGGTCGGCTCCGGACGGGTTGGCGCCGCTCTCCGGGGAGGCCGGAGCGCGGCTCGCCTCTGGCGGCGGCGGGGCGAGCACCTTGGCTTGGCGCTCTCGGTGCCGTAGCCGCCGCCGGGGCCTCGGGCTCGGGCAGGGATGGGTCGGTGGTGCTGTTGGACCTTTAACGAGCCGCGTGTGTGTCTCTCCACAGCCGCTTCTTCGGTTTCGTGAGGTTTCATGAAGATGGCGCCAGGACGAAGGCCCTGCTGGGCAAGGTAAGGCAGCTGCGGGCCGGAGCGCGGACACGGTCTCCCCGGCCGGCGCCCCGCTCGCCCCGAACCCCGCGGCCCCGCTGCCCGGCCAGCGCTCATTGTGGCCGCGAACGAGGGCCGAGGGGCTTCCGGAATACTATTTCCTGCTTCTGCTCCCCCCCCCCCCCCCCCCGCCCCACACACACACCCCCGGATCCCTCTCTCGCTCCCTTGCGAAATCGCCCTCTCCTCTCGTAGCTGGAGGAACAGAGACGGCAGCGCTTTGGGGCCGAGCTCAACTGGGTCGACAAAACTGCCTGTTATTTTACGGCTTTGGGAGGGGCGACCGACGATCGCTCCGAGGTGCCTGCTTAGGGTCAAAAGGGCTTGTAAATGTGTGCAGATTTCCCCGCATTGCCGAGTTAACTTGCCTCCCGTGGTTTTTATTCTTTTCCTCCAGGCAGGCTGTTCGGGAAGTCTGTTAACCCAACGTTTGGGGCTTTCTTGTGTCCCCGCTCCCAGAAGGGGGAAGTTGCACGTAGTTTAGGGCGGTGAAGAGTTTGCATGGGTCTGTTGACATGCATCTCGAGGGGTATGGTGTTTTACCTGAAGTTAGGTGACTTGTTTACTTTTTGGGTCTTTCGGCCATAGAAATCCTGTAGTTACTTGTGAATGTGTTTTCTTCTTGGAGCCTCGTTTCCTGCCTATCTGGCAGGGGAGGCCAGGGGGGAATTCGGGGTGCAGTTTCTGTTTATTTGTGTGGAAAGTTGTTGGCACTGTCATTTAGTTAAGTAATGGCTGCTCCTGTCGGCCCAAGATGGCGGGACAGGGTGGGAGGAGAAAGTGAAGGGGGGGGTTTGGGGGAGGGAGGAGAGGTAAACATGGAAATAAATAGTAGCGATGAATAGGCCTCTCCTTCGGAGTGTGTAGCTCGGTGGTGTTTAATAAAAATTATCCAAGATTATTGGCATCTAGAATTCTTGTACCTTTCTCAAGCTTGGAAGCAGCATTCATAAGCCTGGTAAATGCTTATCAACCTGTAGCACATTTAGTTACCCATCCGTAAGCTATTGAACAAAGGCACTGGAGTCTCGATCTGTCTGCATCAGTTTGTGTCTTTTGACCAAAATCTGATCGAAATGATATTTGTATGCTTGCTTCTTAATTGGGACCGTGAAACTTGGAGTGTGCTGGGATAGGTGTTGCATCCATTAGACATTTGCTTTTCTAGCTGAAATCAGTGGCTTTGCATTTGACACCTAGCTTTATTGTTGCAATTGAGAAGGAAGTTTGAAATGACTAAAGCCTTGCATTTTATTCTTAAGTTGATTAAAAAAAAAAATTTAGTTGTCCCTAATATTTGTCTGTAGTTTGGTTTAGGAGAGTCACTAATTCCTTTTATCTGTAATTACACTTATGTTTTTGTTTCAGAATAACTTAAGTGTAAGGGGTTTCGAATACAAATAATGACCAGAAAGCTAAACTGAAATAATCCTTTTCAGTAAGCCCAGTCCCTTTGACCCATAGAGAAAAGTTGAATTAAACTTTGACTATGTAAGTATTAATTGGCTTCATTAAAATTATTGCTGGAAAAATGAATAGCGACTAGCTCTGAAATGATTTAAGCATAAATGACCTAAGCCTTGAAATTTTTTTTCAACCTGAGAATTTAAAATATTTTATTTAAAAATACTCCACTACTGTCCAAGTTGTCATTCCAAAAGATTAAGCAAAATATTTAAATTTAAGGAGCATTATTTTATTTTGGAGTGATTATTGCCGATCTAATAGGAGGTTGGTAAAATTGTTTGCAAAGCTAATGCATTTGGAAAAGTTTGGCCAAGGCTACGGCTTTTGGTTATGGTAATGAAGAAATAAATGGAATCTGATGTTTTATGTGGATAATGTGTAAAATGCTACTTGATTTCATGTCTCAGAATACTTGTATTTAGATGGATTCACAGTGGATTGTGCTTAACATTGTATTTCAGATTGTAATATTGAACCCTGCAGTTATTATGCACTATTGAGTTTAAATTGTAAAAGAACTGAACATATTCAGGTATATTTTTGTGCAAGTGCATCACTTTCTTGATGTTTGAATACAGCAACATCTTATAAATGAGAAACTTGCAAAGCTTCATTATGTTTTGTGGAAGAATGAAGGCTTCATAAAATACTGGGTAATTTGATTAGTAAGTGTTTTGTGGAACTAAAGAAAAAAGGTTCTTCTTTACTTCAGACCCCATGCTTGTGAGGTCCTACCTATTTAGGTCAAGGCTTCTTAGCCTTAACATTAAAATAAAACATTCTAGAGAATGTGCTTGCAACTGCATGCAATTCATGGTTGCGTCCTTGTGAGCTCGAACATACCAGTGAAATGTGTAATGTAAAGCTTGATATTATATAACCTCGCACCATGTGTTTGAATTGGATTCTGAATAGAATGAAGGAGCTGGAGTCCTGCTATAGGAAGTATTGAATTATTTAGTGTCATCCATCTTTTGCACAGCCCTGGTAAACAGTATGTTTTTTGTGGAATGTTGAGCTGTGTTAGTTTCAGAATTCTTATTGTCTGAAAGTCTTAAAAATAAGAGTTGGCTTTTCTTTGTTGGGGTAGGTTCTGGCTACTTACCTAAGAGCAGATACTGGAATTAAATAACTCCCAGGATTCTCTTTTTAGCGATGATTTTTCTCATTACCACCCCTCCACCCCGACCCCCCAACAAATTTAGTCTGCACTTTGTATAACTTTTTTTTGACAGAAATTTAGCTATTACTACTTGCTTTCAAAAATTCTTATTCCTATATATTATTGGATCTTCTTTCAAGTTTTAAAATTTAAATTAGTAGGTTTTTAAAAAGGTTAACTCTTGACTTAAAAGATTTGGAAAGTTTAAAACGTTTAATAATAACTATCTCTTACTTGCCCGTAAACTCGTTATGTACCTTTTCTAGGTGAGAATACTTTGTCTAAACTGCTGATTTCTCTTAGTCTCTGAATGCATTTGTGAGATTAATTTATATTGGAGTCATTGAAAGAATTTTTGTTTGAATGATTGCCGTTTGATATACAGTGCTTGGGGTTTTGGATGAAAAAGAAATTAGTAATACAGTATATTATTTTGCAGTAATACCTTTAAAATATTTTTAAAAGATTGTAAACAGCAAGTGGTTGCTTAATCAGAGTTCTTGAAATATAGCTGATCTTGATTACTTTTCTCTTTAAACTAATGCTGACCATCTTTTGGTAACATAATTCAAGATTCTTATTTTTTTAATTATAGTGGAGTTACTGAAAAGTAATTAAGAAGTGAAGCATTTCAACAGAAATTAACTATGGTGACACTTGTAGTACATTTTTGAAAATCTTTTGGATTAATCTTGTTTTCAGTTAATAAGGATTTGAGTTAAAAAATAATATATAGTAATATATAGCATGAATATAGTAATACTATATGTATTTATAGTAGTTATATAATGCTAAAGGGTTGGGGAATCTTTTGTCAGGGAACTATTGCTAAAATACATAGTTGTTCACTTTGAAGTATCTATATCATTTTTAAGTTTGTATTAAATACTCTTATTGGGATTTTTTTTTCTTTTGTAATTCTTTTAATCAATAGAAAGATTATGTAGAATACTTAGAAGTAGTTATGGATTGTCTACCATTTTAAAATGTATGTGTCTAAAAAAATAAAATGTATGTGCTTTTTTTCCTAGGAGATAATTAGTATGAAAATAGTTGGAATTTAAAATTTTGGGGGCAGTGGAAGTAGTTTAAGGTCCATTAAAGCATGTATTTTCCTAAATTTGGTTCGCTTGCATGTAGACGGTAAGGGAAAATTATTAGGTTAGTTGTAGAGGTGGCTTTTTAATACTATAATATTTGGATGTTGATGTTTAAAATTATGCTGTATTATGTGTGTGTTTTGTTTGCTGGCACTTAAAGGAATATATTCATTTTCAGTGCTAAAGGAGATTAGTGTTTGGGTTACAAAAGTAGCCACAGAATAATGTCATACTTTTTTGTTTGAAAATTAGGTCTTTAATATGATGCATCTTAAAAAGTATTTTCTAGTTTGGAAAGTTGTCTTGTAAACAATTATAGTCATTATTATTTACCCGGAGAAAGTCTCATGCAGTTACTATACATTTGCTAAGATTTTGATACATTCCTGGTAATAAAGCTATAGTTAAGAGATTATAGAAAATGCTTGCTTATCTGGCCACACATTAGAATTGCAGGAACATATAAACATGCGCTTTTTAAGTTCTGAACTCCCCCCCCCCCCCGCCCCGCCCCAATAGCTCTTTTCTGTAGACTCAGTTACAAATTGAAATGACTAGGGAACATTTGGCTGCCACTTCTATATATTTCAGGTTGTTAAGAAAAACTGCGTGAGAGATGAGTTTCTGTGATGTAGATGGTAAAGTGGAATGGTGGGCCATGCACTTTGAACCAAGGTGAAGGTTCAGTGCTTTGCTAGCTACAGAGTAAAAATATCTTTTTCTGACTTGATTATGTAACATTTAGTTTTTATTTATGTAATACCAGTATTATTTTGCAGATTTGAAAAGGTTTTTTTTGGTTAAGTTTATTTTACTTTGAAACTCATTTTGATGCTTTGAGCTCTTTGAAATTGATGTTAGTGACTGTGCATTATTAATATCTTTTAAATGTATCCAGAGAACTAATTTATGTTACAAAAACACCACTAGATTGTCTAAGAATTGAAATGGTGGTTAGGTTATTTAAGACCCGCATGTATTTGTGGACTAGTTAATTAATGGAGTTTATTTAATGAATATATAACTGACAGTCTTACGTACTCATACCGAAGCTTCACATATAATTGTATCAGTTTTCTATACTGGTTTGTAATTTGTCGATAGTAAATTAGAGCAACAAATATTTGAGTACACTGAATGCAAGTCTTCTATGCAGGGAATATGAAGATAACATAGATATCCCTTGTCTGCATTGAAAACTTACAGTTCCCTAAAAGGGTGAGATATAAGTATAAGGATGACTATCACAAAAACATCAGTGGCAGAAGAAAAGTATGAAGTATCCTGAAAGCTTATGATAAAGGTCAATTTAACAATTTTCAAGTTAGAATGGCTCTTTCTTTTTTTGCCACCCATAAAAACATTGATTAGCAAACATGCACAAAAGCAGTCACAGGAACCTGTTGGTGAAGCTTGACAACGGAAGTCTCAGCTCTTTGTCCTTGTAGGTAGTCTATCAAGGACCTTGCTGGAGAGGTGCTTTGGAGGCACATGTAGCAATATGTTAGCAGCAGTAGGCATTAGCCCCAGAATCACCTGATCAGTGGTGGAACACAGGGCTGAATGGGACTCTCAGAGTATGTGTGCATTCTGGAGAGTATTGGGATCCTGGATTTGCTGATTCTTAGACCCTGTTCATGCAGAGGTGGAGACGCCTTTACAGTATTTCTAGCCAAGCCACATTAACTTGGACATCGTTCATTTCATTGATGAAAACTTACTTCTGACATTCCTTATGCTACCTAACACATTCTCCTGACTGAAGTAAAGGCAGGAGAACCATTGCCTTTGTAGAGTGCTGTCATGGCTCCTGTCTTCCTCATGTCTCTCATTTTTAGATTTAACTATTCTGGACTGTGTATTCCTGATTTGGGAATTTCAGAAGTTAACTAACAGCCCCTGGATTTTAGATTACTGGAATTAACTTCAAAAGTTAACTGATAGTTGCTAGGTTAAAATTAATGAAAGCACATGAGACTCACTGTATCCTGATGTGTATTTCATTTAATTTTTTTCTTAAAACATTTAATGAGAATTTATATTATGTAACATTCTGTGTCAGACATTTAAAACTCAATTATTTCATTCAGGTTTTGTAATATGAGTTAAATGGGGGGGGAATTCACATTTGTGAGATAATTGCACAGTGGCTTCTGGGCTAGCTTAATTTGCAGATAGCATTTTCCATTTATCTAGGCACATGTTTCAACAAATTATGCACTTTGAACACCAGACCCCAGAAGAGAAAGAAAGACCCAGCTCTTAGCTCCTCATGCTGGGGACTCTTGTGATCTGCACCTTCTTTCCCTAGATGGGTAGTGCTGGAGATGGGCAGGACATTGATGGCTCCTGCAAAAACACTATTTGCTTTCTTGGATCCCCATTTTCAGTTAGTTTACTCTTGGGGCAGTTGTAAATTGAATTTCAAAGTTCTATCCTAGATTGGGCCTCAGTAGAATGTCTCTTGTTAATAGGGTGGGGCTTATTTCTTGATTGGGTTTCTTGGAGATGGTGTTTCTTGACTTCTTTATCAGCAAGCAATCTTTTAATTTTGTTTAGGAACACATGATTTAAAATCAGATTTTAGCTTTTAGCATATGTTCAAAGGATCATCTGCTGTGTGTTCTGTCCCTCTCTGATCTCATTTTGTAGTAATATTTACCTTTGTTATGAGTTCCTAACTTGAGATCCTTGAATTGAGTGTTCATGGGTCAGTTTAGGAAATTCTCTGACAAAGTTTTGGAAGGATACTCAAGAAGTATTTGAATAATGATCATCTTGGAGTACAAAGTGGCTCTAGGGTGAGGAGGAGGGGAGATTTTATTATTTTTTATTTTTTAAATTTTGATTTATTTTATTTATTTATTTAGGCTGCTTTGGGTCTTCCTTGCTGCACGCGCGGGCTTTCTCTAGTTGTGATGAGCAGGGGCTGCTCTTCGTTGTGGTGCACTGGCTTCTCATTGCGATGGTTTCTCTTGTTGCGGAGCACGGGCTCTAGGCATGCGGGCATCAGTAGTTGTGGCTCGCGGGCTCAGCAGTTGTGGCGTACGGGCCCAGTTGCTCTGCGGCACGTGAGATCTTCCCGGACTAGGGCTCAAACCCGTGTCCCCTGCATTGGCAGGCGGATTCTTAACCACTGCGCCACCAGGGAAGCCCCAGGAGGGGAGATTTTAAACAGATTTCTGTACCACTGTGGGCTTTTTTTGTTGTTGTTATTTTAACCGTAGACATGCATTACCTTAAAAATAATAAAATAAGCACACTGATAGTGAGTATGCCAGAATTATATTTTGGTTGATTAAAGATGGATTTTATACTACGGCGTGTAGTTAGAGATACCTGTGAATACCTTGTTGTCAAGTTGGGATACTTCTCGTCTTGATGGTCCTTCAGTTGGGATAAGGGTAAATGAAGTAGAGGTGTGTACCCTATTTGGTCCTATTTCTTTCTTTTTTTCTTTTTGCTGCCCTCACCCTGGTCTTATTTCTTTGCATTTTATTTACATGACTTTGTTATAGTTGCTGTACTCATTCTTCATTTTGGTCTTTAGCATCTGTTTCATTGATGACTTTATTTTTGGGCCTGAGTTGGCCCGGGCTTACATTTGGGACCTAATTAAAAACTGTAACCTGGAAGGGTGGGAGTAATCTCTTATTTAGATAGTTTTAGGTTTCTCAGCCAAGTTATGGCCGTTTGCCACTTTCTTCTATAAGGTTTTATTTTCTCTTACTATTTCTTCCTTTTATTATATTTTTTCTGTACTTCTCTACGTTGCTAAGACTGACATCATTCTGTTGTGAATGTGTTCTTGTATTCTTTTTGTGGTTTTGTCTGTGGTAGTATTTTGTCTGTGTTAGAGTAAATAAAAGATGCTACTGCTAAGTTTATTCTCAGGAAGAAGGTTGGGCTTTGTTAAGAGTATTGCATGAGGTCATCTAATTTATTTTAATTTAGAACAGTGGAAGAAACCTTTTTAGATAAAGGATTGTTTTTAGACTAGATCTATTACATTATGTTCGTTAGATCTTTCTCTTTTTAAAAAAACAGTGTATTAGGGAAAATTTCCAACATTTTCAAAAGCAGAGAAAATCAACCAACCAACCCTCACCAGTCATTACCCAGCTTCAACAATTTTCAACTCGTAACCAGTCTTGTTTCATCTGTATTTTGCCCCTCACTGCCATTATTGTGAAGGAAATCTCATATGAGTCACATCATTTAATCCATAGATATTTCAGTTTGTCTCTGAAACATAGCCACAGTGCCTTTATTACACATAAAATAAGTTCTTAATATCAAATATCCATGGGCCTTGATTTTTTTTTTTGCCATTTGGAAGCTAAGAATTAGTTGCTTGGGAAATGAGTAGAAAGCAGATATTTAGCTGAATATGTGTGAGTTTGTATTTTAATATTGTGGTAGAATTCTGTAATAGAATATTACATAATACGTGACAGAAGAGAGAATTTTTCCTAAGAACTTTATGAATCTTAGTTGCTTGAGTCTGTTTGGATAGTTTATATATTTAGGGAAAATTTATTTATTTTATTTAAAAAAATTTATTTTATTTATTTATTTTTGGCTGCGTTGGGTCTTCGTTGCTGTGCACGGGCTTTCTCTAGTTGTGGAGAGCGGGGGCTACTCTTCATTGTGGTGCGTGGGCTTCTCATTGCGGTGGCTTCTCTTGTTGCAGAGCACGGGCTCTAGAGTGCAGGCTCAGTAGTTGTGGCTCACGGGCTCAGTAGTTGTGGCTCACGGGCTCAGTAGTTGTGGCGCACGGGCTTAGTCGCTCCACAGCATGTGGGATCTTCCCGGACCAGGGCTCTAACGTGCCCCCTGCATTGGCAGGCGGATTCTTAACCACTGCGCCACCAGGGAAGCCCGGAAAATTTGTTTTTAAGATACAATAGTTAAATGTTTTAGGGTTTTGAATTTCAAGTGTCAGAATGAGAAGTAGAAAAGCTTTTACTTTGCTTGATTGATTTGTGAGACGTTTGCTGAACTGCTGTGAGTGAGGGACTGTGCCAAGTCCTGGGGCAACAAGTAATACTTGGCCTCTGCCCCTGCAGTCTGTGGAGAGAGATAGACAGACGGAGTGACCATATGATGTAGTAAGTACCATAATCAAGGTATATGCAAAGTGCTATGAGCTCTCAAATGATGGAGCAATTAAAACATTTAAAACTTTTGATTATGGGTAATTTAAGCTATCCACACAAATTCCCAACATTTTGGAGCAGTTAGTTTAGACTGGAGAAGTGGGTAAGAGAAACTGCACAGAAAAGTAATGACATTTTGGCCGTGGTTATCAAACACGAATAGAAAGAAGTTGAACAAGAGGAAAAAGAAGGTAGAGTTGGAGGTATTGAAGTTAAATGGTGTTTGAGGAATTGTGAATAATTTATTTAGTGTGGACAGAGAGAGGGTAGGGTGTCTTAGTGGCATTGGGAGGAGGTAATTGAGCATGTGAAGGCCCCCATCACTGTAGGCCATAGGAGGTTTTGGGGAGTCATTGAACTCAACTCTCTAATCAGGGGAAGTGACATGACCAGAAGTAGATTTTCTGGGAATAGTATTGGCTACAGTGAGGGATAAAGTGGAGGAGAAAGGAACCTAGTTGTGAAGTACTGATGGATAGATAGCACTGCATGGATTTTAGAGTAGAATTCTGCTTCTGCCACTTACTAGATATATGATCTTTGGGCAAATTATTTCATCTTTCAGAGGCTCAGTTTTCTCATCTGTAAAATGGAAGTGGTGATAGATTTCTGGCAGGCTATTGCATTTTGTGTTAGGAAAAGAAGATATGTAAAGTGCCTGGCATTGGGCCTGGTGTGGAAGGTGCTCAGTACAAGATATATGTTATCATCTTGGAAAATAATTTTTAAAGTGAGGCTGTAGTTGAGGAATGAGGGGGGAGATAGAGGCAGGTTTGAGATCTCTTGAAAACACCCTTCCCTGACTTTCCTAACATCTGACTACTTTGGCTTTCTTTCTGCATCTCTGACCACATCTCAGTCTCCTTTGCAAGGAGATTGTGTTCTAGATCTTTTTTACTCTGTCTGCTCCCAAGTTGCATGAATACTTGACTGCCACTTGATTACTTTACCTGGGTATCTTGAAGGCGTCTTAAACTGAACATATGCAAGCTGAATTTATGATTGTCTTTGATGTTCCTTGCCTTAGTAAATAACGCTTACCACTACCCTTGCCAGAAACCTTAGAGTCATTTTTAACTCCTCTTTTTCTTAACTTATCACATCCTAACAGTCACCCTATCTTGACGTTTCTACATCTTAAATTTCAAATCTGTTTGTTTTTCTCCATCCTCACTGCCACCATTCTAATTGCAGCCATGATCCTATCTTTCTTTTGAAATACCTTCATGCAGCTTTTTTGAATAGGTATACTTGTGCAGAGTACAAAATTGAAAAGTTACGTAAAGGATGTTGCAGTAAAAAGAAAATCTCTCTTCCACACCATCTTCCAGTTATTTAGTTCCTATTCTCAGGCAGCCATTGATAAAAGATTTGTTGGGTAACTTCATATTTCAGCACCTGTATATTTTGTTGTATTTTTTTCCCCACACAAATGAGGTACCGTATACAAGTTGTTAAAATGCTTTGTTAATTTTGCTGCTTGCCATATGAAAATATTACTTGTTTTTATATCGAATTGTCTTGGGTTTGAGAGTTCTTTCATTCAAGTAGTGAGATGTTGGTGAGGTGATCGGTTTGGGTGATGAAGTTATTTTGATTTTGAGGTTCTGTTACTTCTTTTATATAGGGTATGAAAGGTAGAAATTCTTCAACATGCAAAAGTTTTAATTGAAAGTATGTTCACATGTGTTTTACTAAGATAACAGTTGCTTAATTTTATATGCCGTGAACTGTCAGTTGGAATAAGTGGCAAAATTTGCCTTCACATTTTGGTTTTATTGGTGTGACTGATTATCAGTTTCCATGAATACTAATTTAATTTACTTCCCTGAATGCTTAAAGAGGTAGCCATAGTTTATACTACTTAATATCTTATATTTGCAGGAGTCATTCACCTTCTTGACTTATTCTTAGTTTTTTTTTTTTTTTATTTTTTTTTATTTTTTTTATTTTTTTTTTTTCACAGCATATATTCTATTTATTAAGAGCTTACAGGAACTGTATTGGGCGTGGAACCCAGCTTTTTTTTTTTTTCTCACACACACACACTGTATTTTATTTTTACAAGAGATAAATAGACTGACACCAAGCATTGTACATGGATGACCACAACAAAAGCAACAATGATTGCAATTACCAAACATGAAACACACTCATACTATGTCATAATATTGACATTCAGTCCAGTAATCCTCCACTGTAACAGCTCCTTTACTTTGCAGTGAAAATTGATTTGTATATTCTTTGCCTCTGAGTCCTTGTGGGATTTTTTTTTTTTTTTTTTTTTAATTCAGACAGAAAGTCACAAAAATTATACTCATCCTCATCAGTTCACTCAGTCCCATGTAATTAATTGTTTTTCTTCATCTTGATCTTTTGTTAGCACTTTTATGAGTTCATCAGTTTTTCATCAGAGTTCTGAAAATGCTTATTCATTCAGTTCAGCAGTACAGTCAGTTACCAGAAACCTGTACTTGTCAGTCTTTTCCATGAATTTCTTGAAGATGAAACCCTTTTATAGGAACATATTTGCAAAATCATCAGAGTACACCCAGAACTGTCTGTAAATGACAAAAGACTTAAAAATGACCACGGTAAAAGATTTGATGAAAGTTCATAATAATGCAGTTGACAAGAAAATTAGTTATTTCTGAGATATACATTTTAAAGTAATAACTAGGATTATTACTTATAACATTATACCAGAACATATAAGGTTTTTAGAAATTTCATGTAATGTCTGAAACATTAATATTAACATATTTCCATACAAATACAAATATAAGATTTTTAGAAATTTCATGTAATGTCTGAAACATTTATTCTTAGTTTTTATTATATAAAAGGAAACATAGGTAAACTTGTATTCTTGATTAGTCATAAACAGTACAGGGCCTAGTGTGTTACTAACTTATAGCAGAATATCTTTATTTCCATTATAGATTGACTGGCGGTGGAGTTAGAACAATGGTACGTTAGTTTTTTGAGGTTATTAACCATTTGAGGGTCAGTGTAGCTGTATACATTTTGTATATGATTTTGGGGAGTGTTTGGTTCCCTTTGAAGCCCAACTGTGGACTCCAGTATTTTCAGTTAGTTTAATTTACTTTATTCTTGGGTAGAGGTGTTAACAGTAGGAGTGTGTTGAGAAGAAAGAAAAGCTTTAGTACCACTGGATTGGTTAGGTTTAGATGGTATGGATTTTACCACACAGTTTTGTGGTGTTCTATGACCACTTCACATATTCTCTACAGTTCTCCTCTATTGATTATAAGGGTGCTGGGGGAAGAGAATGTGGACTGATCCCTAGAGAACTTATTGCTCTAACTGGAAAAATGGGTGTAAGCACATACTACCTTAACATAGATAATAGGCTTTAGAATTGTTCCTCAGCCTGGGTGCTTAAAATGCTGGCTTGATTGGGAGGCTGTGTGATATACTGGGAAGAACAGTGGATCAGAAAACTGAAGACTGATGTTTGAGTCTGCTGCCTACTTTGTGAAGTTGCTTAATTCTTATAGTCCCCAGTTTCACCGTCTGTTAAGATGAACGGCTAGGGATTAAGAATTTCCAAAGTGACTATCTAGCATCAGAATTCTAGGTGGTGGTTCATTTGAATTTTTAGGATTGACTCAATTCTTAAAGATTTTGACCCAGAAGGAGGGCACAGTTCTGGATTGTAATTTTCTTTGATTTCAGCCTCAAGGCTTCAAGACCAGAAACGAATGCAGGCACATAATGGAACTGAGAGTTGTATGTTTTTGTTAGTCTCACATGATAAATTATTCAGTTAGTCTTTGATTTGAAAGTTGGCCTTATTTATTAATGGTTAGTGTTTTGACTTCTTTATACAGATTATTTATTTCTTATAGTTGGGGTAGTTATTTCTTAGGTCAGATCTGATGTTTCTAATTCTAGAAGATGGGTATAATCACTGTGTATTTACCTGTTTCCTAGGAACTCATGACAGGGCTAAATGAATTCTCAGATGTGAATTGATAAGAAATGTCATATTAGATACATACTATTAGGTACTGGGCATTTGTGTGTTACAAGGATGAGTAAGGCCCCTCAGTTTCCCTAAAAGTAGCAAGAATTGGCATTGAGGCATTTTCTGATCTATTGAATGTAAACTTTTATTGTTGAATTTTGCTCTGTGTGTGTATGTATGTGTATGAGTATATTATGATTATATTTTTATTGTAAGCCTGTCAGTTAAAAAGATAGACTTGGAGTTTGTAAGTTAGATTCAGGGTATAACTCTTAAGGAGAAACATTTTTTGTAATGCTTTTTCAAAGTATCTATTAATGGATAGATAAATGAAGTGGGTCTTCTGTCATTGAAGATGTTCAAGTTTGCTGATTGACACTACTTGGCCAGGATGTTGTAGACAGCATTCAGATATCAAAGGATAAAATTTACTGTTAAGTTATCTGTAAAGATTATCCAACCCTTTAATAGTCATGATTCTGTGAAAAGAGGTAGCTGGGTCCTGAAAATCTGGAGGAAAAGATGGAGCCCTTACTAATCTGATGTATGTTTTTTGGCTCTTGCTTTGTTTTGTTGGACTTCGTTGTCCTTAACGGAAGTGGACAAACACGTGACAGATTGGCTATCATGAATACATTTCTGTAAATGGAAATTTTTTTCTACTGGCTTTTTAAAAATTGACTTTATTTTAAAATAATTGTAAATTCACCTTGCAGTTGTAAGTAATAACAGATCTAGTACAATATCACGACCAGGATATTGACATTGATAGAGTCAAGGTACAGACCTGTTCATCACCACAAGTATCCATCATGTTGTCCTTCATAGATAGCCATATTCACCGCCCCCGCCGCCCCCAGTTCCTAACCCCTGGCAAGCACTGATCTGTTCTCCGTTTCTATAGTTTTGTCATTTGAAGAATGTTATATAAATAGTATGTATCCTTTTGGGATTACCATTTTTCACTCAGTAGCACTTCCTGGAGATTAATCCAAGTTGTTGTATGTATAGTTTGTTCCTTTTTATTGCTGAGTATTATTCCATGTTATTGATGTACCGTAGTTTCTTTAACTATTTACCCATTGAAGGATGTCTTGAATTATTTTTAGTCTTTGGCTATTGCAAATAAAGCTGCTATGAACATTTGTGTACAGGTGTTTTTGTGAACATAAGTTTTCTCTGGGATAAATGCCCAAGAGTACAATTGCTGATTGTTGCTTGTTTAGTTTTATAAAAAAATGCCAAAGTGTTTTCCAGAGCAGCTCTACCATTTTACATTCCCATCAGCAGTTCCCACCAGTGTTCTAGCTTTGTTGCACCTTTGCCAGCCTTTGGTGTTATTACTGTTTTTTATTTTCCACATTCTGATAGGTGTGTAGTGATAGCTCATTGTGGTTTTATTTTGCATTTCCCTAAAGGCTAGTGATGTTGAATATCCTTCATGTCCTTATTTTCCGTCTGAATAGCCTCTTTGGTGAAATGTCTATTCATGTCTTTTGGATTATTGATTTGAGACCTTTCTTTTTCTCTGATGTACAAATTTAGTGCTGTAAGTTTTCATTTCTACTACTTCAGTTGTGTACCACATGTTCTTATATGTTGTATTTTCATTCAGTTTTATGTGTTTTTAAGTTTCCTCTTCAGGTTTCCTCTTTGATTCATGGAGTATTTAGTAGTGTGTTACTCAGTTTCTATATACGTATTTGGAGATTTGGCAATTTTCCTGTTTTCACTGTCACTGATTTTTAGCTTGATTCCTTTATGATTAGGGAATTGACTCTAATTTTCATTCTCTTAGTTGACATCTGTTTTATGATCCAGGATATGGTCTATCTTGATAACTGTTGCATGAGTGCTTGAAATGAATGTGTATTCTGTTGTTGGATGGAGTTTTAATATACATGAGAGTTAGATCTTATTGGTTGGTTGTATTGTCCAGTTCTTCTATATCCTTGCTGATTTTCTGTCAGGTAGTTCTGTCGATTGCTGAGAGTGTGGCGTTGCCAAGTTTCCAAGTATAATTGTGGATTTGTCCGTTTTCCTTTTATCAGTTTTTGCTTCTTGTACTTTGAGGTTCTGTCATTTGTTGTGTGCATATTTAGGATTGTCATGTCTTCTGGTGGGTTGTTCCCTTTATCATTATGTAGTATCTCTTTTGGTCTTGCTAAAATTACTAGTAATTTTACTTGCTCTGAGGTCTACTTTATCAATAGTAATATTGCTATGCTTCATTTTCAAAAAAATTAATATTTACATGGTTTTTTTTCATACTTTCACTTCACCTATTGTATTTAAAGTGATTTTTTTTTTGTGTGTGTGGACAGTGTATTGCTAGATCATTTAAAAAAATCTACTCTGCCTGTCTCTTTTAATTGGTGTATTTAGACTATTTACACTTAAGGTAATTATTGATATGTTAGAGCTTAAGTGTGCTATTTTATTATTATTATTATTTGTTTCCTCTTTCTCATTTCTCTGTTTCTTGTTTCTTACCTCCCTATGGTTTATCTGGATATATTTTTTGGATTCCATCTTGATTTGTAGTGTTTTTAAGTGTGTCTCTTTGTACAGATTTCTTAGTGGTGGCTCTGGGGATTGGAATATTCATATGTAATTTATCACCATCTTCTGGTATGGATGTTTTACCACTTCGAGTGAAGTGCAGACCTTTACTTTCATTTAGGTCCTTTTGCCCTCTCTCTCCTTTTTTAAAAAATAAATTTATTTTTGGCTGTGTTGGGTGTGTGTGGTGCGTGGGTTTGCTCTAGCTGCGGAGAGCAGGGGCTACTCTTCGTTGCTGTGTGCTGACTTCTCATTGCTGTGGCTTCTCTTGTTGCGGAGCACGGGCTCTAGGTGCGCGGGCTTCAGTAGTTGCAGCACGTGGGCTCAGTAGTTGTGGCTCGCAGGCTCTAGAGTGCAGGCTCTGTAGTTGTGGTGCATGGGCTTAGTTGCTCCACGGCATGTGGGATCTTCCCGGACCAGGGATCGAACCCTAGTCCCCTGCATTGGCAGGCGGATTCTTAACTACTGCACCACCAGGGAAGTCTTGCCCTCTCTCTTTTGAAATGTAATTTTTTAAAGTGTTTTCTCTGTGTAACATGGAACATCACACCAGATGGTATGATAAATTTTGCTTCAACCAGCAAATATGATTTAATGAAACTCATGCATTGTATAATAGTTTCATTATACTTACAATTTTATCTATTACAATGTTCTTTTTCCTTTCTGAAGTCCCAGCCTTCTGTTTTCATTTCCTTTCTATTTAGAGAACTTTTTAAGTCATCCTTTCAGGGTAACTTTGCTAGCAACAAATTCTCTTAGTTTTTCTGAGATTGTCTTTATTTCCCTTCATTCCTGAAGGATTTTTTTGCCATATATAGAATTCACAAGGTACAGTTCTTTTCTTTCAGTATGGGAAAAATGTGCTATTTCCTTCTGTTGTCTATAGTTTCAGATCAGAAATTTTCTGTCATTAGAATCTGTGTTCCCCTGTAAGTAATTCATCGTTTTTCTCTGGCTGCTCTCAAGAATTTTTCTTTGTCTTTAGTTTTCAGATGTTATGATGTATTTTGGTGTGGATATCTTTAGTTTTATTTTGGGGTTCTTCCAGTTTTTTCTTTCTGTGGTTAATGTGTTTCACCAAAGTTTGGAAGCTTTTAGTCATTATATCATAGAATACGTTTTAAGTCCCACCTTCTCTTCCTCTGGGACTCTGGTAAGAATCTTAGCTCTTTTGTTTTTGGCTCATAGGACCCTGAGGCTGTTTTTGCTACCACCCCCCCCCCCCCCAGTCTATTTTCTCATTTAGGTTGGCTAAATTCTATTGATCTGTTCACTATCTCTGTTGTCTTTCACTTCCATTCTACTGTTTAGTCCATCCAGAGAATTTTTATTTTGGTTATTGTATTTTTTAGTTTTATAATTTCCATTTGGTTCTTTTAAAATAACTTTCCTGAGACTTTCCATTTTCTAATTTGTTTCAAGAGCAGTTGTAATAGCTTGCTGAAGCATTTATGTTGACTACTTTAAAATCTTTGTCAGATAATTCATCAAAACGCTGGTTCATCTCAGTGTTGCATCTGTTGATAGTTTTCTCTCTTCACTTTATACTTTCCAGGCTTTTGGTATGGTGAGTGATTTTCAGTTGTACCCTGGACATTTTGGTTATCATGTTATGAGAACTCAGGACCCTATTCCTTTTTTTTATGATAGGCAATCTTCTTGTTGAGGTGTAGTGCCAGGACTGGGTGGCTGTGTATGTTCAGCTTCTGACTTGAGCTCTACTGACAACCACCCTGGTAAAAGTAGAGCACTGAATCATACTGTCTTGGTGCAGACTGATGGGATGCAAGTTCAGCTCTCCCCTTGTCCTCACTGATAATCTTCCTGGCAAAAGTTGGGCACCAGTTTACACCACGTGGTTTTCTCTGAGTGGGGGGTGTAAGATCAGCTTCCTGATGGGTCACGATTCTCAGCAAGAAAGAAGTGGAGGGCTAACTCACACCACTCTGATGCTGCAGGATGGAGCAGAAGCTCCCCACTTTTTACCACTTCCCCTGAGTTGAAGCCAAGTGGTGGGTGGTGGAAGCTCAGTTCTCTCTGGGCACCACTGGCACCCAGAGAATGGGTGAAGCGGATTGTCGGCTGCTTCATCTTGCTTGGCTTCTTTATTCAGTCTCACTGATGGGGGGGTGTGGAGGTTCAGCCCTCCACTGGTCCCTGCTGACACCAGGGATGGGGGGAAAGTGGACTGCTAACTGGCTCCAACATACACCGCTTTGTTCAGTCTTGTTGATGCCAGGTAGGGTGCTGGTTCAGCTCCTGTCTGGTTCCTGTGGATACCAGGCCCCTGTGTGTGTGTGTTCATTCAAATGTAGTGGTGATTAATCCTGCCTCACACAGCTTTGTTAAGTCTCCTTGCTGCTGGGTGGCCCAGCTTGCCCTTGACCCTGCTGACAACTACCTTAAATGGGTGAATCTGAGCACCTCTTGCTTCCACTGAGTGTGGGGTGTAAAGAAAGATAAGCTTCTTTTTCAGTTTTGCCATAACCCAGCACAGGGGTATTGGAGCACCCCCCCTGGTTCTGCAGGGCCTGGAAGATCTGCTTCCTACTCAGCCTCGTCCATACCATCCTGGCAGGGAAACTGGAGCCCCTCTGCGTAGGGGATAGAAGATCAACTGCCTATTTTGTCCTGCCAACACTACCCTGGTAGGGGACTCGGATTGACACCACCTGCTCCCCCACTCTGGCTGAGAGGAAGAGGGTATGGAAGATTAGCTGCATGCTTGACCTCGCTGAAACTGGAGGGTTTGCATGGAGGGTTTTCCATTGGTGTTTGGCTGGAGTATGGTGGGTATTGCTAAAAAGGTTTCTGTTGGTAAGCTACTTTTTCCCCCGTCCTTTGGCTAGGAGGAAAAGGCTTTTCTTGGGGCTTTTTTGCCTGTGACTTCAGTGGTACTGGACTGGGGGTTTCTGAAGCAGCACCCTGTCCTGGAAATATGGGAGGTAATAAGAAAACCCAGGGAACTCCACTGCCTTGTCATTCCTCAAGTTCTGATGTCTCTAGGAATTCCGCTGCCTTTTTCCCCATCTTTCAGATACTTCCTATGCTTGTTCGTTCGTTTACATCCAGGGTTTTTTAGTTATAAGAGGGAGTACCTGAGAGGAATGAAGCTACTCCGTTTTGGTGGAGTTGGAAGTCTTCAATTGACTTTTATAGTAATTCAGTTTGGATTGTGAAAAGTTTTACCTAAAGATATTCTGTCACATGAAGTAAGTCTGAAAAAAATCAAATTTATAGGGAAATCTTAACTTTTGACAGTATCAATCAGTGATCATAACATATCTGCATTACAAAGCTGTTTTCTTGTATCAGGGCTTGACCTATAGCTGTATTATTTTGGGGACAAGGTTTAAATAACTACAGTGCTTACTTTTGACATCAAATGTTTTCTGTTATATTCTTTAAGGGAAGCATATATTTATTTACATGTATAGAGAGAAACTGAAAGATAAGCTGGTTTATAGCAGAATGTCACTGTTTTGGTTTGCCATCAAATAGCAGTAACTCTTTAGATCCCCATGACAAATAAACCAGTATAAACAGAACATTCTACTTCTTTTGCCATATTAACGCCAGCAAAATAACAAAATCTCTTTCCCAAATTTGAAAACGCTTAAAATAGCATGATTCAGAAGTTTTTAGGAGAAGAGAGGTGGTATAGAGATCTTTACCTATTCAAATGAATAGGCAAGTGAAAACTTAGGAGGTAGGAGGCATCAGTCCATCTGAGGCAGAGAGGATAACTGTAATTTCAGCAATGTCCATGTTACAAAATTCTACAATTTTAAAATGATGGGCTTTTCATAAGTTATTCCACCTCTAAAATTCTGTGATTTTTGTCTTTTTTGTTCTTTCCAACTTGCTTTAGTGCAATTTGTATAGAAACTGAAATTTGATTTTTTTATTTTTAAAGAAAAAAATCTTCTGGAAAAAAGAAAAAGCCCTTTAACATGAGTTTTTCTTAAAATAAGTTTAGCTATTTATTCTGTTGCTTTAAGAGATGAGTTGATTTTATTTTCTGTGTAATATGCTAATCCTAATAAGGAATGGTAGATATTGTGCATTCTTTTTTGACTCATTAGCTATTTTGAATTGTGTTGTTTATTTTCATATATTTGTGAATTTCCCCCATTTTTTTTTGTTATTGATTTCTCATTTCATTCCATTTTGGTCAGAGGGCATAGCTGTTACATGATTTTAATCCTTTTAAATTTATGGATACTTACTTGGGTTTATCCTGGAGAGAATGTTCCATGTGCACTTCAGTAGAATGTATTTTCTGCTGTTGTTGGGGGGAGTGTTTTATAGGTGACTTTTAGGTCTTACTGGTTTACAGTGTTCTTCAAATCTTCTATTTCCTTATTGATCTGTCATCAATTGATTATTGAAAGTGGAGTATTGGCAGTCTGCAGGTATTATTGTTAAATTGTCTATTTTTTTTCAGTTTAGCTTTTGTTTCAGGTATTTTGAGTTCTGTTATGTGCATATTTGTTTCTAAGATTATATCTTCTTAATGAATTGGCCATAGCATGTTCTTTGTCCCTATTAAACAGTATTTGTCTTAAAGTTTATTTTGTCTGGTGTTAGTATAGCCACTCCAGCTCTGTTTTGGTTACTGTTTACAGTATATATTTTTACATCTTTTTAGTTTTATCCTATTTTTGTCTTTGAATCTAAAGTGTGTCCTTTTCAGGAAGCATACAGTTGGATTGTGCTTTTTTATCCATTTTGCCAATCTGTGCCTTTAATTGTAAGAGTATTTAATTCATTTACATTTTATGTGATTACTGATAAGGTAGGATTTATATCTGCCATTTTGCTATTTGTCTTCTATGTGTCTTCTGTCATCTTTATTCTCTATTCCTCCACTTCCAACATTTTCCTGTGTGTGTGATATTTTCCAGGGTAACATTCTAATTCCCTGCTTTTTTTTTTTCAATTGGAGTATAGTTGATTTACAATGTTGTGTTAGTTTCAGGTGTACAGCAAAGTGAATCAGTTGTACATATAGGTTATTACAGAATATTGAGTAGAGTTCCCTGTGCTATACAGTAGGTCCTTATTAGTTATCTGTTTTATATATAGTAGTGTGTATATGTTAATCCCAATCTCCTAATTTATGCCCCCCCTTCACCTTTTGTAACCATAAATTTGTTTTCTGCATTTGTGACTCAATTTCTGTTTTGTAAATAAGTTCATTTGCACCATTTTTTTTAGATTCCATGTATAAGCGATATCATATGATATTTGTCTTTCTCTGACTTACTTCACTTAGTATGACAATCTCTCGGTCCACCCATGTTGCTGCAAATGGCATTTCGTTCTTTTTTATGGCTGAGTACTATTCCACTGCATTTATGTACCACATCTTCTTTATCCATTCCTCTGTCAGTGGGCATTTAGGTTGCTTCCATGTCTTCGCTATTGAAAATAGTGTTGCAGTGAACATTGGGGTGCATGTATCTTTTTGAATTATGGTTTTCTCTGGATATATGCCCAGGAGTGGGATTGCTGGATCATATGGTAGTTCTACTTCTAGTTTTTTAAGGAACCTCCATATTGTTCTCCATAATGGTTGTACCAGTTTACATTCCCACCAGCAGTGCAGGATGGTTCCTATTCCTCCACACTCTCTCCAGCATTTATGTTTGTAGATTTTTTGATGGCCATTCTGACCGGTGTGAGGTGATACCTCATTGTAGTTTTGATTTGCATTTCTCTCATGATTAGTGATGTTGAGCATCTTTTCATGTGCTTTTTGGCCATCTGTCCAGTTCCCTTCTTGTTAATTTTATCTTTTTTTTTTGTATTTTAAAGTGGTTGCCCTGGGAACTTAGAACCACTTCTGATTAGTACCAACTTAATTTCAGTGGTATGCAAAGACTTTGCTTCTGTATACTTCCTTTTCTTCCCCCCTCCTTTGTGCTGTTATTGTCATATGTTACATTTCTATACACTGTGTTCCCATCAGTACAGCTATATAATTATTGCTTTACGGAGTGTTTTTAAGTCACAAAGGAATTTAACCAAAAATGCATTTATACTCCCTTTTATGTTTACCCAGGTAGTTACCTTTCATGGTGCTCTTTATTTTTTCTTGTGGGTTTGTCTAGTATTCTTTCATTTCAACATGAATGGCAACCTTTGTATTACTTGCATGCAGCACGTGTCAGCTAGTGGCAAATTCTTAATTTCTCCTGCATACTTAAGGATAGTTTTGTTGGGTATAGAATTACTGGTTGACTGTCTTTTCCTTTCAGCACTTTAACATGTCATCCCATTGCCTTCTGGCCTCCATGGTATCTGGTGAAGAAATCAAGTATTAACTTTATTGAGGATCCCTTATATATGATGAGTCATTTCTTATTGCCTTCAAAATTCTTTGTCTTGTTTTTTTTTTTTTTTTTTTTTTTTTTTTTAGTTTGACTGTAATGCTTCTTAGTGTGGATCTGTTTGAGTTTAATTATTTGGAGTTCATTGAACTTTTTGGCTGTGAGATAATTATTATTTTTAATTATTGAGTTTGGAAAGTTTTCACCCATTATTTCTTTAAATATTCTTTTTTCCCTTTTCTCAACTCTCCTTCTGTGACTTCCAGTTTGCATGTTTTGGTATACTTCATGATTTCCCACCTGTCTCTGAGGCGCTGTTCTTTTTTCTTTATTTTTTCTTTCTCTTTCTTGACTGGATAATCTCGATTGATCTATCCTCAAGTTCATTGATTCTTTCTGCCTGTTCAAGTATGCTCTTGAGCCTTTCTAGTGAATTTTTGAATTCAGTTATTGTGCTTTCTATTTGATCATATATATGTGATTTGTCTCTGTCGATACTCTGTATTGTTTGATACGTTGTTTTTATTTATTTATTTATGGCTGCGTTGGGTCTGCGTTGCTGCGTGCGGGCTTCCTCTAGTTGCGGCAAGCGGGGGCTGCTCTTCGTTGCGGTGTGCGGGCTTCTCACTGTTGTGGCTTCTGTTGCAGAGCACAGGCTCTAGGCACGCAGGGTTCAGTAGTTGTGGCTCGCAGGCTCAGTAGTTGTGGCTTGTGGGCTGTAGAGCACAACCTCAGTAGTTTTGGCACACGGGCTTAGTTGCTCCGCAGCATGTGGGATCTTCCTGGGCCAGGGCTCAAACCCGTGTCCCCTGCATTGGCAGGCAGATTCTTAACCACTGTGCCACCAGGGAAGTCCCCCCGTCACTGATTTTTAAATGTCTTTTCTCCTATGCTGAAAGTTTTGGTTCTCAAAGACAGTAGCATAATTACTCCATTGCTTCATCACACACTACACACATTAATGGTGTTAGAGTTACAGTGCCAACACTACCATGGTTACTCATTGTTGCTTGAGGATTTTTTTGTAGGTCTTTTTGTATTTAGGATATATTCCACTGGGAATGCTTGGTCAAATTACTGTGTTTTAAAATTCCTTGAAATAATTATTCTTTGGTTATGTTATTAACTGGCTATGTAGTAAGGTTTATTTGTTTCATTTTGCTTTTGACTTTTTTGGGATTGCTTTTTTTTTTTTTTTTTTTTTTAACTGTCCTTAACTAAGGCCCTGATACTACTTCCACCTCAGGCAATGACACTCTCCCTAAGTAAGCCCTGACATTACTCCCAATTCCAGCATTGACACTTTCACTAACTAAGGCCCTGAAACTACTCACAACTCAGGCCCTTACACTGTTACTAACTACCGGTCTCAGACTACTCCTAACTCAGGCCCTGGCACTGTCTGTAACTTAGGCTCTGGCCCTATTCCTAACTCAGACACTGAAGCTGTCCCTAACTAAGGGTCTGACAGTACTCCCAACTCAGACAGTGACACTCTCCCAAATTAAGGCCTTGACACTACTCTTAACTCAGGCCCTGACACAGTCCATAATAAAGACCTGAAACTATGGGATTGTTTTTTTAACTTGTAATTTTTTTTTTTTTACAGTGTAACATTTAAAAGATTTACGTGGTTATAAAATATTTACATTGTTCCAAAATCAAACCTACCATCGTATTCACTCCCTGACCATTTAAAAATTCTAAGTTAATAGCTTTATTTTAAAAATTAGAGACAAATACAAATGCACACACATGTCCGTGTCTGTACTGTGGTTATAATTCTTTTTCTCTGATTCTTGATTTGCTTGGGTATTGTAGTAGCTCAACACTTCCAAATTTTTGTCTGTTCAGAGAACTCCCCTCAGTGATAACTTCCTACTCAAAAACCTTTGATTTCTTTCCATTGACTGGAGTGACATCTGATGTCTCTCAACATTTGGACCCCCCATGAAACTTTTTAACCTCATTCTCCATATTTTTTCTCCATCTTTTTTTCTTCATTCGTTTTTATTTCAAGACTTCGCATGGCCCCCTTTTCCCTTTTATGAAGCTTTCCCTTATCCTGTAGAAGTGGAACCAATTGCTCTCTGTGCTCCCAGAATCTTTTTTCATTTTAGAGTTTAATTCATCCCTTTTCTGTTGGTGACAGCTTTATTGATACATAATTCACGTAAGTATAGAGTTCTAGTATATTTTTAAATAAAAAGAATGCTTCCATTCCTCCAAAACATCCCCTTTTCATTCTTTTAGCTCTCTTTTTTGGTATTTATCACCACATTCATATTGCCAATGGTGGTTGGTATTTCTTGATTTTAAAAAATTTTAGATATTTTTTTTTAGTGGAAGATAACCACCCACCTATCTGCTCCATTTGCCCCCATATTTCCCGCTTCTCCCATAGTGTTATGGTTTTGGATTAAATCAGTGTTTAGATTATGAAGGCTATATAAACAAGTGCTGTTCACTGTGACTATTTTTCTTTTTTATGTACAAAACAATTTTTTTAAAAAGGAGTAAATTGGCTTTTTTGTTTTTTAGTTTTCTATGGCTCTCTCATGTATGTAGCCCAGCCCCAGTGTGGTCAAATACATCAGGTAATTTATAGTTCTTCTTTTTTTTTTTTTTTTTTAAATTAGGCATATCCTTCAAAGATTGCTGTGGCTATGTAGGCCACTAGACCTGTTGGACAACTAGCATTCTGGGACTTCCTGTCATCCTCATCCTGGTGCTGCAAAACGCATAAGCTAGTGTCTTGGTAGCCAAAATAGGGAAGTGGATTATGTGGCCATTCCTCACCCTGATCTGTGCTTGGTGTTTCTGTTTTTATTCAGCATCTCTGGAGTTAAATGTTTGGTTTTGGTATAGGGGAGGGAGGGTTCCCTGGCAGCCTGATCTGGAGGAGTAGATCTAGGGATTTAACTAGTTTTCATTCAGTTTTTTCATAATCTTCGTCTTTTCAACCCCTGCCACCATTTCTTATACCTTTCTTGGATTCTACTGCTTGAATGGGCTTCTGACTTGTCTGATACCTAAGACACTTGGCATTTCATCTGCTTTTTGTCTTTTAAAATTGTATTAAGCTGCTTTGTTTACTGTTCTCTTTCTTTCTGGTCTGCTTATCTTAATCTGTAACAAACCACCCCCAAAGCACCATTTTATTATGTTCATAGGATCTGTGGGTCAGGAACTTAAAAGAGTCTGCAGGGATGTCATTTTTTTTTTGCCCCACATGTTTGTGATGACTCATGGCAGAGGGAAACTCAAACAACTGGGGCTATAGGATCTACTTTCAAGGTGGCTTCCTCATCAGATCTGTGGCACCTTGGCAGGGATGGCTAGAAGGCTGTCAACTCAAGGGCCTGCCTACATGTGGCTTTCCCAGCATGGTTGTCTTGAGGCAGTTGGGCTTGTTTCATGACAGCTCAGGAGTTAAAAAGATCAGGTGGAAGTTCCATGTCCTTTTATGATCTTTCCTCAGAAGTCACACTGTGCCATTTCTGCCGTAATCTATTGGTCAAAACAGTCACAAGCCCCAACCAGATTCTAGGAGAGGGGACAGAAACTCCATCTCTATTGTGGAATGGCAAGGTTAGACTGCAGAAAAGTATGTGAGATGGGGTTGCGGGGGAGTATTGTGGTGGTCAGTGTTGGAAAGTACAGTCTGCCATAGTTCTATTCGTTCTTAAGGGTGGCTGTCTTTTTAATTTCTTCACTCTTTTTCAGAGGTTTTGGAAGAGACTAACTCATGAATTGTTTAAAAGTCCCTTGCATCATGATTTTTGTTTTCGAGTAAATTTTTCATTGAAGTGTAATGTGAACACAGTTGAGTTCACATATCATAAGTGTGCTAGCGGTTCAATGAATTATCACAGAGTGAACACATTTTGTAAATGCCACCCCAAATCAGGAAATGGAACAGTCGTAACACTCCTGAAACTCCTCGTGCCTCTTCTCAGCTGTTATCTCCACCCTCCTTCCCCGAGGTAACCACTCTGTTGACCTCTGTTATCATAGATTAGTTTTGCTTATTTTTGAATTTTATACAATGGAATCTGGCTGCTTTTGCTCAACACATTTGAGATTCATCCATGTTATTTATCCATGTGTAGCACTACATCATTCAGTTTTATTGCTGAATAGTATTCCAACATAAAAATGTTTGAACTTATCCGTTTTTGTTGCTAATGTCTTCTATAATTGTTAAAACTCTCCATGGATCTGCATTCTCTTTTATGTTTACTTGTGTAGTGGTTCCTTTACTAGCTTTCACTTAATAGCTTTTCTTTATCTTTGCTGCTACCCTTTTAATTCCCTTCCTCTCCCCATGATTATATTTTTATTATATCATCTCTACTGTCTGGAGGACCTTTATCTACCATTCTTAACTTTATGAAATCAGAAGTAAGCCAAAAGGAAAGATCTCTAAGCCAAAACATGTCCCACAGCCCATGTACTGAGTTTATTCATTTTTAGTTCAGATGCTAGACTCATAAGGATGGCTGCTTATTTGCTTTCTTGTCCTACAAAGGTTAGGAAGATATGAATTAGGAGGGAAGTTGCCAGATGCCAGCATACTGATGTCAGATACTGTAGTAGAGAGAATCAGGTGACTGTGTAAAGAGAATAAAGGAGATAAAAGCATAGCAATTTAAGGCTATTTAGGAATTCCTAATGGCCTTGTTTTATTAAAATAACACAGAGTAATAACCGTTTTTTCCCTTAATGATTGTTTGGTTAAATTATGTTTAACTTAACCAAAGAAATGGTTCAATTGTGTTTTCTATACTCTGTTTTAAGAAGATGGGGAGATCTTGAAGAGATATGGTATCCATTATAGCTTTAAAAAGTAGCACAGTGGAAGCCTTCAGTTGTCTTTAGATCTAAGTGGAATGTCTCACTAATATAACAAAGGAATGAAGGTAACTTCTTTGGCAAACTTTTAGAGCAGTGTTCATCAGAATTTTTTTTCCATCATGACAATGGGAAGAAATGTGTTTTACATTGTGCTCCACTGTGCAACATATATTTTTTATAAATGGGAAATTTTTTTTCCATAAAATAATATTTCCGAAGAAGTGCTTCAGAATGCTAAGGTAAATCTCTGTTCAGTTGGACTTAATCTAGAATTGCATATCAGTGGAGTCTAAACTGATGAGCTACTGAACAGAGAGAGTTGAGGAAGACATTATGGAAGGGGCTGTTCAGAAGAATATACTAGGTCTAAAAGCTCTCAGACACTTGAGAGAAGCAGCTTCCTACTATTTTCCTTTTAAAATAGGTACTAAAATTTCAAGAGCAGTTTTTTTTCCTAACAGCTTTTGTCTACCTCTGATTGTCACCTCCCCACCCCCACGTGAATTAATACATAATTTTGGTTAAGTATACCATGTGTTTTACCCAAACCTTGCAACATTATCTGCCCTCATTGTCTTTTAAAGTAAGTCTTTTAACACTTCTAAGCCTTAGCGTTTTCATCGGTAAAATGGGAGCGATAGTACTTAACACATAGGTTTGTATAAATTGAGGTAATGCATGTAAAGTGCACAGTGTTTAGAGGTTAGTGTCGTTAATAATTAGTAATCTTAATAATCTGCTTGGTGACCAAGAATAGGATGTGTTAGGACGACGTCTGGTATATATTAATGCAGAAGTTTGTTATGTCTCAGATAAGTTTTTTAGGCAGATAAAGGAAGAGATTTCAGGAAGAGCATTGTGTGAATTGTGAGAAGGGTGTTATTTGATTTGGAGGAATAGACTGAAAGGAGTGGTAGTGTTTCTGATGATTGTGGGTTCTAGGTGTACTTTGAGGTATTTCTTTTTCAGATCTTCCCCGTCTCAGCCCCCAGATCTTGCCACTCACTAGCTGTGACACCCCAGATAGATTACTTAACTACTAACGAAAGTACTAAAGTTTGTGATTCTGTTTTCTGTTAATAACATCACTTCTTGTTTGCATTTCATATGCTGTTTTTTTTTTTTAAAGAATTGGCTGTTCTAATTTCCACTCATTTGCATTTTTTAATAGTAATCTTTTATTTATTTATTTTTAAATTTATTTTTGGCTGTGTTGGGTCTTCGTTTCTGTGCAAGGGCTTTCTCTGGTTGCGGCAAGTGGGGGCCACTCTTCATCGCGGTTCGCGGGCCTCTTCACTATCTTGGCCTCTCGTTGTGGAGCACAGGCTCCAGACGCGCAGGCTCAGTAGTTGTGGCTCACGGGCCTAGTTGCTCCGTGGCATGTGGGATCTTCCCAGACCAGGGCTCGAACCCGTGTCCTCTGCATTAGCAGGCAGATTCTCAACCACTGCGCCACCAGGGAAGCCCTTATATGCTGTTTTAAGTGATTGGAAAAGTGAGTAGCGTTAGCAAAGCTAGCCTGGAATCCGGCATAATACTGGATACTCCTGTGAGAGTATGAAGTAACAACATGCTGTAGCCAAAAAGTTGTAGAGCTGCTGTCTTACTTGGGTTAATTTTTAACCCGTAATAGTAAACCTAGTTAAGATGTCTCTTTGTCCTACTACATGCTTTGTTGACAGAAACATTCTGCAGCTTGCTAGGCTTTTCCAGAAACTAGACAGTGCTTTAATTAGTTCCACATTGTACATGCTTCCTAGGCATTGAACCTGAGTTCTTTCCTTGTTACGAGTCATCTGCTCAGTATAAAAATTCTGTGTATGGTGGTTATGTGGTAGGTATGTAGAAAAATGATTACTTACTTGAACTTTCTCTTTTCTGTTGCTAGTCATGAGTTTATGTTGCCTCTTCTCTTTATTTTTAAATTTATTTTATTGAAGTATAGTTCATTTACCATGTTGTGTTAATTTCTGTTGTACAGCAAAGTGATTCAGTTTTTTATATATATATTTATATATATTCTTTTTCATATTCTTTTCCTTTGTTTATTACAGGATATCGAATATAGTTTTCTGTGCTATATGATAGGACCTTGTTGCTTATCCATTCTATATATAATAGTTTACATCTCCTAATCCCAAACTCCCAATCCATCCCTCCTTCACCCCCACCGCTTCTCTTTAAGTAAACAACAGAGGAAAGGGTAATTTTGGAAAATGTTAGTACTGCAGCTAAAAATTATATGCTTTTGTTCCAGTGCAAGAGGAAGTGATTTTTCTCTGATTCTGAGACCAAGCCCAATTTCATTGCCTCTGTTCATTACCCTCTGGTATTCTACACTGTTGTTGGGGATAAGAAATGTCTGCTGTCGTGAAAACACTTTGTTTTTCCCCCTAGCAGAGAGGCACAGCTGATCTGTTTTATGATATTTTTTGTGCCTTCCCCACTCCCCCCAAGGGCTGGGGAATTTCTCATAAACATATTTAATGTTCACTGTGGACCAGGCAGGCTAGAAATAGCAAGTACCCTGTCCTTTGCGGGGAGTACTACTTCTGACCCTATTGACTGTACCATGATGAGAGCTATAATTATAGGTACTATAAGTTGATTATGGGTTTCTGTAGTAATGTTTGAGGGAAGAAAATAAGAGATAAAGCACTAGTTTCAATTTACTTATCAACCCTGAACTTTCTTTTTGAATTAAAAAATTTTCTCTAGTCTTTTGGCTGGCTTTATGTTTTTAAAAAAAGGATTAAAAATATAAAGGAAAGTGCATTTTTTTCTTGTATTATATGTTTTTTTAGATTGCCCCTCCCTGACTGCTATATACTTTAGTAGTACACCATTCTCTATCTGTCTTGGGCATGTTTCTTTCAATTTTTAAATTTTGCCTTCCCTTCTTGATTGCCATTTCTGTGAGGACAGTGTGTGTCTTGTTTACTTTTGAATCCGGTGTACCTACCTAGCACAGTGCCTGCCACATAATAGGTACCCAGTAAGGAATTACTGTATTACTTCTAACTTGTATTTGAATAACATTTTAAATCTTTAAAGCAGTTTGACTCCCCAGTTGCCCAGATGTTGAGTTTCCATAGTACTGTATATTTCTTGATCATATTTATGACAGCACATTAGAATTGTCTCTCTAAGTGCCCTTACCCCCCAACACATACATACCTTGAGAGCATGGCTCTTTTATTCCTTCTGTATTTTCTCAGTGTGTCATAATATCTGTGTAGTAAATGTTCAAATGTAGGTTAAGTCCTTTTCATTAAAAAATGACAAGATTGTTATATTTTGATGTATTTTTGAAGTGAACTGTTTATATTAGGTGACCTTTTCTATCCAGAAGGAAAAGAAAACATATTGGTAATGTGGGTCGGTTTTATTCATCTTACACTTGCTTATGTGAGACAGACAGAATAGATAGTATCCTAATTTTACACAGGTGGAAACTGAGGCCCAGGGTTTTAAGTGGCTTCACTAAGGTCCTACAATTATCAAATAGGGAAGCTGGGACTTAAACACAGGTTTAAGTACCTGAGTTTTACTTTTAATCTGAGTTTTAAAAGTTTTTAGTTTAGTTAATATCTAGGTAAATCAAAATTTTATGTTCTTGAAAGGTTCAAAATTCAAATTTGCCTTTAATGTTATGTTTAAATGTTAAGAGATCTTAAAGTGTGAAGTAGTATCTGTATTAGAGTGCCTTTGGATAACTTAAAGCACAACTGGACCTATTCTTCAGTGAATATAGTAGCTTTTCATTTATGGGTTTATAGCATCAGTCAGTGTTAATGTTCAGACATCTCCGAGTAAATTCTTTATGCATATCTTTGTCACAACTAGAAAACAGATTACAGTTAAAAATTACATGTATAAATAACCAAACTAAGGGCAATAAAAAAATTAACACTAATACAATGGATGCCATTATTTTGTCAGAATGGATCACTTGACTGATGTTAGGGTTATGACAAGTTCATTTGGCATGCCTGTACTGCTGACTTCATTCTCTTACAGTTTTTCTCTAGTAGAACTTGACTGAAGCCCTGTTATATTTTGTACATTGTTTCACTTGGTTTTCACTTTTGGGGAATGAATAATTTGCTACTAAAAGTAGCTTTGCTTGGCATCAGTATAGTTGTGAAGGTAAATGTGGGAGTTAGCATTGATGTCAGTATTTGGATGTGGGTCATCAGTATAGTTAAGAATGTTTTATCAGTCATTTCTGAATTATCATAGAAATTTAAAAATGCAGTTGAAAAATTTCCAATATGGACTTCTAGGATCACAGAGAATACATATGGACCCCAGTTTGAAAGACACTGATTTATATAATAGTATATAAGTCAAATCTCATTTTGTGTTAGTATAGTTTTTATGTACTTGAAGAATTATCAGTTTGCACTAATAAACTAGAATGATTTTAAAGAAATCACAGTTGAAAGGTATCTCAAAATTCTGAGTTAGCCATTTAAATTTTATTTACATATTAGGAGAAAGGCAGTATATTTAGGTGGAGGCAAAAGGGGAGGTGACAGTTTACAAAAATGTGTGATTCATGATCTTTGCCATAATATATGTAACTCTTATAAAAGTTAGAGGTATGTCTTGAACAGTACAAATAAATGCTTTGACATCATAAAAAGGAGAAATTACTTTGGGTAGGGAGAATTGAAGTTTTCTTAGGCACAGGGTAATTTTTCCTTAGTAGACTTTATTTTTTAGAAGTGTTAGATTTACAGACAAATTGAGAAGATAGTACAGAGAGTTCCTGCACTCAGTTTCCCTTATTAATGTCTTACATTAGTATAATGCAGGGGTCCCTAACCACCCGACCCCCCCAACCTGTACCGGTCCGCGGCATGTTAGGAACGGGGCATGTTAGGAACGGGGCGGCACAGCAGGAGGTGAGCGGCGGTGGGCGAGCAAGCTAAGCTTCATCTGCCGCTCCCCATCACTCACATTACCTCCTGAACCATCTCCCCATCCACCCCACCCGTGGAAAAATTGTCTTCCACGAAACCGGTCCCTGGTGCCAAAAAGGTTGGGGACTGCTGGATTTTTTTTTACTATTAATGAACCAATACTGATAACATTATTATTAGCTGAAGTCCATAGTTTACTTTGGTTTCCTTAGTTTTAACCTCATGTCCATTTCCAGTTCCAGAATCCCATCCAGGATAGCATATTGTATTTAGTTGTCGTGTCTGTAGGCTTCTCTTGGCTGTGACATTTCTCAGCACTTTTTTTTTTTTTTTTTTTTTTGGGCCATGCAGTGCGGCTTGCAGGGATCTTAGTTTCCTGACCAGGGTTTGAACCCAGGCCCCTGGCAGTGAGAGCGCCAAGTCCTAACCACTGGACTGCCAGGGAAATCCCAGACTTTCCTTGTTTTTGGTGACCTTAGTTTTGAGGAGTAGTGGCCAGGTATGTTGTAGGATGCACCTCTATTGGTATATGTCTGATGCTTTTCTCATGATTAGACTGGGTTTATCAGATTTTTGGAGGAAGATCACAGAAGTGAAGTATCATTTTCATCACATCATATCAGAAGTTTTACTCCCCCCTCCTTTAGAGGGTAGAGTATCTACATAAATTACTTAGGAATCTTGTGCAGGGAGATTTGTCTCTTCTCCATTTATTAATGTTCTGCTTTAGCTCCATTCCACAGATTTTGGTATGTTGTTTTCATTTACATTCTTTTAAAAATATTTTCAAATTTGCCTTTTGATTTCTGCTTTGACCCAAGGATTTTTAAAGAAGTGTCCCTAGGGGGTTAGTATCTAAATATTTGGGAATTTCCCAAATATTATTGATTTAATTCTATTTTGGCCAGAGAATATGCTTTGTATGATTTGAATACTTGCAAAAATTTTAAAAGTTGCTTTACAGTCTAGAATATGATCTACATTGCTGAGTGGTCTCTGTGCACTTGAAAAGAATATATTCTGTGGCAAAAATGTCAATTAGGTCAACTTCGTTCATTGCATTTCTCAAGTCTTCTCTACCCTACTACAGGGATACCTTGTTTTATTGCCAGCTCTGCAGATATTGTGTGTTTTGCAAATTGATGTTTGTGACAACCTTGTGTCAACAAGTCTATCAGACCCATTTTTCCAACAGCATTTGCTCACTGTGTCTCTGTGTCACATTTTGGTAATTCTTGCAGTATTTCAAACTTTCTCATTATATTTGTTATGGTGATCTGTGGTCAGTGATCTTTCATGTTACTATTGTAATTGTTTTTTTGTTTTGTATTTTTCAATTAAGGTATGTACATTTTTGAAATATTTATTTATTTATTTATTTATTTATTTATTTTTATGGCTGTGTTGGGTCTTCATTTCTGTGCGAGGGCTTTCTCTAGTTGCGGCAAGTGGGGGCCACTCTTTGTCGCGGTGCGCGGGCCTCTCACTATCGCGGCCTCTCTTGTTGCGGAGCACAGGCTCCAGACGCGCAGGCTCAGTAATTGTGGCTCACGGGCCTAGTTGCTCCGCGGCATGTGGGATCCTCCCAGACCAGGGCTCGAACCCGTGTCCCCTGCGTTGGCAGGCAGATTCTCAACCACTGCGCCACCAAGGAAGCCCAAGGTATGTACATTTTTAAAGCCATAATTCTGTTGCACACTTAAGAGACTACAGTATAATATAAACATAACTTTTATATGCACTGGGAAATGAAAAAATTTGTATGGCTTGATTTATTGTGATAGTTGCTTTATTGTGGTGGTCTGGAAATGAACCCGCAATATCTCTGAGGTATGCTTATAATTGTAAGTCTGCTTCTATCAGTCATTGAAAAAGAATTGTTGAGATCATTGACTGTAATTGTAGTTTTGTCTTTTTTTCCTTTCAGTTCTGTCATTTTTGGTTAATATATTTTGAAGCTCCTTTGTTAGGTAGATAAATGTTTAAGATTGTTACAGCCTCCTGGTGCATTGATCTTTTTATCTTTATGGAATGACCCTCTTCCTGGTCTCCATAGATTTTTCAGTGAAAGCTATTTTGATTTTAATATTGTTTCTTTAGTTTTCTTTGATTAGTGTCAGCATGGTATATCGTTTTTCATCTTTTAACCTATTTGTGTCTTTAAAGAAAATTTCTTACTGGTAGCATATAGTTGGGTCTTGCTTTTATATCCAATTAATGATCTTTCCCTTTATTTTTAAAATGTTTTTTTCTAAAAGTTTTTGTTTTGAAATAATTACAGCTTCATAGGAGGTTAGAAATATAGTGGGAGGTCCCGTGTACCTATCACCCAACCTCCCCCAGTGTTAACATCTTGCTTAAACTACAGTACAACATTAAGATGAGGAAATTGACAATGGTACAATCCATAGAGCTTATTCAGATTTTACCAGATATATAGGTATTCATTTGTTTGTGTGTGTGTGTGTATAGCTCATGTGTATAGTTTCATGTTACCACAACCAAGATGCTTACCTCTATCACAAGACTCCATTGTGCTACCTCTTTGTAGCTACCCCCCCCCCCCATCCCTAACTCTCGGGAATCATTAATCTGTTCTCCATGTCTATCATTGTTATTTCATGCATATTTCATAAGTGGAATCATGTAGCATGCATCCTTTTGAGATTGGTATAATTTATTTGCTGTTCATCCAAATAATTGTGTATATGAGTAATCTTCCTTTTTTGTTTCCATAGTATGCATGTACCATAATTTGTTTAACCATTTCCCCATTGAAGGACATTGCTTAGTTTCCAGTTTTTGGCTATTACAAATGAACTGCTCTGAACATTTGCATGTACTTTTCATTTCTCTGGGATAAATATCCTAGAGTGTAATCGCTAGGTTGGGTGGTAAATCCATTCTTAGATTTTAAAGGAACTGCCAAACTTTTTTGGAGTGTCTATGCCATTTTATATTCCCACCAATAATGTATGAGCAATCCAGTTTCTCCAGCATTTGGTATTATCACTGTTTTTTTAAGTTATTTTGGTAGATGCGTAGTGATAACTCATTGTGATTTTAGTTTGCATTCTCTCATAGTACATGAAGTTGACTATCTTTTCATGTGCTTATTTGCCATTTGTATATCCTCTTTGGTAAAAATGTCTCTTCATGTCTTTTGCCCATTTTCTTGTTTGATTATTTTTTAAATGTTGAGTTTTGAAAGTTCTTTATATAGTTTCTGTATGGATCTGCTGCTGCAGGTGAATCAGATCATCTGTTGGTGTCCTGGTTGTGGAGCAAAAAGTTGGTTTGGCCTTGGGTTTTGTTGCCTCTGGGAATGGATGAGGCCAGCCCACCAGTATGTGGTGGTGGGTGGGGAGGAGGGGCCTGGCATGGTCTGGGGCTTTCTAGCTGCTGCTAAGGGCCAATTGGCCTGCCTGCTTGTGCACCAGTTGTGGTTTTCTTCCTTTCCTTCCTCCTTCCCTTCCATGCCTGTTGGTTCTGGGTTGCAGGTCTCTGTAGCAGGGTACATGGGAGAAAAAATGGGAGAAAAAATGGGAGAAAAAAGAAAACCCACAGAGCTGTGTTCTCTTTCCTCAAGTCCTGAGGTCCCTGGACAGTTTGCCACCTTCTTTGAAGCCTTTGGAGTTCTTTTATTATTGCTTATTGGATACTTTCCCAGGTATTTGGGTTTATAAGGGAGTAGCAGGGAAAAGTTAGTGTGTGTGCAATTTTGTCTTGTAACCAGCAGCTATAATTCAGATGTTTCGACTATTTGCATTCAGTGGGATTACTGATATGGCTAGGTTTGAGCCCTATCATCTTGCTGTTTGTTTCCTGTTTGTTCCATATGTTTTTTGTTCTTTTTTTCTTCCTGTGTTTCTGCCTTTTACTGGATTAATGGATGGGAGGAATAATAGTTTTTATGATTCTTTTTTTTTTCTTGGTCTAGCTTATTTTAGTTAATTTGGTCTGTTTTTTAAGTAGTTACTTTAGGATTTGAAGTATACATGTTTACTTCAAGTAAACAGTTTACCTTCCAGTAATATACTTCATTGATACTATAAGAAACTTAAAGTACACTTCTATTTCATTTCTCATGAACTTTGTGTTATTGTTGTCATTCATTTTACTTCTGTATTTGTTAACAGCCCCACAGTACATTGTCATTCTTTTTGCTCATAAGCAGTCAATTATCATTTAAGGGGATTTAAATAAACATGAAAAAGTTATATTTACTCACATATTTACTATTTCCATTGCTCTTCATTCCTTTATGTAGATCTAGATTTCCACCTTGTGGTAATTTCTTTCTGTCTGAAGTACTTTCTTTAACGTGTCTTGGTAGTGAAGATTTGCTGGTAATTAATTCTTTCAGCTTATGTCTGTCTGCAAAAGTTTATATTTTTCTTTTATTTTTGCAAGGTATTTTGGCTTGGCATGGAATTCTAAATTGACCTTTTTTTCTTTCAATGTTTTGTAAAGATGTTGCCCCACTGTTTTTGAGATGAAGTTTGTTGTCATTCTTATCTTCGTTCCTCCCTGTCCCCCTTTCTTGGCTGCTTTTAAGAATTTCTGTTTATTGCTGGTGTTAAGCAATCTGGTTAGGTCTTGTTTTTAAAACCGTTTCTTGTGCTTGAGATTTGTTGAGTTTTTTTGCAGGCCCTCTGAAGTTGTTCTATCGTTTGTTGATGCTCTGTTCATTTTTTTGTTTCAGTCATTTTCCTTGCGGTGTCTCATTTTGGATAATTTGTATTGCTATGTCTTGCTTGAAGTTCACTATTCTTTTCCTCGTGCAATACTTAATCTGCTCTTAATTCCATCCAGTGTATTTTTTTGCCTTAGACATTATAATTTTCATTTGAGTCCTTTTTATATCTTCTGTGTTTCTCCTTAACATGCTTATGCTTTTCTCTACTTTCTTGAACGTGTGGAATGTAGTTTTGAACAATGCTGTAACATATTATTTTTCATTGATTTTTTTCCTTTCTGTTATGGTTTATTACAGGATATTGAATATAGTTACTTGTACTATGCAATAGTATGGTTGTTGCTGTTTATCCGTGCTATATATAATAGTTTGCATTTGCTAATCCCAAACTCCCAATCCAACCCTTCCTGGCTCCCCCTCCTCCTTGGCAACCGCAAGTCTGTTCTCTATGTCTGTGAGTCTGTTTCTGTTCCATAGATAAGTTCATTTGTGTCATGTATTAGATTCCACATATAAGTGATATCATATGGTATTTTTTTTTTTTCTGTCAGACTGACTTCACTCAGTATGATAATCTCTAGGTCTATGTATGTAGCTGCAAATGGCATTATTTCATTCTTTTTTATGGCATTGTATATATAGGTACCACGTCTTTGTATCCATTCATCTGTCAATGGACATTTAGGTTGTTTCCATGTCTTGGCCATTGTAAATAGTGCTGCTGTGAACATAGGGGTGCGTGTTTTTTTTTAAATTATAGTTTTGTCCCGATGTATGCCAGGAGTGGGATTGCTGGATCATATGGCGACTCTATTTTTAGTGTTTTGAGGAACCTCCATATTGTTCTCCATAGTGGCTGCACCAGCTTACATTCCCACCAACAGTGTAGGAGGGTTCCCTTTTCTCCACACCCTCTTCAGCATTTATTATTTGTAGACTTTTTTTTTTTTTGATAACAAAGTTGAAGATTTTTAATGGAAAGTTTTTTGACACTATATTCTCGCAATTTATGGCTTAGAAACTAAGAGCAAAATAACCCAATACATATACAGATCAACAAATAACCAACACTGACATAAATGTCTTATTTCATATGAACATCTCATCTCCCTTATTAGATGGTTAGTTTTTTTTTTTCACACACACACTGTATTTTATTTTTACAAGAGATAAGTAAACTGACACCAAGCATTGTAAATGGATGACCACAACAAAAGCAACAATGATTGCAGTTACCAAACAGGAAACACACTCATACTATGTCATAATATTGACATTCAGTCCAGTAATCCTCCACTGTAACAGCTCCTTTACTTTGCAGTGATAATTGATTGGTATATTTTTTGCCTCTGAGTCCTTGTGGGATTTTTTTTTTTTTATTCAAACAGAAAGTCACAAAAATTATAATAATCCTCGTCAGTTCACTCAGTCCGATGTAATTAATTTTTTTTTCAACTTGATCTGTTGTTAGCACTTTTATGAATTCATCAGTTTTCTATTAGAGTTCTGGATATGCTTATTCATTCAGTTCAGCAGTATAGTCAGTTACCAGAAACCTGTACTTGTCAGAGTCTTTTCCATGAATTCCTTGAAGATGAAACCCTTTCATAGGAACATTTTTGCAAAAGCACCAGAGTACACCCAGAAATGTCTGTAAATGACAAAAGACTTAAAAATGACCACGGTTAAAGATTTGATGAAAGTTCATAATAATGCAGTTGACAAGGAAATTTAGTTATTTCAGAGATATACATTTTAAAGTAATAACTAGAATTATGACTTATAACATACCAGAACATATAAGATTTTTAGGAATTTCATGTAATGTCTGAAACATTTATCTTAACATATTTCCGTACAAATAACCCAAAGAAAGTTTATATTAGTTGTTTTTTTTTGTTTTTGTTTTTATACTGCAGGTTCTTATTAGTCATCAGTTTTATACACATCAGTGTATACATGTCAATCCCAATCGCCCAATTCAGCACACCACCATCCCCACCCCACCGTGGTTTTCCCCCCTTGGTGTCCATACGTTTGTTCTCTACATCTGTGTCTCAATTTCTGCCCTGCAAACCGGTTCATCTGTACCATTTTTCTACGTTCCACATACGTTAATATACGATACTTGTTTTTCTCTTTCTTACTTCACTCTGTATGACAGTCTCTGTATCCATCCACGTCTCAACAGATGACTCAATTTTGTTCCTTTTTATGGTTGAATAATATTCCATTGTGTATATGTATGACAACTTCTTTATCCATTCGTCTGTCGATGGGCATTTAGGTTGCTTCCATGACCTGGGTATTGTAAATAGTGCTGCAATGAACATTGGGGTGCATGTGTCTTTTTGAATTATTGTTTTCTCTGGGTATATGCCCAGTAGTGGGATTGCTGGATCATATGGTAATTCTATTTTTAGTTTTTTAAGGAACCTCCATACTGTTCTCCACAGTGGCTGTATCAATTTACATTTCCACCAACAGTGCAAGAGGGTTCCCTTTTCTCCACACCCTCTCCAGCATTTGTTGTTTGTAGATTTTCTATGATGCCCATTCTAACTGGGGTAAGGTGATACCTCATTGTAGTTTTGATTTGCATTTCTCTAATAATTAGTGATGTTGAGCATCTTTTCATGTGCTTCTTGGCCATCTGTATGTCTTCTTTAGAGAAATGTCTATTTAGGTCTTCTGCCCATTTTTGGATTGGGTTGTTTGTTTCTTTAATATTGAGCTGCATGAGCTGTTTATATATTTTGGAGATTAATCCTTTGTCCGTTGATTCGTTTGCAAATATTTTCTCCCATTCTGAGGGTTGTCTTTTCGTTTTGTTTATGGTTTCCTTTGCTGTGCAAAAGCTTTTAAGTTTCATTAGGTCCCATTTGTTTTTGTTTTTATTTCCATTTTTTTGGTCAGAAAAGATCTTGCTGTGATTTATGTCAAAGAGTGTTCTTCCGATGTTTTCCTCTAAGAGTTTTATAGTGTCCAGTCTTACATTTAGGTCTTGAATCCATTTTGAGTTTATATTTGTGTATGGTGTTAGGGAGTGTTGTAATTTCATTCTTTTACATGTAGCTGTCCAGTTTTCCCAGCACCACTTATTGAAGAGACTGTTTTTTCTGCATTGTATATCTTTGTCTCCTTTGTCATAGATTAGTTGACCATAGGTGCGTGGGTTTATCTCTGGACTTTCTATCTTGTTCCATTGATCTATGTTTCTGTTTTTGTGCCAGTACCATATTGTATTGATTATTGTAGTTTTGTAGTATAGTCTGAAGTTAGGGAGTCTGATTCCTCTAGCTCCGCTTTTTTCCCTCAAGATTGCTTTGGCTATTCGGGGTCTTTTGTGTCTCCATACAAATTTTAAGATGATTTGTTCTAGCTCTGTAAAAAATGCCATTGGTAATTTGATAGGGATTGCATTGAATCTGTAGATTGCTTTGGGTAGTATAGTCATTTTCACAATATTGATTTTTCCATTCCAAGAACATGGTATATCTCTCCATCTGTTGGTATCATCTTTAATTTCTTTCATCAGCGTCTTATAGTTTTCTGCATACAGGTCTTTTGTCTCCCTAGGTAGATTTATTCCTAGGTATTTTATTCTTTATGTTGCAATGGTAAATGGGAGTGTTTCCATAATTTCTCTTTCACATTTTTCATCATTAGTGCATAGGAACGCAAGAGATTTTTGTGCATTAATTTTGTATCCTGCAACTTTACCAAATTCATTGATTAGCTCTCGTAGTTTTCTGGTGGCATTTTTAGGATTCTCTATGTATAGTATCATGTCATCTGCAAACAGTGACAGTTTTACTTTTTCTTTTCCAATTTGTATTCCTTTTATTTCTTTTTCTTCTCTGATTACTGTGGCTTGGACTTGCAAAACTATGTTGAATAATAGTGGTGAGAGTGGACATCCTTGTCTCGTTCCTGATCTTAGAGGAAATGCTTTCAGTTTTTCACCGTTGAGAATGATGTTTGCTGTGGGTTTGTTGTATATGGCCTTTATTACGTTGAGGTAGGTTCCCTCTATGCCCACTTTCTGGAGAGTTTTTATCATAAATGGGTGTTGAATTTTGTCAGAAGCTTTTTCTGCATCTATTGAGATGATCATATGGTTTTTATTCTTCAATTTGTTAATATGGTGTATCACATTGATTGATTTGCGTATATTGAAGAATCCTTGATCCCTGGGATAAATCCCACTTGATCATGGTGTATGATCCTTTTAATGTGTTGTTGGATTCTGTTTGCTAGTATTTTGTTCAGGATTTTTGCATCTGTATTCATGAGTGATATTGGTCTGTAATTTTCTTTTTTTGTAGTATCTTTGTCTGGTTTTTGTATCAGGGTGATGGTGGCCTCATAGAATGAGTTTGGATGTTTTCCGTCCTCTGCAACTTTTTGGAAGAGTTTGAGAAGGATGGGTGTTAGCTGTTCTCTAAATGTTTGATAGAGTTCACCTGTGAAGCCATCTGGTCCTGGACTTCTGTTTGTTGGAAGATTTTTAATCACAGTTTCAATTTCATTACTTGTGATTGGTCTGTTCATATTTTCTGTTTCTTCCTAGTTCAGTCTTGGAAGGTTATACGTTTCTAAGAATTTGTCCACTTTTTCCGGGTTGTCCATTTTATTGGCATAGAGTTGCTTGTAGTAGTCTCTCAGGATGTGTTGTATTTCTGTGGTGTCTGTTGTAACTTCTTTTTCATTTCTAATTTTCTTGATTTGAGTCCTCTCCCTCTTTTCCTTGATGAGTCTGGTTAATGGTTTCTCAATTTTGTTTATCTTCTCAAAGAACCAGCTTTTAGTTTTATTGATCTTTGCTATTGTTTTCTTTGTTTCTATTTACTTCTGCTCTGATCTTTATGATTTCTTTCCTTCTGCTAACATTGGGTTTTGTTTGTTCTTCTCTAGTTCCTTTAGGTGTAAGTTTAGATTGTTTATTTGCGATTTTTCTTCTTTCTTGAGGTACGCTTGTATAGCTATAAACTTCCCTCTTAGAACTGCTTTTGCTGCATCCCATAGGTTTTGGATCATTGTGTTTTCATTGTCATTTGTCTCTAGGTATTTTTTGATTTCCTCTTTGATTTCTTCAGTGATATCTTGGTTATTTAGTTTTATTTATTTATTTAGTTTAGCCTCCATGTGTTTGTGTTTTTTACATTTTTTCCCTGTAATTCATTTCTAATCTCATAGCGTTGTGGTCGGAAAAGGTGCTTGATAATGATTTCAATTTTTTTAAATTTACTGAGGCTTGATTTGTGACCCAAGATGTGATCTATCCTGGAGAATGTTCCGTGCGCACTTGAGAAGAAAGTGTGATCTGCTGTTTTTGGATGGAACGTCCTATAAATATCAATTAAATCTGTCTTGTGTATTGTGTCATTTAAAGCTTTTGTTTCCTTATTTATTTTCATTTTGGATGATCTGTCCATTGGTGTAAGTGTTAAAGTCCCCCACTATTATTGTGTTACTGTCGATTTTCTCTTTATAGCTGTTAGCAGTTGTTTTATGTATTGAGTTGCTCCAATGTTGGGTACATATATATTTATAATGGTTATATCTTCTTCTTGGATCGATGCCTTGATCATTATGTAGTGTCCTTTTTTGTCTCTTGTAATAGTCTTTTAAAGTCTTATTTTATCTGATATGAGTATAGCTACTCCAGCTTTCTTTTGATTTCCATTTGCATGGAATATCTTTTTCCATCCCCTCACTTTCAGTCTGTATGTGTCCCTAGGTCTGAAGTGGGTCTCTTGTAGTAGACAGCATATATATGGGTCTTGTTTTTGTATCCATTCAGCAAGCCTGTGTCTTTTGGTTGGAGCATTTAATGCATTCACGTTTAAGGTAATTATCGATATGTATGTTCCTATGACCATTTTCTTAATTGTTTTGGGTTTGTTTTGGTAGGTCCTTTTCTTCTCTTGTGTTTCCCACTTAGAGAAGTTCCTTTAGCATTTGTTGTAGAGCTGGTTTGGTGGTGCTGAATTCTCTTAGCTTTTGCTTGTCTGTAAAGCTTTTGATTTCTCCATGGAATCTGAATGAGATCCTTGCCGGGTAGAGTATTCTTGGTTGTAGGTTCTTCCCTTTCATCACTTTAAGTATGTCATGCCACTCCCTTCTGGCTTGTAGAGCTTCTGCTGAGAAATCAGCTGTTAACCTTATGGGAGTTCCCTTGTACATAATTTGTCGTTTTTCTCTTGCTGCCTTCAATAATTTTTCTTTGTGTTTAATTTTTGCCAATTTGATTACTGTGTGTCTCGGCGTGTTTCTCCTTGGGTTTATCCTGTATGGGGCTCGCTGCGCTTCCTGGACTTGGGTGGCTATTTCCTTTCCCATGTTAGGGAAGTTTTTGACTATAATCTCTTCAAATATTTTCTCTGGTCCTTTCTCTCTCTCTTCTCCTTCTGGAATCCCTATAATGCGAATTTTGTTGCATTTAATGTTGTCCCAGAGGTCTCTTAGGCTGTCTTCATTTCTTTTCATTCTTTTTTCTTTAGTCTGTTCCACAGCAGTGAATTCCACCATTCTGTCTTCCAGGTCACTTCTCCGTTCTTCTGCCTCCGTTATTCTTCTATTGATTCCTTCTAGTGTAGTTTTCATTTCAGTTATTGTATTGTTCATCTCTGTTTGTTCTTTAATTCTTCTAGGTCTTTGTTAAACATTTCTTGCATTTTCTCGATCTTTGCCTCCATTGTTTTTCCGAGGTCCTAGATCATCTTCACTATTATTATTCTGAATTCTTTTTCTGGAAGGTTGCCTATCTCCACTTCATTTAGTTGTGTTTCTGGGGTTTTATCTTGTTCCCTCACCTGGTGTATAGCCCTCGGCCTTTTCATCTTGTCTTTCTGTGAATGTGGTTTTTGTTCCGCAGGCTGCAGGATTGTAGTTCTTCTTGCTTCTGCTGTCTGCCCTCTGGTGGATGAGCCTATCTAAGAGGCTTGATGGGAGGGACTGGTGGTGGGTAGAGCTGACTGTTGCTCTGGTGGGCAGAGCTCAGTAAAACTTTAATCCACTTAACTGTTGATGGGTGGGGCTGGGTTCCCTCCCTGTTGGTTGTTTGGCCTGAGGCAACCCAACACTGGAGCCTACCTGGGCTCTTTGGTGGGGCTAATGACAGACTCTGGGAGGGCTCACGACAAGGAGTACTTCCCAGAACTTCTGCCACCAGTGTCCTTGTTCCCACGGTGAAACAGAGCCACCCCCTGCCTCTGCAGGAGACCCTCCAACACTAGCAGGTAGGTCTGGTTCAGTCTTACCCGGGGTCACTGCTCCTTCCCTGGGTCCCGACGCGCACAGTACTTTGTGTGCGCCCTCCAAGAGTGGAGTCTCTGTTTCCCCCAGTCCTGTCGAAGTCCTGCAGTGAATTCCCACTAGGCTTCAAAGTCTGATTCTCTAGGAATTCCTCCTCCTGTTGCCAGACCCCCAGGTTGGGAAGCCTGACGTGGGGCTCAGAACCTTCACTCCAGTGGGTGGACTTCTGTAGTATAAGTGTTTTCCAGTGTGTGTGTCACCCACCCACCAGTTATGGGATTTGATTTTACTGTGATTGCACCCCTCCTACTGTCTCATTGTGGCTTCGCCTTTGTCTTTGGATGCGGGGTATCTTTTTTGGTGAGTTCCAGTGTCTTCCTGTCGATGATTGTCCAGCAGCTAGTTGTGATTCTGGTGTTTTCGCAAGAGGGAGTGAGAGCACGTCCTTCTACTCCGCCATCTTGGTTCCACCTATTTGTAGACTTTTAAATGATGGCCATTCTGACAGGTGTGATTGATTAATTTTTTTTAGATTGGTTTTCCTCTTTCTGGGTTGTAATTTCTTGATTGCATGCTAGATAGTGTGAATTTTATCTTGCTGGTGTCTGGATATCATTATTTTTGAACTTGGTTCTGGGATGCAATTCAGTTAATTGGAAATAGTTTGATCATTTTGAGGCTTGCTTGTACACTTTGTTAGCTGGGAACAGAGCAGCTTTTAGTCTTGGGCTAATTTTGCTCAACTATTGAGGTGATATTCTTCTGAGGACGTCCCGATGCTCCTTGTTTTATGAGGTTTTTCCACACTGACTTGTGGGAACAGTAACTATTTTTGACACTGTTTGAGCCAAGTAGATTTTTCCACTTGTTTTTTTCAGGTTATTCTAGGGCAATTTCTTCTTCTTCATGTGCTCATTGTTACTCATCTGAGGACTCAAGGGGGAACCTATATAGACCTCTGGAGGGCTCTCTACAGCTCCCTTCTCTGTCATTTCTTGCCTTGTGTGTGCTCTAGCTGCCTTGGCTTACCCAAATTCCAAGCTCCTTTTTGACTCTGGGAGACTGCACTTTGATTGCATTCCTTTGCTTCTGCCTTTACATGGAAACTCACTCCAGACAGTAAGCTGGGGGCAATCATAGGAGTTACCTCATGTATTTCTCCTCTCTCAGGGGTCACTGCCCTTTATTGCTTGTTGTCCAGTGTCTAAAAACATTGTTTCACATATTTTGCTTGGTTTATTAAGGTGGCAGGGTAAATATGATCCCCTTTATTCTGTTTTTGCCAGAGGAAGAAATCTTTAATAAATCTGTAGTTTTGATTTTGTGTTTGTTTTAAATCTGCTTATGTAGAATACTTGGTAAAGGACAGTTCTTAATTTATCTTTACCCCAGGAATGTCTTTTTGCTTAAATTGTGTAGTATGTGAGGTATAGAGTAATGTACCATGAAAGGGAGTAAGGAATGGTGTAGGAGTGAAAGAATTTAGATCAGGTGTCACATAGAATCAGTGTCCTTAATATAGACACAAATATTTCTAGTTTTGAGGCCATACATTTAATTTATGCTTAATGCGTGCTTTAGTCCAGGGCTTTCCACCTCCTTTCCATGGAACACTGTTGTCCCACTAGAGTTTAATTAGTTTTTCACAACCAAACGAGTTCTATGGACCAAGCGTATTCAGGAAATTCTAGCATAAATAAAGTTTGTCTCTAATTTTAGCACTTCTCAAAAACTAGTAATGTGTTAATAAATGCTAGGAATGTCCAATGAACTAATGTAGACTTAGTCACTGTACTTTTGTGATCCTTTTCTGAAAATCGTTAGAGATGTGTCATTATTAAATGTTCATGGATATTTTAATAATATCTAAAAAGGATGTATTTAATTACCTGAGTGAATTCAAGAATTCATATTTTTAGTAAGTATTGATTCCTCTTGATGGGTATTTAGGTTGTTTTCAATCTTATGTTAGTACATACAATCTTGTATATGTGTTATTTTATACAGTGTATATGTTTATTTGTAGGAATAATTCTTAGACTTGCTTAGTTAAAAGGGGATGAACATATACACATATACAGTATACACATACTGGCACACCTTGTTTTATTGCACCTCGCTTAATTGCGCTTTGCAGTTATTGTGTTTACCAGTTGAAGGTTTGTAGCAACCCTGCTTTGAACACGTCTGTCAGTGCCATTTTTCCAACAGCATATGCTCACTTTGTGTCTGTGTCACATTTTGGTAATTATCTCAGTATTTCAAATCTTTTCATTATTTGTTGTGGTGTTCAGTGATCTTTGATGTTACTCTTGTAATTATTTTGGGGTTCCACAAACCATGCCCATATAAGACAGTGAAGTTAATAAATCTCTGTGTTGTGACTGCCCCATCTCTCACCCTCTCCTCGGGCCTCCCCATAACCTGAGAAACAACAATATTAGACCAATTAATAACCCTACAGTGGCCTCTAAGTGTTCAAGTGAAAGGAAGAGTAGCATGGCTCTCACTTTAAATCAAAAGCTAGAAATGATTAAGCTTAGTGAGGAAGGCACTTCAAAAGCTGCAGTAGGCCAAAAGCTAGGCCTGTTGCACCAGACAGTTAGCCAAATTGTGAAGATACAGGAAAAGCTCTTGAAGGAAATTAAAAGTGCTACTCCAGTGAACACACTGGATATAATAAGATAGCTTAATAACCTTATTGCTGATAAGGAGAAAGTTTTTGTGGTCTGGATCATACCAGCCACCAGCATTCCCCTAAGCCAAAGCCTAATCCAGAACAAGGTCCTCTCTCAATTCTGTGAAGACTGAGGGAGATGAGGAAGCTGCAGAAGAAAAGCTTGAAACTAGCAGAGGTTGGTTCGTGAGGTTTAAGGAAAGAAATCATCTCCAGAACATAAAAGTGCAAGGTGAAGCCACAAGTCCTGATGTAGAAGCTGCAAGTTATCCAGAAGATCCAACTAAGATAATTTATGAAGGTGGCCACACTAAACAGTAGGTTTTCAATGTAGATGGAACAGCCTTCTATTGGAAGATGTCATCTAGGACTTTCATAGCTAGGGAGAAGTAGTCAGTGTCTGGCTTCAGAGCTTCAAAGATCAGGCTGACTCTCTCGTTAGGGGCTATTGTAGCTGGTCACTTTCAGTTGAAGCCAGTGCTCATTTACCATTCCAAAAATCCTAGGGGGCCTTTAGAATTATGTTAAATCTACTCTGCCTCTGCTCTGTAAATGGAACAGCAAAGCCTAGGTGACAGCACACCTGTTTACAACATGATTTACCGAATATTTTAAGCCCACTGTTGAGACCTACTGCTCTTTCCTTTCAAAATATTAAAGGTCGTTGACAGTGCACCTGGTCACCCAAGAACTCTGATGGAGATGTACAATGAAATTAATGTTTTCATGCCTACTAATGCAACATCCATTCTGCAGCCCATGTATCATGGATCTTATTTAAGAAATATATTTCATAAGGCTGTAGTTGCCATAGATAATGATTTCTCTCATGGATCTGGGCAAAGTCAATGGAAAACCTTCTGGAAAGGATTCCCCATTCTAGATGCCATGAAGAACTTTCATGATTCATGGGAAGAGGTCAAAATATTCAATATCAACATGAACAGGAGTTTGGAAGAAGTTGATTCCAACCCTTATGGATGACTTGGAGGGGTTCCAAGACTTCAGTGGAGGAAGGAACTGCAGATGTGGTGGAAATAGCAAGAGAACTAGAATTAGAAGTGGAGCCTGAATATGTGACTGAGTTGCTGCAATCTCATCATAAAATGGTAGCGGATGAGCAAAGAAACTGGTTTCTTGAGATGGAATCTTCTCCTGGTAAAGGCGCTGTGAAGATTGTTGAAATGACAGCAAAGGATTTAGAATATTACAGAAACTTAGGTGATAAAGCAGTGGCAGGGTTTTAGAAGATTGAATCTAATTTTGAAAGAAGTCTTACTGTGGGTAAAATACTATCAAACAGCGTTGTACGCTCCAGAGAAATTGTTCATGAAAGGAAGAGTCAGTCAATGTGGCAGACTTCATTGTTGTCTTATTTTAAGAAATTGCCAGAACAACCACCACCTCGATCAGTTAGCAATCAGTAACATGAAGGTAAGACCCTCCGCTGGCAAAAAACGTTTTGACTTACTGAAGGCTCAGATGATGGTTAGCATTTTTTAGCAATAAAGTATTTTTAAATTAAGGTATGTACACTGTTTTTTTTTTTTTTTTTAGACATAATGCTATTGCTCACTTAATAGACTAACCAAGATAAGAGAGGGAATATATACATCATCCCCATTTCTCCTGCCTCCTTGATCCTCAAGCAATCACTAATTGGCTTTTTGTCACGTTAGATTGGTTTGTATTTTCTAAAGTTTTATTTAAATGGAATCATATAGTAATTGGTTTTTTTTTTCTGGTTTCTTTCAGCATAATTATTCAGAGATTCATCTGTGTTGTTGTGTGTGCATCAGTAGTTACTCTCTTTTTTTGCTGAGTAGTAATCTAGTCTATGGATATACTACAGTTTATCCGTTCATCTGTCGATGAACTCATGGTTTGTTTCCTGTTTTTGGCTATTACAAAGAAAGCTGCTATGAGCATTCTTGTATAAATCTTTGTATAGACTTCTTTTCTCTTCTCTGGAGTGAAATGGCTGGATTGTATGGTAGGTGCATGTTTAACTGAATAAACTCCCAAACTGCTTTTCAAAGTGATTGTACCATTTTACATTTCTACCAGCAGTGTGTTAGAGTTCTCATTCTTCCTTATCTTTGCCATTTTATATGATCACTCTTTAATTTCAGGCATTCTGGTATGTGTGTAGTGGTATCTCCTCATTTTGGTTTTAATTTGCATTTCCCTAATGGCTAATGGTATTGAGCATCTTTTCATGCTTACCTACCATTTGTGTATTTTCTTTGAAGTGCCTGTTCAGATATTTTGCCAATTTCATAAAAAATTGGGTTGTTTTCTTTTTATTTTGTTTTAAGAATTCTTTATACTGCAGTCATATGCTCTTCCACTGAGCTATACCCCTGGGAATTCTTTATGTATTTTGGATACAAGTACTTTATCAGATATATGCTTTGTAGTCTGTGGCTTCTTGTCTTTATTCTCTTAATAGTATCTTCTAAAGAGTAGAAAATTTTAATTTTGGTAAAGTTTAATTTATCATTTTTTTTCCTCATGTATTGTGCTTTTGGTGTCATCTAAGAAATTTTTGTTTTATTAACGTGTATCTGGTATGTATTCCAGATATCATAGTCGTGTACAGCATTTCCCATTTCTAGAGTTCATTTTTTTTGTAATCTCGTTCTTCCAGAACTCTGAGATAATCCTTACATTCAGATAGGGGATCAGAAAGTTTATCTTGAACAGAACATTAGTTTTTGTTTAGAACTCAATCTTCATTGGTTTGATACTTGATTTCTAAGCCTACAGCAGATAAAAAGTACCTTTTCACAAGTGAGACAGGTAATAGACTTCTCTAAGTAGCTATATTTAGATTTTCACTACAGGAGCTCTTCCTTTTTATATATTCTGTAAAAATTGGATTGTTATCTGAAAAGTGTTCTTCTATTTATTTCAAGATCCACTCTTAAAGTGTGCTGGCCCTATATTTGCCCAAGTATGGTTTACATTTTATATCTTAAAGTTTATTATTTGTTATTAAGTAAAATAATCTTCAAGGGTAGAAAATAGTGTCAATTGTTGAAAAGTTGAAAACTAAGTTGAAAAGTCATATGGCACTTTAATTTTTTGAATATATGGCTCTAAGTACTCATCCTTTGCTTTGAAGCAATCTGAAAAGTTGGCAATAAATCATATAATTATCTCATATAGATGGATTAAAAAAAATGCCACAGATGTTCTTAGCTAGTATAATACAAAACAGAAAAGTTTCTATCCCCTTATCCCCAATCTAAATAATAAATGTAAGGTGGCATACATGCCACCTTTACGTTTGAATTCATAATGCTATACTTTCTTATCTGAGACACACTTTTTTTCCCTTCCCATTTCAAATTTTGGTCCTCTTCTTGTAACCAAAAGACATCTAAATTTTTTTATTTTATTCAGCAATCCCACTTAAGGGTATATATCCAAAAGAATTGAAGCAGAATCTTCAAGAGGTATTTGCGCACCAGTGATTATTGCAGCATTATTCAGTAGCCAGGAGGTGGAAGCAACCCAAATGTCTATCAATGAATGAGTGAATAAAGAAGATCTGGTATATACATATAGTGGAATTCTATGCAGCCTTAAAAAAGAAAGAAATCCTGTCTCACGCTATAACGGGTGAACTTTGAGGACATTAGGGTAAATGAAATAAACTGGTCACAAAAGGACAAATACTGTATGATTTCATTCATATGAACTACCTAAACTAGTCAAAATAATAGAAACAGTAGAAAGGTGGTTGTCAAGGGTGGTTGCGGGAGTGGGGTAGTGGGAAGGGGGAATAAGTGTTTAATGGGTATAGAGTTTCAGCACAACAGTGTGAATAACTTCATACTACTGAGCTGTACACTTGAAAATGGTTAAGATTGTAAATTTAATGTTATGTGTTTTTACCACATTAAAAATACTAAAAAATTTTAAAAAGATACAATGCAAGTGTCTATGAAAATCTTAGTAAATATTAATCTTATTTGGGGTTCTTTTAGTTGGTGGGGGGGGATGTTTAAAATATTTTTTCCACACAGTGATTTAATGTTACCCAGTTGTCTCAGCTACCAAACATCTAAAGCTAATGTTGGGTTGATGAAAAGGAATCCAAGTGTGGGAGATGGAGAGAGTCATTAGTCTTCTCTTGAGTCAGAATCTGCTTCTTGGGTCTGTCCTTTTTCCAGCTATGAGAATTTCAATATCGTCAAATACCCATAGGCTGTATAAAACGGAATAGAGAATAAGCTACCTCTGTATTAAGATAAGCGTTTATCCAGTGTTATTTTTTTACTGTAATAGTTTGGAACCAAGAAATGGATGCTTGCCTAGATCTGCTGGATCCTAACTGAGGAGCTTGCCTGCATATTCTGATGATATCTTTTATTTATTTATTTATTTTTAATTAATTAATTAATTTACTTATGGCTGCGTTGGGTCTTTGTTGCTGTACACGGGCTTTCTCTAGTTGTGGTGAGCAGGGGCTACTCTTCGTCGCGGTGCACGAGCTTCTCATTGCGGTGGCTTCTGTTGTCGCAGAGCATGGGCTCTAGGCGCGTGGGCTTCAGTAGTTGTGGCGCGAGGGCTCAGTAGTTGTGGCTTGCGGGCTTTAGAGCGCAGGCTCAGTAGTTGTGGTGCATGGGCTTAGTTTCTCCGCGGCATGTGGGATCTTCCGGGACCAGGGCTTGAACCATGTCCCCTGCATTGGCAGGCGGATTCCGAACCACTGCGCCACCAGGGAAGTCCCTGATGGTATCTTTTAGGTCAGTGCTGTTTTACCTAGACTACCAGTGTCCTGATTGCTCTAGACAGCCTTTTGCTATTGCTACTTGTGTCCTGATGACATTCAGGTACGTGGCAGGTTGCTTATATTTTACTTATATCTCACCTGATCTTTTTAGCAACATTCTGCACAATAGACTATTCTTGTACTCAAAGCTTTTATCTTCTTTCAGTTTTTTTGACACACCAAGGTTTCCTGATTTTCCTCTTTAGCTGGCCTTTCTTTTTCTACCTACTTAACGTCATTTAGTTCCATAGCTTCCCTCCCCGTTTAATTGTATTTTAGAGCCCCTTATTCACATGTCTTATCCATGTATTTTATTTTATTTTTTTATTTAAGAAAGCATAGGTACACAGTTAAAAAACAACTCTCAATTGGTTCTATAAGGTGTGTAGTAGAAAACAGCAGTACCCCACTGTTCTTACAGTATACCACCTTCAATAAGTCTTAGCTGTTACTTTTGGTATTTGCCTCCATATTTCTAAATAATATGCTTATAACTGTTGTTTCTGTGTCATCCCCTCCCCCCTCCCCTCACTTACATTCTGTTGACTTTCTAGTATGGAGGATAAAGTTGATTTAAAAAAACCCATGTTTTCTTTTTTCTGTCCTTCCTTTATAACAGCCTTGGTTTAAATTAATAAATTTACCTTATTATTATTATTTTAAAAATTGAAGTATAGTTGATTTACAATATTGTGTTAGTTTCAGGTGTACAGCTCAGTGATTCTTTTTTTTTTGTGCAGATTATATTCCATTATAGGTTATTATAAGATATTGGGTATGATTCCCTTGTGCTATACAGTAAATACTCATTGCTTATCTATTTTATGTATAGTAGTTTGTATCTGTTAGTCCCATACCCCTAATTTGTTTCTCCCCCTCCTCCCTCCCCCCTTTGATAACCATAAGTTTATTTTCTATGTCTGTGACTCTATTTCTGTTTTGTTCGTACATTCACTTGTATTATTTTTAAGAGTCCACATATAAGTGATATTATATAGTATTTGTCTTTCTCTGATTTATTTCACTAAGCATAATATTCTCTAGGTCCATTCATGTTGCTGCAAATGGCATTATTTCATTCTTTTTTATGGCTGAGTAATATTCCATTATATATACACACCACATCTTCTTAATCAGTCGTCTGTTGATGGGCACTTGGGTTGCTTCCATGTCACATTTACCTTATTATTGGTATTTCTAGTAGCAAGCCAAGAAATATATTACATATATTTACTTTAAAAAAGTTTTCCTGATGTTAATTGCTTTTTATCATTTTATTATTGACAAGTTTTAATACATTGTATTATTTATTTTTTGGCTGCGTTGGGTCTTCGTTGCTGCGCGTGGACTTTCTCTAGTTGCAGCGAGCGGAGGCTACTCTTCGTTGTGGTGTGTGGGATTCTCGTTGCGGTGGCTTCTCTTCTTGTGGTGGCTTCTCTTGTTGCGGGGCACGGGCTCTAGGTGCGTGGGCTTCAGTAGTTGCGGCACAAGGGCGCAGTAGTTGTGGCTTGTGGGCTCTAGAGTGCAGGCACAGTAGTTGTGGCGCATGGGCTTTGTTGCTCCGCGGCATGTGGGATCTTTCTGGACCAGGGATCAAACCCGTGTCCCCTGCATTGGCAGGTGGATTCTTAACCACTGCACCACCAGGGAAGTCTCTTTCCTCTGTTTCTCGAGTACATTGTATGATCTATCAGTTTTGGATAATTTCCTTTCCTATAGCTTTCCTAGTGCCCTCCTCTCTCTTTCTTTATTCTTTGGCTTTTCATCATCTTTGGAAGAAGTGGGTCTTCACTATTGTGTTGTATTTGTTTCTTAGATGGCTCATTTTTCTCTGTTCTTCTACTCTCTTGATTGAGAGTTTGTCTGGTATAGAATATTATTTTGGAAATAACTTTCCTCGAATTTTGAAATAATTCTTTCTTTCCCTTGCAACTTTCTGTTTAGGATGATCCATTTTGTATGTAATCTGATTTTTCTTTTTTTTTTTAAACTTTTCATTCTTCTTCCCACAACTTTTAGGATTGTGTTCTAAAAAATCATGGTGATGGCCTTGGTCTGTCTGAAAATTTGTGTCTTTCAGGTCTGGTTTGGCTCAAGCTTTTCATTATTTGATGTTACCTTCATAGGAAAAAAAAATTAGTTTCTTCGCATTCTTACATGTGTCTGTTTGGTGAAATTACTAGTAGGTAGCCTAAGCCAGTTACGGGAATCTCTGATGGTTTAGAATGATGACCCTGCCATGTGACCTGGGGATAGATACATGAATGAGAATTAGTCCCAGCTAGAGAGAGAAGTGATAGAGGCAGACATGTTAAGGGAGGGGGAGGTGACATGGAGCAACTGATTTTGTGTATGATAGAATTCAAGAAGAGAATAGGTCCTATACAGATGACTCAAGAAAAAAGAATCATTTTGGCATAGTAGATCTTATAAATCAAACGCTGAGGAAGAAATTATTCATGACACTTGTTAAAGATGGGAAGGAAGGCTTTATTCAAGGTGGACTACTGCTATAGGTATAGGGACCCTGCAGTGGGGGAGAAAGATAGGATTTAACTGAATACAGCATGGTTAAATGGGGATGTATAGCCAAGGAACTGGGTGGGAGTCAGTTGCTGAAGGCAGTCCAGGGTGATCAGACATCACCTGGGGGATGACGGAAGATGGGGATTCTGGCTAAGCCAATTTAGCAGGATTCTTGCTAATATTGGACAGTGCAGAGACAAACATGGAAGTCCAAATGTTGAGGCCTAGTTGAAAAAGAGCTCAGAGCAGCCTGAGTAGAGTTTGCACAAGGAAAGAATCTTTGTCACAATGCACCGAGCTAAGAAAATGTGATATATCTAGGGAACTCTTGGGGGGCAGTGGGGAGCAAGGATTTGGTAAGAATGCTTGGTGGCACTGTATAATGGAAGGCGTTGCATTTTCTAGGCGAGTAGTTCTTGACCTTTCCCCCCCTTGTATAGGCGAGTAGTTCTTGACCTTTTCCCCTTGCATTATAGTGTACATAATACTTACTTGGCATTTTCTGGGACTGCACAATTCTGGAAAGACATCTCTTTCACTTAGTAAAACATAATGGCACGCAAGAGGGCAGTGTTACGTACTGAATATCACATACACACACACATCTTATTCTAACTGATTTGTGGTACAGCATTTAAAATGTGTTCATAAAGAATCCAGCAGTTAGTTTTTAAAAGAACAAAACGCATGTACCTCTAGTAAAGCCTAGGGAGAGGGCAAAAGAGAGCAGAAATATAAAACATCAGGAATGAGAAAGGGATAGAACCACAGTTAGTTGCAAACAGAATATGATGTACAGCCAAACAGTAATTAACTTTAAAATCTTAATGAAACAGATGGTTTGTGACAAAGATGCAAATTATGAATTATGATTCATAAAGTTCACAGTGGTGGTAGATACACGTTTTCCAAAATTCTAGTTTTTGCTTGAAATCTTAAATTGTGGTATTAGTTTATTTAGTGCTTACAGTAAATCCTATGTTGTTGCTATAAAATATTCCTATTTTTCAGAGCGTAGAGAGATTATTGACTTGCCTAAGGCCACACAATACAAAGCTAAAATTCAAAACCTACCCACTCAGATTCTAGAGCCCCCACTTTTATCCACTGTACTTAGCTCTGATGGCATTAAAAAGGGTAAAGCATTTAGATACTTTGGCACTATAAATACCATTAGTAACTTACAGGGCCCACTGTGGAGCCTTAGGCTCAAAAGCCATTCAGACAAGTAAGACCTGATTAGGTCACACTTGATGTCACATTAACACAGAAGGATATCAGACAGGAAACAGCATGTCAGCAGAGCAGTGACAGGCATTCCTCTTCCGTGGGAATCCTTGCAGTTCTGTCCAGGGGTTAGGTTTTGGCTCATGAAGTGACAGCTGTGGTGTGAGAGAATGAGACTCACATAGGTGGGTGCAAAGCTACTCTAGTATATTAGTTTCCTGTGGCTGATGTGACAGATTACCACAAATTGGGTGGATTAGGACAACAAAAATTTATTCTCTGACAGTTCTGGAGGCCAGAAGCCTGAGATCAAGGTTGGCAGGGGCAGGGCAACACTCTGGAGGCTCTAGTGGAGAATCAGCTCCTTTCACATCTTTTGCCATATAAGGTCATCTTTTGTTCAGTCCACCACACCTGGTTTAGAACACACACATCGCACCACACACATACCATACACATCCACACCCCCATCCCAAATAGGAACCAGTCTTTGCTAAATTTTATGGACATACTGCTCCTGCAGTTTCTATAGAGACATGCCCAGTTAAAGGAGGCCCTATACTATACTGAGGGATTCCCAAAGCTGTGGCATCCTACCAGATATTCATAGTTCATTTACAGTACTCTAACTCTAGGTTTATTTCATCAGTCCGGTAATTGTTACCATAATCAGTGTTGCTAGTAACACAGTTGACATTCCACCTTTATCAGGTTTTAAAAATAAAAGAACTAGTTAACCCAAGGTCAGATTTGTCCCTAGAGGAGAACGGGTTTGGTGGACTTTTTACTCATAGTAAGATATTACTTAGGATATACCGTAAGTGATTACTATATATTGTTGTGTCATAACCTTTCATGATTTATTGATACCGCCATAGGCTTTGGGAGTAGCAGTGAGTTGATGATGATATACTGAGTTCGTCCGTTCTCTCCCTCCCTCCCTTTTTGTCTTTCTGCCTCCCTCCCTCCCTCCCTCTCCTTCCTTCTGTCTGTCTTGAATTGTAAGATTTGTTTCAGAGTTTATAGATACTGAAATGACACTGTAGCCCCTGAATAGTAGGGAGGACATGTTGTTAATGGATTGGAGAAACACAAGTGGTAACATTTTGGTTTGGGGCAGTTCAGTGAGCATGAAAGAAGGAAAAGGAGAGCACTTCCAATTATTACAAATGTCAACACATTTTATTACACAATATCAAAAAATTGTATTCATTAATATTACCACCAATCTCATCAGAAAAGCCTTTTGAGTTTTGGGAAGCTGTCAAGCTTACCGTGGAGATAGTTTTCCAAAATGCTGATTTTTGTTTGAAATCTCAAGTTTGTTTGATCATTGGCAACAAATTACTGTTCGTTAGTTTTCTTGAAATGACAGACTCATTTCATTCATTTTTGAGAAAATGTCTTCCAATACCTAAGTCCGAATAAACATAGTTTGTCAGTCATTCTTTTGAGTAAAAAATGGTGTTCCATGAAAAAACAGGCTAGTTCAGTTTACAACTTAAACAATCGCACATGTACTTACCCTCAATATAGCCATTGTACTTCAGTATGGAGTAGAATGCTTTAAACGAAGTTCCCATGTTGCCACAAAGATTATTAAAACAATGTGTGGTCAAGGGTTGACATTTAATGAAATGATTTTTACTGCTTCATCAAAGATATTCTTATATGAAACTGGCGTTAAAAAAAAACCCTATACGTGCTTGGTGGTGAACAATATGTGATTTCTAGTTCAGTTTGGTGCCTTTGGTGCCTCTGCCTTGACTTCTGCTAAGGTGCCAGCAGTTTTCTTCACCATTACTTTTGCATCATCAGTATAAGTGTTAATAGAGTTAAAAAAAAGAAATAACATCTTAGTATTATAATGAAAATAATTTTGCGTTAGCAGACCTCCCTAAAGTGTTTAGGAGACTCCCAGTTGTCTGTGAACCACACTTTGAGAATAGCTGCCTTAGGGGTTACAGCATGCATTTTTAACTTATTAAAGCCTAACTGATACATTTTCTCTTTTCTTGGGCAATGCAAGATTCTTAGAGCCTTTAACGTCCTCCCCTCCTTCATTCCATTGTTGTTGTATATATTAATTCTGAACATGTTTTAAATACGAAACATTGTTAAGGTTATCACCCACATGCTTAACATTTTCTTTGCTTGTCATTTCTTTCTGAATCTCTGACATTTCTTTTGAGATCATTTTTGTTTTTTTCATGTGGGTCTGCTGTATTCATATGTCTGAAAATGTCTTTATTTCACCTCATTAAGTATGTGTTGAGGTTTTGTTGTTGTTTTGCAACTGGGCTTCCAGTTTTTCCACCACCTTTTGTGGAAAAGACAATCCTTTTTCTATTGAATTATCTTTGTATCTTGTCAAAAACAGTTGCCTATATTTGTATGGGTTTGTTTCTCAGTTTTCTATGTTGTTCCATTGATCTCCGTTTGTTCTTTCCTCAGTACCACACTGTCCTGATTATTGTTGCTTACTATATTGTCTTGAAATTGTGTAATATGAACCCGCTGACTTGTTCTTTTTCAGCATTGTTTTGGCTTTTCTAATTCCTTTTCTTTCCATATAATTTTTAGATCAACTTGTTGGTATATACAAAACTTGCTGGGATTTTGATTGGGATTGCCTTGAATGTATATATAAAATTAGGGAGAATTGATATATTAATGTTTCCTATTTTGTGAACATGGTGTTTCTCTCTGATTATTTAGATATTCTCTGATTTCTTTCATCAGCATTTTGTTGTTTTCCATACACAGATCCTATACATATTTTATTAGATTTATATCTTAAGTACTTCATTGGGGGGGTGCTATTATAAATGGTATTAAGTTTTTTCCCCCCAAATTCCAACATTCCTGGTATATAGGAATACAAGTGACTTTGTTTATTGACCTTGAATATTACACTTATCAGTTCAAGCAATTTTTAAAATTTTAACTTTAGCTTATCACAGCCTACCTTCAAGTTATACCATATCATGCATAGTGTTGACCTTACAAGGATATACTTCATTTCTCCCATCCTGGTCTCTTGTAGTATTTGTCATACATTTTACTTTTACATGTTACAAACCCCACAATACATTGTTACTGTTTTTACTTTAAATGGCTTCTTTCTAAAAATAAACTTTGTTGAGGTATAATTTACATATATTTAATTTCACCTGTTTTAGGTGTTTGATGAGTTTTTTAAAATGTTTTATTGAAGTATAGTTGATTTACAATGTTGTGTTAGGTTTTTGGTGCATTTTGACAAGTATATACACTGGTCTTTTGAGACTGGCTTCTTTTACTCAGCATAATACCTTTGAGGTTCATCTATGCTATATCAGTAATTCATTCTTTTATATTCCTAAATATTGTGTAGATGTACCACAGTTTATCAATTTACCTGTTGAAGAATATTGTAATTGTTTCCAGTTTTCATTGATAATGAACAAAGCTACTATAAACATTGTGTACAGGTTTTGGTATGAACATAAGTGTTTACTTCTCTAGGGTAAACACCTAGGAGTGGGATCATCGGGTCCTGTGATAAATGTATGTTTAACTTCATACTTAATTGTCGAACTGTGTTCTAGAGTGACCGTACCATTTTACATTTTTACCAGCTGTTCTGCATCCTCATTAACACATGGTATTGTCACACTTCAAAATTTTCATGAACTTTAAATAAATAAGCTACAAGGATATTTTGTACAACATAGGGAATTTTAACCAATACTTTACAATAACTATAAATGGAGTATACCCTATAAAAATTGTGAATCACTGTGTTGTACACCTGTAACATGTAATATTGTACATCAGCTTTATCTCAAAAAAATTTCATGAACTTTGAGGGCATTATGCTAAGTGAATAAAGTCAGGCAGAGAAGGACAAATACTGTATGATCTCAACTATATGTGGAATCTAGGAAAGTCAGACTCAGAAGCAGAGTGTAGATTGGTGTTTGCCGGGGGGGGGGGGGGAATGTTGGTCAGAAGGTACAAACTTCCAGTTATAAGATGAGAACTAATGTGTAGCAGTACAGTTAATAATACTGTATTGTATACTTGAAAGTTGCTTGGAGAGTAGATCTTAAATATTACCACCAAAAAAAAAGGGGGGGGGGGACTATGTGAGGTGATGGATATGCTACCTAATCTTTTTTTTTTTTCTAACCCCACATTTGTTTATTTATTTATTTTATTTTGGCTGTGTTGGGTCTTCGTTTCTGTGCAAGGGCTTTCTCTAGTTGTGGCAAGCGGGGGCCACTCTTCATCGCGGTGCGCGGGCCTCTCACTATCGCGGCCTCTCTTGTTGCGGAGCACAGGCTCCAGACGCGCAGGCTCAGTAGTTGTGGCTCACGGGCCTAGTTGCTCCGCGGCATGTGGGATCTTCCCAGACCAGGGCTCGAACCTGTGTCCCCTGCATTAGCAGGCAGATTCTCAACCACTGCGCCACCAGGGAAGCCCCTACCTAATCTTACTGTGGTAATCATTTCACAATGTATACCTATATCATGTTGTATACCTTAAGCTCACACAATGTTGTATGTTAATTATATCAATAAAGTTGGGGGGAAAAGCCATTTAAATAGGTATGTAGTGGTATCTTGTGGTGTTAATTGATTTCTGTAGCTTTATAATAGCTCTTAAAATTGGGTCATGTGAGTCTTCCAACTTTGTTCTTTTCCAAAATTGTTTTGGTTATTCTAGTTTACCTTTATGTATGAATTTTATGATCAGCCCATCTGTGTCTACAAAAAATACTGATAGGATTTTAGTCCTCATCTTACTGAATCATCCAGTTCATGAACATGGTATATCTCTGCGCTTATTTGGGCGTTATTTGAGTTTTTTTCATCAGAGTTTTGTAGTTTTCAGCATACAGATTCTGCTGCACATATTTTGTTAGAATTATACCTACATATTATCATGTTTCTGGAGCTATTATAAAAGGTATTTTAAAAATTTTGTTTCCAATTATTCACTGTTAGTGTATAGAAATATAGTTTATTTTCTGTATGTTGCTCTTGTGTCCTGTGACCTTGTTGAACTCGCTTATTACTTCTACGAGTGTTTTTTAATCCCCCCAGTAGGTTTTGGGGTCAGTTGTGTTTTAAGGAGACGTTAAAAAAAATAAGAAAAATGTCTTTTATAATTACTTGTGCAGCTGTCATTTCTCGTGGTCTTCATTCTGCATTCTGTGTAAAGGTTTATTTCTGGTATAATTTTACTTCCACCTGAGAATTAAAAGAAAACATTTCTTAGACTATAGGTAGGTCTGTTGGTGTTGAACTCTTTCACCTTTTGTATATTTGAAGAAGTGTACTTTCATCTTCTTTTTTTGAAAGATATTTCTACTGAGTATAGAATTGTAGGTTGACACATTTATTTTCCTTTCAGTAACTATAAGGATGTTGTTCCACTTTATTCTAGCTTACATTGATTTGGGCAAGAAAATTTCCCATAGCTGTACTGCAGCCTGAAAAGCAGTAAGCTTGGGATAACTTTAGGGCTCACATCCTTTGTTTTTCCTTCTCAAGGATTATTGTCGTGTGTTCTCTGATATTCAGTGTGTGAAAACCTTTGTTTCATACAGTTTCTCTGGTTTTTTAGTCATGTCATTCAGGAATAAATTTGGTCTGTTTCACTGCATCTTGGTGGGAAGCAGAAATTCAAAGACTTAAGAAATTAAATCTCAAAATTCTGTATAGAATGGAAGATTGAGATGTCAAGAAGTGTGTCATTCCAGTAATTCAAGTGTGTGTCTTGTGTGGAGAAGCTAGATTTTAGGTTTCTCCTGAGATAAGTGGGCTGGTATTTATTTCACTGATTTGAAATAGAAATTTGAATATGAGCTTATTAGAGACTTAAACTAAATTGAAATAGTATTTCGGACAGACAGTTTTCATACTTTATATGAAAATATTTTAAGTGAGTAGTGTTAAGACAGCTTTCTTTTAAATTCAGATTTTTGGTAAAATATTCTTTCAGGATTGGATTTTCAGATGAACTTTTTAGTGGAGCAGATTGTTAAAAGAGCCACTAATTATGGAAAATACTTGAATTTGCTTAATCTTTTATTAGTTTTACTCTTTCAATTCCTGAGTCAAGAAGCCTTTCGAGTCATTGGAAAAATTTATACTTAGGATAGAGCAGGGTTATCTTCTAGTGGTTTAGTAGACAGGAGCCCTTATGACTTATCTAAGGAGTGGGTAATGTATCTGTTTGCCCCTTGATCGTTATTAATCAGCAGATAATTTGGTTGTGTTTTATTTTATTGCTCATTCTTTCATTTTGTGGATCATAGTGGCAGATCAAGTTTCCCCCAGTACTTTTTACATTGAGTGTTTTTTCTTACTGATTCTTAGGAGTTTCGTGTATTCTGAATATGAATGGTTTGTTACTATATGTGCTGAAGGTATATTTTCCCAGTTTGTGACTTGCCTTTATTTTATTATTATTTTTATTTTTTTATTTTTATTTATTTTTTTGGCTGCGTTGGGTCTTTGCTGCTGCACGCAGGCTTTCTCTAGTTGCGACGAGTGGGGGCTACTCTTTGTTGTGGTGTGCGGGCTTCTCATTGTGGTGTCTTCTCTCGTTGCGGAACACAGGCTCTAGGCATGCGGGCTTCAGTAGTTGCAGCACACGGGCTCAGTAGTTGTGGCTCGTGGGCTCTAGAGTGCAGGCTCAGTAGTTGTGGCACACGGACTTAGTTGCTCCGTGGCATGTGGGATCTTCCTGGACCAGGGCTCAAACCCATGTCCCCTGCATTGGCAGGCGGATTCTTAATCACTGCGCCACCAGGGAAGCCCTGACTTGCCTTTATATTTGTCAGTTTTGTTCTGTTTTGATAAACCTGAAGTCCCAAACATTGATGTAGTTGAATTAACCTTTTCCCCCCATGACTTGCATTTTTAAAGAATTCCTACCCTATCCTTTTGTCCAAAATATTTTGCTATGCTTTTCTTCTTAAATTTTGCCTTTTATTTAGGTCTTTAATCCATTTGAAATAGGTTTTTGTATGTGTAGATTAGTAGTCTACTGTTTGCTTTTTTTCCTTCTTTTTCCCCTTAGAAATAACGTATTGGCTCGCCACCTTTATTTGGTTAGGTTATAGTTTGCCCATTTTTGTGCACGTTTCCATACATGTGAAGGTGTGTTTCTGAGCTCCTTATTCGGTTACTGTATAGTTGTGTTAATGCGCCAGTTCTCTTTATTTCTGAATCTTTATTGTGATTCATGGTAACTGGTACCATGCCAACTTTCTTTTGGTTATACTTGTGTAGTATTTCTAAATCTTTTTTTATATTTTAGATGTGTCTAATAAATTGTATAAATCTGGGCTTAAAAATCTATTGATAGCCTTTTTTCTTGCCTAGCATACTTATTCTGTTTATATTTGTTGTGATTAATTGCATTAAACAATATTCATTTTAACATATCTACATATTGATCATCTTCTTTGCTCGGCTTTTTTTCCTCTCTCTATACGTAGTGACTTTTTGAATATGAAGAATTTATTTTCCTTGGAGCTGTAGAAATTCTTTTAGGCCACGGATGTGATAGTAGTATGCTTCAGTTTGGCCTTTACTTTGGATTGCTGTGAGTTGAGGACTGTGTATAAATTCTTGCCTGATGTTTGTTTTACCGAGGTCAAGTGAATTCAGACTTTTGGTTACAAATACTCAGGAGATTTTCTTCTCCAATCATTGCCATTATGGGACAGGCAATTTTCCTTGTCCTTCAAGACCAGTTTTAAAATAAAATTTAAAAAATTGTTTTATTACCATATTTTCAGTTACATTGAGGTTGAAGGTCTAGCCCATTGAGGTCTCAGTGTTATGAGGAGTGTGTCTTATTTGACTGCTCTCCTTGGGTAGCCCCTAGGCTTTGTGTTCTATCCCTGAATGAGACCTCTAAACCCATCACTCAGGTTTACACAGACTTTCAAAATGTCCTCAGTGCAAAAAGTTGCTTCACTACTCTCTCTACTTCTGCCTCTCTTAAGTCTCCCCCTTCCCCCAGCCCAGTCTTCCTAACTTTCTCATTTGGTCAAGTTCATAGTAAGAACCTTCTGTAAGTCCCACTGCCACCATGTTTTGTCTGACATTTTTAGTTTTCAGCAGAGTGATTGTCCAGGTTGCCTGAAGTGGGAGTACTTCCTAATCCTTTTCATTTTATGGCACACGTGGAAGAATGATAGTTTGTACTAATTACTGGGAGAAACTATTGAAGGCACTTAAGGTACAATCAATGAACAGGTTGATAGTTCATGAAAGAAGTAGTAACTTTAGCCAATAAATATTTGGAAAAAAGTAAGTAAAGAACTGGAAAAGATCACTGCTGGTGGAACATTATATTGGTTCATTTTTGCTCGTGGGACTGTCAAAAGCTTAAATTGTGCCTCCCATTTAACTGTGAGGAAGTTACCCTGAAGAAATATAAATTGGCCAAATTATGTTCATTGGGTAATAGTAATAGTAAAAACTTGGTTAACAGCCAGATACTCTTCAGTAGAAACAAATTATGGTTTAACCATTATTTAAATGATTTGCAGATGTTAATTTTGATGAAGATCTGTATACTTTGATACGGTAAGCAGTTAATGATATATAGAATGAAGGAAATAGTTTATAAACTGCATACAAAGATTTGTACTATTTGTTTATATAGTTGTCCCTCGATATCCAAGGGGGATTGGTTCCAGGACCCCTACGGATACCAAAATCCACGGATGCTCAATTCCTTTATATAAAATGGTGTAGTACAGTTGGCCCTTATATCAGCAGGTTCTGTATCCATGGGTATGGAGGGCCGACTCTGCATAGAGAAAAGTCTGGAAGAGTATATTCAGATCGATTAAAACTTTTTTTTTTTTTAAAGGACTACCTTTGGGGAGGGGCCTTTACTGTGTTGCAGTTTTCCTAGTTTTAGGATCGTTCATTAATTTAATAAATAAATTCTAATTGCCTACTACGTATTAGAAGTTGTAGAATTCAAAGTAGATTATTTTCAGTGGAGCTCATGGTCATAAATGTGATGTCCCGCTCCCCCCCCCCCCCAACCCCACAGTGAAGTGCTTACTCCTTCCTTTTTTGTGCATTTATCATTTTAGAAATGTGTATAAGGCAAGTGAATGCATAATTTGCTGATAAAGATATTAAAGCAAGCATCCATGTTATAGCAGGCATAATAATATTTTACAAACTTGATCAAGATTTGGGCTACATAATCTTGTTGTATTGATAGATGGCTTTCTTTCTGTTTGTGTATTTTGGGAACTCTGAATTAAACGTGTACAGCTGAAGTGATGGGGAGAATGATTGCTTGTAAGATTGTCTGTCTACCTCTAGACAAATAAAAGACTGGAGTAGCAAGCAAATGAACTAAAAAAAATGGGAAGTAAAGCCTATTGCTTTATATGGGAAATCACAGGATTATTCTGGGCTTTATTCACAGAGGTCATTCTGCTGAAATTTTATCTCATACTCTCCTTGCCTCCAGAATTGAAATGTACATTCTTTTAAAGATTATCCAAGACTTAATTCACATGTTTATAAATAATGTACTTTAGTGTAACTGCACATTGTTACATTTAGCATGATACAGAAAAAAATATTTGGAAAATAACTTGGCTGTTTTGACACAACAGCTTTTTAAAAATTTCATGTTGGGGGAATTCCCTGGCGGTCCACTGGTTAGGACTCAGCTTCCACTGCAGGGGGCATGGGTTCCATCCTTGGTCGGGGAACTAAGATATCCTGCAAGCCGCGCGCCATGGCCAAAAATCAAATCAATAAAATAAAATAAAAATTTCATGTTGGTCCTGGGCGTGTATACGTGCATGTGTAGTTATGTAGGATTCACTAGTTCATTTGGCTGCATGCGTCAACGATAAAGGTTTTAGAGTTAGTAGTAAACTAGCAACTTGTTGATGGTTGAGACAGTACAGCCTAGTTTGCTTTGTTGCAGCTGTATTTGGGATTCTGTGCCAGTTATACTAAAGAGAGAAAATAATAACACTAGGTGAACTAAGGAGATTCAGAAGATACAAAGAAATAGGGTGAAACCATTTAACATTTTCCAGATAATACACCACATTTTGTTTGAAATAGTATATCATCATTTATATATATGGGCAGTAGTGTTTTTCTGCCACAGGTGGCTTTTGAATATGGGAATTTGATTTTTTGTTTTGTTTTGCTGTTGTTGATTTTTTCTTTTAATGTGTGTGTCTTTTTGGGGGGGAGGGGATAACGATGATTGCTTTTTATATGATTTAAAATAAAACAAGGTGAGAAAACATGGTAAAGAACTTAGGCTAAATCTTCCTTGTGGGATGGTGGGAACAGGAACTAGCGGCCTTATGTGTTGCTTTTGTGTTTGGTGTAGAGGTAGATAGAGTTGTGGAAGGAGCTGTGTGTTGGAGTGTAAGAGGAAGAGCTGCTTATGGAGGTCCTCTTTCTTGCAAATGACTTTAAGTTCCTAGGCATGGCCTGAGTTGCACACCTTACTGCTCAGAGGCTCTGCAGCCATACTGTTTGAAGCCACCCCTGCTAGTTAGTAGCTCTGTGACCTTGAACACAGGATTTACTTTGTGCCTCAGTTTTCTTATCTGTGAAGTAGGGTCTCCCTATCTCATAGAGTAATTGTGAGGATTAAATGAATAAGTATACATGAAGTGCTTAGAATAGTGCTTGGTACGCATCAAGAGCTCAGATATTAGCTATCAGCACTTGAATTACGAAATTATCTAGTTTGATTTCAATAGTGTAGTTCTGTGAGAATGTTTTGCAATAGCAAAGCATTTTCAATAGTTTATTTGGAAAGAATGGTACTTAAGGTGTTAGTTTCTTGAATGATGCTGATTTACTCGTTAGCATCCAGCATATCCACTGAATGCAGAGTCCAGAGAGGCTGAGAAATCCAGGATCCATGCTGATATGCTTAAATTTTGTTAACTGACTTTGTTGTGATGCAAAAGATGTATATTAGTTGAAAAGTGGAGTGAGGGAGATAGGGTAGAATAACAGATGTATAAGTTCCTGTATCTTCTCTAAAATGTTAGGTATGGGTGACAGTTAATTAGATTTCTTTTAACTTCCGTTTATCCTGTTGGTATGTATTAATGATTATTTCATTAGGCTGCTTTTTTGTTTGTTTGTTTGATTTAAATGAGGAAAGAGGGCTGCATACTCATTTATTTCTTAATAAGAATTCTCAGAGGCAATCAGTTCTGGGCTGCTCTGGAACTCTACTGTTCCAGGAACTTGGCTCTGTTTTCCTACTGTCCATCCCCAGCTTGTGACTTCTACCATCTGGCTGATTTCCAGCTAGGGGGAGGAGGGGTTGAAGCAGAGCATGTCCTTTCCTTATATCCAATTGGCCAGAACTTAATCACCAGGCCACACCCACAAGGATGACTGGGGATCCCAGTATTTATTCTGTGTCAGCATATGTCTAATTAAATTCAGGGGTTCTATGAACAGAGAAGAAGAGGAGAAAGGATATCAGGGACTCCTATAATCTGAAGCAAGTTACAAAACAGTGTTTATATAAATATGTAAATATTAGTACTAAGGTGGGAAAAATATATGTGCTTGCATCTGCACAAAATAATCTTGAATATAGTAAGAATTTTTTACATTTGTTGCATCTGGGAAAGGGGACTGGGTGGCTGGGGTTAGGATTGGGAGAGAGACTTTTCACTACATACCCTTTAGAATTGGTGATGTGTAAATTTTAACTTTTCAAAAATAGTAAATGAAATTAAAAAGAGAAGAACGGGAAGTCTGATATATAAGTTCAGGAATGGATGTCATTAAGAATCAATAATACTTAAGATTATCATTTTATGTGTGTAACCCTTCATTAAAAAAATGGTGTGTTGAAATTTCAAAAAATGGTTTAGACTCAGGTACTTTCAACCCTTTCAGATTCCTAAGGTATTTTAAAAACAGGCAAAGGCATTGCGAGTGCCTGGAAAGAGGAAGAATTCTGATTTAGGAGGCCTATTTCTGGGAAGGATATCAGCTTTAATGATGCAGACATTTTTATGGTTTTGAGGGAGGAGGTCAAGATAGTATGTTTATTTAAAAATTCTGGAAATTCAAAGTGAATAAAATGTAATCATGGAGTCAAGTCAGGAGAGATGCATTCACATACACACGTGTGTTTGTGTGCGGTTATGTATTATATATAATATTGCACATTGTGTGCTTATATCCGAGAAGCTCAAGGAATCTTTAAAAACTGCAGCTCAGAATTGTATCCAAAGTAAGAACTCTCCTTTTTACCCCCCACTAAGATACCTTAGTAGTTTATGCTTTAATTCTTTGATATGAGCCAAAGAAAGATGGCCCATTTAATTTTTGGCATATTTAAGTTTTTCTCCTTTCTGATTGAACTGAATTAAACTTGTTTGTAAATTATACCCATTCATTGGTCTGATGTCTGGCACTACCCAAAGTGCAATTAATCTTCTCTCCTAAGTGACAGCTTCTTAACTATTTGAGTAAAGCTAAAGCATCCCTGGTGATTCTTCTCAACTAAACTCAGTTAAAATCATTTTCACATGATAGTTTTTCCATCTTTCACCAAACTTGTAACCTTTATGTTACCACCTGTTAAAATGTGGCACTCAGAACTAAAGATAATTTTGGAGATCTGGTCAGAGCAGACGTTGGTGAGCTGATTATTGGTGTTGATTTGTGTAATATGCTTCATTAATTTGGACCATGAATACATTTTTAGTAGCCCTATTTCATGGATGACATGTTGACCTGTAGTCTGCTTCAATCCCTAATCTTTTGTAAGTAGTCAGCTGCTAAACCATCTTTTATGTCTGTGGCTGTTTTTAGGAATTATGGGCAGGACTGCATGCTTGCTTTTATTATATTCAACCTAAAAGTTTGGTTCATTTAAAATATCAGTGATTTATATCTTAATGGAAATGAGTTTAAATAACTAATAAGATTAATCCTTAGCATCCTGACTTGCAGCTCTTAAGAAATGGAAGTTTAGGACAAAGAAGAGAGGGTTATTCGAGAACCTAAAATAATAACATGACATTGCTTCATTAATTCAAGAAATGTATATTAAGCCCCTATCATGTGATCATGGGTTAGGATATAGCCCTTCCCCTGACGGAGCTTACAGGTGAGGGAGGCAATAAGCACCTGGGAACCTGATAGAAGAGGAAGGGCTTCAGAATGGGAGCCACCAAACTAGGACTGTGTTGAGATTCTGTCTCTGGGCATTCATGGCAGGCATTACAAAGAAAGAAAGAAAGAGAAAAAAAGGAAACCATTTGGGGTATTTAAATCTACATTAGTTTTCTCTACCATTTGTATGTCACCCAACTACTTCAGCTAATCTTTCAAATTGGAAAAAAACCCCACATTTGTTTAGATGTTGCCTATACTTAACAATCCTAAAATAGTAACAACTCATATTTTAGCTAGGGATTGACCAAGTTTATCATAAAAGACTTTAATGCTTAACATAAAAAAACAAATTATTTACATGTCTGTGTTTATGAGCGCTTATCTGTCAAGGTTTAGAAATAGAGGGTAATGATAGTATTACTATTCTGAGATAACTGGTTTTTCAAATAATAAAAACAAAGCAGCTACCGAGCACAAATTATATTGAGCATTGTGGAAAATGGCACTGTAATGGGAGGAAGACATCCAGTCTCTCTACGTAGCTGGGAGAATCTTTACTCTCCTTTGATTCTAGTATTTAATGATTAACTGTTTATTTCCCTTCTCAATGTTTTTTTTTTTTTCAAGTAGGTGGTAACGATTATAGATGTGTAAGCCACTAACTATAAACAACTATAGGATTTTAAAGTGATTTTTGTGGAAGGTGTTGCTCATCCCCAGTGCAAGATATACCATTATTTTTATAGGTTTTTCATTTATAAAAATAAGAAATTTTGCTTTCTTAATATTTAGCATATGGGTTGAATATTCGTTGAATATTGAATGGGTAAAGAAGATGTGGCACATACATACAATGGAATATTACTCAGCCATAAAAAGAAAGGAAATTGAGTTATTTGGAGTGAGGTGGATGGACCTAGAGACTGTCCTACAGAGTGAAGTAAGTCAGAAAGAGAAAAACAAATACTATATGCTAACACATATATATGGAATCTTAAAAAAAAAAAAAAAAAAGAAGGTTCTGAAGAACCTAGGGGCAGGACAGGAATAAAGACGCAGATGTAGAGAATGGATTTGAGGACACGGGGAAGGGGAAGCTGGGACGAAGTGAGAGAGTGGCATGGACATATATACACTACCAAATGTAAAATAGATAGCTAGTGGGAAGCAGCCACATAGCACAGGGAGATCAGCTCGGTGCTTAGTGTCCACCTAGATGAGTGGGATAGGGAGGGTGGGAGGGAGACGCAAGAGGGAGGAGGTAAAGGGATATATGTTTATGTATAGCTGATTCACTTTGTTATAAAGCAGAAACTAACACACCATGTAAAGCAATTACACTCCAATAAAGATGTTAAAAAAAAAAAAGTAACTCTTTTAACAAATGTTTTTGCTTTATAGAAGTTTGCCTGAATTTACATATAGTCTATGTTTAAAACTAGCCTTTTAATGAAACTCATTACTATAAAAACACTGTTTCATTCTAGGTTATTTTATGAGTTAGTAGTATTGGAAAATTGCCCCATTTATTTATTTTCCTTTAAATGCTTTTAAAAAATTGTTAGTATTTGCCTGTATCTAATATCAGTGCTTACCTCAAACACTTCAAATAAATTCATGAAGTTTCACCATGAAATGGTGACACAAGGTGCTTGGAATGTTTATTCTGCCTTTTTGCTCATCTTCATTTTGTTTGGTATTTGGCTCTGTCAGCGTCATTTTTGACCACCAACATTAGTTGGTAGGTTTAGGTACATGCTGGCTTTGTTGGAAATTACTATGAGTCTGTTGATTGAATCTGAGTGTCCATTCTGATTTTTGCCTGGTGTTGTGTTTCGTGATGATCAGAGTTGTGTATAGTACTCACTTTAGATGTGTTCCTTTTTTTAATGGAATATGGAAGATAGGTAATAGATGATCATGGTAGTGGGGCATCAATGTTTGGTGATAAGAGGAAGTATAGAATGTTGCCATCTTTTTGCTTAGGTTATTAAAGAAAATATATTTGTGTTTGTATCTTGAAATCTTTTTCACCATGAAACTATATTTGCTTGTAAATTTAATGCTAATCAGCCATGAGAAATTATCAGAGAGGAGTAGCAAAAGTTTCTAAATATCTAACTAAGAGTTTAAAAAACAAAGACAATAACTAGCTTTATTTACAATGCCATTATTAGCTTTAAAAAGTCATTTTATTTAGTGTAAAAATTAATAATTGTCATACTGTAGCCCAGTAATTTTATGAATTTCACTGTTATTAAAAAGCACTGAAATAAATTATATTTTTGTACTCTAACCATCTGCCAGATAGGATTATATATGACTTAAATAAAGAGGATCTTGAAATTTCATGCCTCCAAATTATAGTAATTTCTGAGATGTCAGTGTAGCATTCAGGCTCTTTTAATTATAAGGAAGCAGAATGATAAGTTTTCAGTGATTGTGATTTTGTATATATGCACATTTAGATAGCTAAGAGTGGAATAAGAACTGAAAACAGTCCCTTTTAATAACTGTTAGACTTTAAGGATGGTAAAATCATCCCAAAATTCGCCTTGTTTAGGATGGCTTCTCCAAACTTGATAAGTATTTATGTATGTGCTTTGGATAGGTAAATTTTAAAATTTGAAACTCTTCATCAAAGGCTCTATATTTTACAGGAGAGGAAAAATCAAGGCATTTTAAGTGGGTACCATGCCCCACATCACACTTTCTTATCCCATCAAAAGCTCTTGAAGTGGTGGTGAAAGGATTTTTTGATAATGGAAACTATGTTTTGTGGACACCAAACCTGAGAGTGTACTCAGACATTTGAGAAATCATTCCCAGTTTTTCCTTCAGTGATTCCAGGACACAATAACACATAACAACATTGTAGTGTAGATTGTTAGGGAAATTTTGACAAAATTATTGGGGTGCTTGAGACAATCCTGGAAGAGTTGGAGTTTTTTATCTTAACCTAAGTAGAAGGTAGAGAAACAATTATTAAGTACCTATGGAGTGCTAAGCACTGTGATAAACCCTTAGAGAAGTTTTCTAGTTTTAATCCTTTAATCAGCCCTTTGAGTGTTATTAAAACTGAGAATCAGAGACGATAAGTTCCCCAGGATCTCCTGTAGCTAATGATGACTGGAATTTGTCAGACTCCAGAATCCTGTTCTTTCCATCATTCATTTTTTCCCCCCTGCACTCTTCTGGATTACAAAAAAAGAATGATATTCTTAAAATACTGTTATTTTTTTTCTTCAGGGAACAAACTGAGAGTGAGTGCATATGCATGTATTGGAATGGGGGTAAAATTAGGAATAGAGTTAGAGTTGGTGGGTATGACGTGTATCATAAGAAGATAATTGAAAGACAGTTTATGGTAGTTTAAGTGGGTAGAGGGGATGGTAAAAAGTAGCTCTTCAGTATAAATGGTAGTTATTATTACTCTGGAGATTCTGTGAATTCTCATGTAATTCAATAAAGTTCTTCCCGTTTGTGGAAAAGATTGATATATTTGTTTATGTCAACATGGACCACAGTGAAAATTTAGATTTACAGCTAATGAATAAAGTCATCAGAGTGTTCCTATATTATCTTATTTGGCAAGTATTTCCATTTTATAAGTAGGAAAAGCACTTATGCCATAATTAGTGGTTCTTTTAGTAAGTAGGTATTTTAGGAGAATGCTGCATTGGCTATATCTGAGGTACAAGTAAAATATATTGATTTCTTGGGTGACTGAATGGAGGATTATATGCATTATCTCAGGAAGGAAATGTATTTTAGGGTTTTGTCCTTTTCTTAAATGTTTGTGTTTTTTATTTCTAGGCTGTTCGCTGCTACGAATCTCTAATCTTAAAAGCTGAAGGAAAAGTGGAGTCTGATTTCTTTTGTCAATTAGGTCACTTCAACCTCTTATTGGAAGATTATCCAAAAGGTAATTTTTTCCCTTTGTTAATTACTGTTTGATTTATATATGTATTCAAAATAACTGTAATTGTACTCTGTCGGAGGTATTACCATTTTTACTTCTAAGAAATTGTAAGCTTATGAACATCCTAAACAATGAGAAAAGTGGAGTAGATGGAAGTGGGAAAAGTTCACATGACTCCATGTAAATCAGCAGTAAGTTGACCATTCAGCTAAACTGATAACCACCTACATGTGTACTACCGTTTTGTTCTGCCTTGTGAAAAATTCCTGCTTTTTAAAGGCTCGACTATAGTAGAAAGTGAGCCATTGATGGACACTTTGGAAAAGTAACACAAACTCAGCATTTCTCTTCTTTATCCTTTAACTTCCATTTTAGCTAGAAAATATTTGAATGAAAACCTGATCTGTAGCCATGTTATTGTAAAGGTAAGTAACATAGAGAGATGATCACACATGAGCTAGAGCGTTGGATAAAGCATTTTTTTATTCATTTGAAAAGTTTTTCCTATCGGAAATAAGTGAGTTAATTTATTGAAGGTAGTTCCCCACATCACCCAAGATGTGTCCTTTTTGTGGTACCAAGCTGCTGACCCAGACCATTACTCACTTAGGAAGTTAAAAGCACCCCCCAGTTACCACACCCCTCAATACCAAAGGCAAAGAAAAACTATATTCTTATAATCAATAACATTTTAACCTTTTGATGATAGTAAACATTTTAATGTGGAGTGGATGGACTTATGCTTGTTTTCCACAAATGTATTTAGGTGGGCTGAACAACTGGAAAGGTTGTTCAGGGCTAGAGTGAAGGATTGTTCGTGTTTAATTATTTTAGGTCAAGTGAATACTTTCCTAATGAAAATACAATTTTACTTTGAGACAGGTATGCTATGGGGTTTGAAATTAGGCTTATTCCCCAGCTCATCTCTGTGGTTCAGCTGCATTACTTTTAACAGATTATATAAACATCCCTGAGCTTCTATCTGTAATCTGTAAAATGAGGGGAGGATGTGGTAGCTGCTCAGGGGTTTTGGGATTCCTGTGTGAGACTGGTTAGTACTTAGCAAAGTGACTTCAGGGTAATAGGTATTAACAATTATTTAACAATCTATTAGATATTTTACTTAAAACAGTAACTTATTTAAAGGAAAGGATTATACAAAAGAAATAATACAGAGTTCTGCGCAATCTGATTTTTCAATGCTGCACCTTTTATTTGGAGAGTGCACTAGTTTTAGAGCATATAAACAGAGACCCAGACTTGAAAATTAGGTTTGCATATGTGGCTGTATGTCCTTATTGCTTAGTGGTCATTTAAAATAAATAAATAAGTAAATAAGTAAGTAAGTAAATAAATAAGCAAGCTTTTAAAACTTCATTAGTCTATGAATTTAGCTACATTTTCCATTTATAAAATGTTTGGCTGTGAAGGTAATGAAGAATCCAGGGATATTTGTTTTGGAGGTGTTTTTTTCTTTTTTGGAAGGTGTGGTAGGGGGCATGTGGCAAGTAGACAATGTTGGCAAACTAGCTGGTAGGAGTAATCTAGAAAGATGGGAGAAGAGAAGGATAACCCAGGAATTTAAGTCCTTGAAAAGGTGTGCTCTGCGACCCATTTGCTGTTGTGTAGATGAACTGGCCATTGATAATTTGTAATAGGAAGAAGAGGAAGGAGAGAATGAATGCAGAGGTATACATTTGTATTTCAGTATATTTTAGTATTTCAAGCTGATGGCTTCTTATTTCCTAGACGAGAGTTGTTGTTTGAATTCATCCTTGAGGCTTTATTGACAACATTCCCACTTAAAAAAAATCCTTTAAAAATACTAATTATTGTATTGAACTCTTTCTATCCATTCTCTTCACTGTCTTCCCAGAAGTCCCAAACTAGAGCCAGTCTCTAGTAGCCCCTTCCACACATCATCACCATCATCACCAATTTATGGAGACATTTGTTACCTCAGGCTACTTTCTCCTTTTTTCTTTGGAACCAGTACAAGATGAGAACCTCTAGCCCCAGCCAAATAGATGTTTATTTTTAGAGAACAGATTACAAACCATAACTTACTGGGAAATAAACATAAACCATTCAGTAAACATGTGAGTAGACTGCTCAGATGTATGTATGTGGGGGATTTACTGGCCCTGTTTATTCTGAGGACAGTTCTTTAAATACTGTCCTGAGTCCTCTTGTGCATGAAATTTTCAGAGTTTGGGGCTCCTTATGAAAAACTGCTTCTACTTTTGGAGTAGAAAATGGTAGAAAATATTTTGTGTGCATTTTGGACTGTGGTTTTTCTGCCCTTATTTCTTACTCTGATCTCATCTATTTCCTGTCTTATATGAATTTCTAAAAATTTCTGATCTGTAGATAGTATACTTTGGTTGTCATTACTGTTATGGATTTATTAATTAAAAATTACCTTTTCTTTCATTTCAGAGGAGTTTGAAGAAAAAGATAAAATGACCTTATAAAACATTTTTTTAGTCTTTCTGGTTGGTAATATGTATGAAGAATTTAAAAAATTTTCCATCACTTGATTTGGTTATTAGGCTTCTAGGAATTTATCCTGAAAATGTAATTGGTTAGAGGATTGCGGGAAAATGGAGGCTGGAGGCTTATTGCACTTAGCCTATTGTTGGTTGGATTCCTCTGCAGTGAGTTTAGCATACAAGATGTTTAGTAAGGAGTACCTTTAGGATCAGCACTGTGGAAGGTGGGAAATGGAACCAGGATTGGACAGAGGGAGAAGTTAAGCTGTGACAGCCTTGGCCAACTCCATGGGGAGCCCCGGAGCTAGAATGGCTATCACAGGTTGGGCCAAGATGACCAGGCCTTTATACTCTATCCATTCCATACTGGACATGGGAAGGAGTGTGACCTCAGGCAAGGTTGCTCTCCTCAGCTTGAGACAACTCACTGCTAGAGGCTCTCTTGTACGCAAGACTGCAAACAGTCCTTCCTTGAAGTGGGATTTGAGTGGTTCTTTATAGTGTCTACCATACCTCCTTTCCACTCCTACCCCCATAGCTAACCTGTCAACCTCAGCTGAACCAAACAGCTGATGGGGCTGTCAGACAGACTGCCTTAAGCCATGGAGATGGTTCTGTGATTTCTCTTCTTTGAGTTGAAGAACAACCTGAGAGACAGAGAACCCTGGGCTGAAGGACAAGTGTATATATTCTTGTGAATATATGTGATGGGTCTCAGGAGCAGTTTAATTAATAGAAATTGTATGTAAATATTTGTGAATATGTATGGCACATTATAGGAGAGAATAGTCATTAAGTTAAGTTGATTGCTTAGAAAATCCGGTAGTAAAGTACCTCAGTACACAGCAAAATTATAAAAAGATAGAAACTCTGAGGTAAGAGACTTGGGGTGCAGATAGTAAAAATTCCAGAAGTAAAAAAATTAGTTGAAGGAGATACAATAATTAATCATTCCTGATATTAGTATGAAAACCTTGACACTTTTACACATAGTTTCTTCATGGTTTGTGGTGAGCTGGAAGTTTTCCCTGAAATTCCACCTGACGATAGATTTTTCTCCCTTTCCTCCTTCCTTCAAGTAATTGGTCATTTGTTGCATTGTCTATCACTTTTGGGCAAAGTAGGTTTTGGTTGTTTTAGTTCCTCAGTAATTATAAATGGCTAGGGCAAGTTACATGCTAAGAGTTGCTTATGTGGAGAAGTCTGAAGTCAGAGTTGGTGAGCTTTTTTTGTCTTTCTATCTTTCTGTGTTTCTTGGGTGGACGACAACACTCCATCCTAGGATATATATAGTATAAGGACATAAAGTGCATGTTTTCCAAAAATAGATCTTGAGTTTGGCTTCTCCAAAAATTGCCTTTTTTTGGATCCTTGCATGGTTCATCTCTTTATTGTCATGGTTGTTGGAACTAAAGGTTGTGATTCTTGTAAGAATCTGCTCTTTGTTTAAAAGTTCTTTCAGATAGTCATTGGGATAGTTTGCATAGTATATATGATACCAATTTACTTTGTGTTGAAATAGTAAAATGAAATGAAAATCTAGAATACTGACATAAACTGGCATGTAATATACATAGAATGACTATGATGTATCTTTCTGAAAGCTGATATAGTTAAGGTGATCATTCATGTGTTTTCATTGCATTTGTAGTCATTGTACCCTCTTTCTCTATATAACTTTATTTAAACGTATTTACTGATATAAAAAAATCACTTGTGCCTCCACTCCCTCTCATCATAATTTGGGAATAATTGATTTTGTTCAATCTACTTGTGGCCTAGAATTAGAAAATGCAATTGAGAAAAATAACCCAAGGGAAAAAACTAGTGACCATAACCCAGGTTGTCAGAAGTCCATATCCAGGCAACGAGCAAAAGTTGTAGCTTCAAGAACTAGAGAGCTGGTGGTAGAACACATTGAGGGAATACAAATAAGACAGCTACTTGATGGTTCTTGTAGTAAACCAAATGTGCGATATTAAAAACCTCAAGGAGGGACTTCCCTGGTGGTCCAGTGCTTGAGACTCTGCCCTTCCACTGCAGGGGGCACAGGTTCGATCCCTAGTTGGAGAACTAAGATCTCGCATGTTGCATGGCCAAAAAAATAAAAAAATAAAAATGAAGACCTCGAGGAGTATATTATTTTAATAACGACAAAGAAGTAGTAAGTCTGAGATCTCAGTAGATGTATTAATTTGACTTGAAAACCTCAGTGAAGATGCTGATAGAGGAGTAAAAGGATTCCAGATTTGTTTCTTTGCTTTTCCAACTTCCTGTCTGCTTGTCTCTGTAATCTTAGGAACAAAGGTCTGTTGTGTTGGATACTATCCAGAGGGTTTTTCAGATGTTAATGTGTATTAATGCTACATATAAGAGAAGATGTGTTTTAGGCAGTCATAGATTTGAGAAGGCAGAAAGGTGCTAGGGAGTTAGGTACATCAGTCATTTGTATACAATGAAACAGTTAGTATAAGCTCTCTGAGATCTCATTTATCCCAGGGTATAAATACAACTTTATAGTTCAGCCTCAGATAAAAATAATCAAAGATCTGTTGACCTAATAATAATAATCTTAGGCAGTCACAACTTGTTCTGGCCTAAAGATGACAGTCAGTGCAACTGACAGATTTACTTGTACTTCTTTCCTTTCCTTCCCTTCCATACCCATAGACTCACCCGTGAGCAGCTAACCTGCTGCCTATAGTGTTATACGTTGGGCTAGAGATGAAAAGAGAAATGCTGAGTTCTGCCTGCAGTTAGTGCATAGTCTAATATGAGTGTAGATTGAATTTTAAATCTTTTTCTTCCTTGCATTTCTGTTGCATCTTACTCTGAAGGAGACTCCCTTTTTCTGGCAGAAAGTTAAATTTAACTTCCTTCTTATTTGCATTTGTTTTTTTGCTTTTTTGTTTTCTTTTGCATTTAATTTTTTTAGGCCTGGTTACTTTGTTAGTACTCTGCCAGTTTTCTATAATCTTTTAAATTCATTATATTTTTCTCTTTTTTTTTAAGTCTACCCAGACTAAATGAGCTTATTTAAAAGCAAAATAAAACTCAAAATTATGAAAAAAGTCTGTCCATAAATAAAGTTGATTCCAACGATTAAAAAGATCTGACCTTTGGAAATTGGTTGATAGAGAGTTGAAATTAATATGTTTGAGCACACCATTCTTGGTTAAGTGGCAAAAGAAAACGACAGTCTTGCCTGAAGTACTGTTAAAAAGATTTCCTAGTGGGATGAACAAGGACTTCTTTTTTTTGTTTTTAAATGGTGGAATCCTGAATGAGTGTTGTCGTTTTTTTTTAGCAAGTGATTTTGTAAATTTATTTATTTTATTTATTTATTTTTGGCTGTGTTGGGTCTTCGTTTCTGTGCGAGGGCTTTCTCTAGTTGCGGCAAGCGGGGGCCACTCTTCATCGCGGTGCGCGGGCCTTTCACTGCCGTGGCCTCTCTTGTTGCCGGGCACAGGCTCCAGACGCACAGGCTCAGTGGTTGTGGCTCATGGGCCTAGTTGCTCTGCAGCATGTGGGGTCTTCCCAGACCAGGGCTCGAACCCGCGTCCCCTGCATTAGCAGGCAGATTCTCAACCACTGCGCCACCAGGGAAGCCTCCAACAAGGACTTCTTGAGCCAGTAAATAACTCAGGGATCTCAAAGTGAAGATTAGGTGATTTAGGGAAGGAAAAGCCCATTAGACGTATGGTACAGTCCTGAAACCGGTTTTAAGCATTATAAGTATGTCCAAATAAATGATTTCCCTCATTCTCTATTAAGGACTTAAGGAAAATCTAGTTACAGTGGAGTAGGAATTTATTTTCACAATAAGTAACTGACTTAAAGATTGGAAATAAGGACTGTGCTTTGGTTAAAAGGATTTCATTAGAGAGACTCTGGTGATGGGCACTTGTAGAGTTTTAATGATTTATTTGGATTAGGAAACATGTTAAATATGTTAAGGTCTTTCTTAAAATATAGGATCCTAGGCCTTAATGGAGTAAAGTATAATTGTTGAGAAATGTGTAAATGAATGGAAAGGTAACAAATGCTCATTGAAGTGTCTCATTTACAAATCTGTGCTTGAAATTTGGAGCATTTACTTTTGTGACTTTGAATTTGAGGGCTTGTGTTTATTTCTCAGTTCATCATATTGTAGTATGGATGCCATGTTTCTCCCAATTGATAATCACATAGGCTTCTTGTACCTCGGTTTCAGTTACATCATACTGTCTGTTTAAGGGCTCTTCAAATTCTAAAATGGGAATTTTATGAAGTCATGTAATATATATTGTTATTCAGGTTATTGGAAACATACCCTTCAAGTTTGTTGAAATTCCCGCTAAAAGGGCAGTCCAGGCTTGGTATGGTGATTTCACAAAATTGTCAGGGACCCTGGCTTCTCTTGGTTAGGAGGCACAAATATCAAAGACTTGATTCTAGCTTAAACAATAAGGAGATTTATTCCCTCATATAATTGGAAGTTCATAGGTGAGTTGTGCACTAGATATAGTTGGAAGTCTAGAAGTATCCAGTACGTTCCATCTGTTTCTGCTGCTATCTTCTATGGGCTTCATCTTAAGAATAGTTCCCCTTGTGGTGGCAGTTGGTGATATATGCTTCCTTGTTCACATCAGGCAGTAGAGAGAGAACACCTTTTCCATGACTGTTCTCTATAAATCAGTCAAACCTTATTTGACTATTCTGTTCTGTCTAGCTTGGTAAGTTGGTTTGCTTTTCTTTTTAGAAAACCATTAATCAGTGATCTTTATGAGCTAGCTACACTCATGTATGAAGAACTAGAAAACAGAAGATGGCTTGAAATCACCTCTTCCTCAAAACTGGAAAAATTACAGTCTAAATGTCCTTCCAGTGATAGGTTGGTTGGCATCATCTTTGTGCAAAAAAGATGAACATTATTCAAATAAGTTACTTGTTCAGATACGTGATGATGTTTTTGGGTGATGCTTCTCTAATTTGAACATATTCAGGAAGTTCTCTCTGTGGTATTCTATATGGTATTCATTTTGGCTGCTTACTGATAAAAACAGTATGAGAACATTATACCTGGAGTTTTAGAAAATGTTAATTTCCACCCTCCCTATTTTTTTTCAGTATAAAATTTTTTTACACGTGTTGAAAATCTTATTTGAAAATATGTTACTCTTTTTAAAAATTGAGGTATAATTGATATATAACTATTAGTTTCAGGTATATAACATAATGATTTGATGTTTGCATATATTGTGGAATGATCATAGTAAGTCTAGTTAACATCTGTCACCATACATAGTTACAGTTTTTTTTCTTGTGATGAGAACTTTTAAGATTTACTCTTAGCAGCTTTCAAATATTCAATACAGTATTATTAATTATAGTCATCATGCTGCACATTACACCCCCGTGACTTATTTATTGCTCTTGAGTTTTTTAAAAAAGGCTCTACCAATTCTAATGTGCATGTATAACCTTTACTTTACTTTGTTACTGCCTTCCCCTCACTGAGTTTTTGGATTGACAAGCACTACAGTTGACTGTTCAACAACACGGGTTTGAGCCTTGCAGGTCCTCTTATATGTGGGATTTTTTCAGTACATATATGTACTACTATTTTTATCATCCGTGGATGTGGAATCCGTGCGCACGCAGGGCCGACTATGGGATCTGATCATAGTGGATTTTGGTATCTATGGCGGGTCCTGGGACCAATCCACTGCAGATACTGAGGGACGACTGTACTTTAATTTTTTCCAGAGCCTGTTATACCTTGAGATGGATTTAGGGGTATGGGATGCCCTATTTTGGAATTGAGTTGGAGTTTGGGGTAAGATAATTGTGGGCTGGGTTTTTTTTTTTGATTGTATGAAAGGAAGCAGCACAAAAGGAATACGGTTGACCCTTGAACAACAGGGGTTTGAACTTCGCAGGTCCACTTACACATGGAATTTTTTCAGTAGTAAATACTATAGCACTACATGATCTGTGGTCGGTTGAATCCGAGGATACAGAACTGCGGATACAGAGAGCCGTCGATAAGTTATACTTGGCTTTTCTACTGTGCGGAGGTCAGTGCCCCTTACGTCTGTGTTGTTCAAGAGTCAACTGTAGTTCCTTTGCTCTTTGAGGTGGTTGAGCTCTTAGTCATTTTTGGAAGTGAGATCCCTTGTTAGAACAAATGACCCATCACATTCTGGAGTATTAATCCATTTATCAGATTTGGTCTCTGAGGAAGGTCAAGTTGATTCAAGAGGTTGCCCAGATTCTGTTCAAGTGCAGGTCTGAAATGTGACCATGGTTTTACTTCCTTGAACTCCTATACATTTGACATTTGTTACCATGTCTGACTGAGTAGGGACGCCCCAGAGTTTAAATTGTTTGGTTTTAAATATCACTGTCTGCTGGGAGGTGGGTATGATGGGAATTTTGTTGTAATGTTTCTTAAAACTTGTTAATTGATTTTGAAATGGGACATAATTGTGACTCATGCTTATTTTCCTTCTTTCAGCATTATCTGCATACCAGAGGTACTACAGTTTACAATCTGACTACTGGAAGGTTAGTGCACATTTGCATGCCCCTTCCCTTCCCCTCTTCCCCTCTTCCCCTCTTCCCCTCTTCCCCTTCCCTTCCCTTCCCTTCCCCTCCTTTCCCCTCTTCCCTCCCCTCCTCTTCCCTTCCCTTCCCTTCCCTTCCCTTCCCTTCTCTTCTCTGGCAGATTACTGCTGTTTATACTCAAAAAGAATTGTGCTCTTGCTTTTTTGTTTGTTTGTTTTGTTAATTGAAAATATTACTTCTAGGCAAAAGGGATTGGCAAGGGAAAAATGAGTGTTCTTCATTTGTGCTGTCTTGTGTGATCAACTTGTATTTTGTTAAAAGAATTAGATTATTCTGACACAGTTTATTGGCCAAAGATGATCCAAAGTGTGGAAGTTAAAGCCATTAAAATCAAATGGCAACAAAATGATTCTTCAGTTTTCTTAAGTTGGTACCTAGGAATAAAAGAAGTCTGAAGATGGGTGTATCAGGCTGAAAAGGGAAGGCATAAATGAAAATCTTTATTGGTATAGTCTGTCTATGATTGGAGCTCTGAGGACAGCTGAACCTAACCATTTTTTAAAAGACCAATACCTAAATGAAGAACTGTGCACAGCAATGAATCATCTATTTTCTTAGTTTAAGCAGTGCATAAAGTTACCTGGACAGGTTAATCTTTCACATCATGTTTACTTTGAAGTATAAGTTTACTGACCAGTGGGGTTTCTTTATCTGAATTGCCATTTCATATTTTTAAGGTGGATTTTATTTTTTCTATTGCCTAATTTATGTTTCTTTTTGATATGTAGAAGTTTTAAAAGTATATTTTGGTAATTTAAAAAAATATATTGAAAATGTCTTTTCTAGTCTATGGCTTATCTTTTCTTCTTTTTAAAGCTTATTGAAGTATAATTAAATACCATAAAATTCAACTTCTTTATGCCATTCAGTGACTTCTAGTAAATTTCCAGAGTTGTGCAACCATAACCAAAGTCTTATTTTAGGACATGTCTATCTCACCGTAATGAAACCTCATGCCCAACCCCTGGAGAGTACTAATCTACTTTCTGTCTCTGTATTTGTATTTTCTGGGTATTTCATATAAATGGAATCATATAATATGTAGTCTTTTGTGACTGACTTCTTTCACTAAGCATATATTTTTAAGGTCGATCCATGTGTAGCATGTATTAATACTTTATTCCTTTTTATTATCTAATAATATTCCATTGTGTGGTTTTACCATATTTTATTTATCCATTCATCAGTTGAGCATTTTAGTTGTCTCCACTTTTTGGCTATTGTGAATAATGCTCCTGTGAACATCTGTATACAAGTTTTTGTGTGGACATATAGTTTCAGTTCTCTTCGGTAAATAACCAGGAGTGGAATTGCCAGGTTGTAAAGTAAATCTATGTTTAACATTTTGAAAAACTGCCAGAATTGTTTTCCAGGGTGGCTGTAACATTTTACATTCTCACCAGCAGTGTATGAGGGTTCCAGTTTCTCCATATCCTCATTATTATAGTTTTTATTTGCATTTTCCTAATGACTGATGTTGAGCACTGTTTAATGACCACATTAGCTATTTGTGTATATTATTTGGTGAAATGCCTCTGTAAACCCTTTGCTGATTTTTAAATTTGTTTTTTAAAAAATTAGTGTGTTGGGACTTCCCTGGCGGTTCAGTGTTTAAGACTCCACACTGCCAATGCAGGGTGCGTGGGTTTGATCCCTGATCTGGGAACTAAGATCCCACATGCTGCGCGGCGCGGCTGAAAACTTAAAAAAAAAAAAATAAAATAAAATAAAAATTGGTGTGTTGTAAGAGTTCTTTATACATTCTGGATACAACCCCTTATCGGATATATAATTTGCAAATATTTTCTCAAAGTCTGTGGCTTATATTTTCATTTTCTTGATAGTATAGTTTGAAGTGCAAAAATTAAAAATTTTGATGACATCCAATTTCTCAACTGTTTCTTTCATTGCTTGGGCTTTTGGTTTTGTAGCTAAGAAATCTTTGCCTAATCCAATGTCATGGTGATTTCTTCCATTGTTTATTCTATCAGTTGCTTCAGTACAAATAGTACTGCAGTAAATAGTAAAAGTGTCTTTTTGTTAGTGTTCTTTGGTATAGATTCCTTGATAAGTGGGATTGCTGGGTCTAGTGGTGTGAACCACTCCTTTGGGAGCTCTTGTTTCCCCTTGGTCTTAACCAAGAAAGTTTATGTCAGCAGGCTTTTTTGTGAAATCTGATAGGTGAGAAATGGTGTCTTATTGTTGTTTTAACTTGCATTTTCTTAATTGAATTTTTAATTGAAGTTTAAAGACTTTGTGTTTCCTTTTCTTTGAAATATTTGTTCATTTCTCTTCAGTTGGGCTATTGTTTTCTTTCTGTTTTGTATAGCCATATTTTATGTATGATCTATATTTATCCTTTGTGATAAAAATTGCAGTTTTCATTTATTGTTTTATTTTGCTTTTGTGTGTTTGTTTTTGTCCATGCAGAAGTTATTTCTATGTAGTCAAATTTATCAGTCTTTTTCTAAATTGCACCTGCATTTTGAATCATAGGATAGTTTTTTCCTCACTCCCAGGTGTTAGAGAAATTCATCCACATTTTCGTTTAGTACTTGAATGGTTTTAGTTTTTAATTTAAATCTCTCATCCATTTGGGATTTATCCCTGATTTATAGTGTGAGGAACATCTAAGTTTATTCTTTGCCTATGGCTAATTATCCCAACATAATATATTGTTAAAAAATTCATTTTTTTCATACTAATTTGAGATGTTGCCTTAGTTGTATGCTAAATTTTCATATGCAGTTTTGTCTACTTACATTTTCTGTGGTCTGATTCATTAGTCTGTTCATGAATTAATACTATACTATTTTACTTATAGAGGTTTTGCAATAGGTTTACACTACATATACAGTATGTATATGGCATACTGGTTTTGCAATAGGTTTACACTACATATACAGTATGTATATGGCACCATTTCCCCATTGTTCTTGTTTCTAGAGTTTCCCTGGCTGTCCTTTCTTTGTTGCTTGTTTTTCCAAATAAACAAATTAACTCCACAAAAACAGCTGATGATTTTTTCTCTCTGGCTTTTTTGAAGTATTATTTACATTATTTTAAGTGTTCAAATTTGCTGCATTTTGGCAATTTATATGGGGTTGTGTAATCATTACTGCAATTAAGATATAGAATGTTTCTATCACTCAAAGTGTTCCATTGTCCCCCTTTACAGTTGATTCCCATTCTTGACCCCTGGTCCCAGGCAACCAGTTATTTGTGTATGTTTCTGGGTCTCTAATTTTGCCGTTCCTAGAATGTCACACACCTGGATTCAAATAGCATGTATTTTTTGTTTTAATTTAGCATACTGCTTTTGAGATTCATCCATGTTCTTGTGTGTATCAGTATTGTGTTCCTTTTCATTGTTATGTAGTATCTCATAGAACGATTATACCACAATTAATTTTCCCATTTATTAGTTGACAGACATTAGGGTTGTGTCCAGCTTTTGATAAACATGAATGAAGTGCTGTGAACATTATTTGTTTTTGTGTAGACATAGGTTTTCAATTCTCTTGGTATATATACCTAGGATTTGGAAATGCTGGGTCACATTGCAGTTGTAGAGTTAACTGCCAAACTTTTCCAAAGTGGCTGTACCATTTCACATTCTTACTAGCAATATATGAGATTCTCAATTGTTCTACATCTTGGATATCACTTGGTATTGTCAATCTTTTTAACTTCAGCCATTCTAGTAAGTAAGTAGTGGTTTTTCATTTTGGTTTTATCTGCGTTTCCCCAGTGATAGTGATGTTGAGCATCTTGTATGTGCTATTGGCCTTTCATGTACCTTTTGTTATTATCTGTTCACATCTTTTGCTTGTTTTTAACTTCTTTTTGTGTATTATTAATTGAGTTGCATGGGCTCTTTGTGTATTCCCTTTGTCAGATATGTTTTGCAAATACTTTTTCACAGTCTGTGGCTTGCTTTTTGTTTTCTTAATTGTGCCTTTTTACGAGCAAATATTTATAATTTTGATGAAGTCCATTTAATAATTTTTTTCTTTTATAGCTTGTGGTTTTTGTGTTCTGCTAAGAAGTCTTTGCCTACCTGAAGATCATAAAGATTTCCTCAGCCTTTTTCCCTTAGGAGCTCTATAATCACATTTCTTAAATTTTGGTTTATGATACATTTCAGGTTGTTCATGATGTGAGATGAGCATCAGTGTTCTTCCCCACCCCTTGAACACATATCCAGTTGTTCTAGCATCATTCATTGGAAAGACTGTCCTTTCAAATTTGATTTACTATTTCCTCTTTGATAAAAATCAGTTGACCATTCAGTTTTGTGTCTATTGCTAGATCCTCTGTTATATTCCTGTTACGTTATGTTCTATATGTCTATTTTTTCTTCTTTTTTCCTTTTTTTTCCTTAACATCTTTATTGGAGTATAATTGCTTTACAATGGTGTGTTAGTTTCTGCTTTATAACAAAGTGAATCAGCTATGCATATACATATATCCCCATATCTCCTCCCTCTCGCGTCTCCCTCCCACCCACCCTATCCCACCCTTCTAGATGGTCACAAAGCACTGAGCTGATCTCCCTGTGCTATGTGGCTGCTTCCCACTAGCTGTCTATTTTACATTTGGTAGTGTATATATGTCCATGCCACTCTCTCACTTCATGCCAGCTTACCCTTCCCCCTCCCTGTGTCCTCAAGTCCATTCTCTATGTCCGTGTCTTTATTCCTGTCCTGCCCCTAGGTTCTTCAGAACCTTCTTTTTTTTTTTTTAGATTCCATATATATGTGTTAGCATACGGTATTTGTTTTTCTCTTTCTGACTTACTTCACTCTGTAGGACAGTCTCTAGGTCCATCCACCTCACTCCAAATAACTCAATTTCGTTCCTTTTTATGGCTGAGTAATATTCCATTGTATATATGTGTCGCATCTTCTTTATCCATTCATCTGTCGATGGACACTTAGGTTGCTTCCATGTCCTGACTATTGTAAATAGAGCTGCAATGAACATTGTGGTACATGACTCTTTTTGAATTATGGTTTTCTCAGGGTATATGCCCAGTAGTGGGATTGCTGGGTCGTATGGTAGTTCTATGTTTAGTTTTTTAAGGAACCTCCATACTGTTCTCCATAGTGGCTGTATCAGTTTACATTCCCACCAACAATGCAAGAGGGTTTCCTTTTCTCCACACTGTCTCCAGCATTTATTGTTTGTAGATATTTTGATGATGGCCATTCTGACTGGTGTGAGGTGATACCTCATTGTAGTTTTAATTTGCATTTCTCTAATGATGAGTGATGTTGAGCATCCTTTCATGTGTTTGTTGGCAATCTGTATATCTTCTTTGGACAAATGTCTCTTTAGGTCTTCTGCCCATTTTTGGATTGGGTTGTTTTTTTGATATTGAGCTGCATGAGCTGCTTGTAAATTTTGGAGATTAATCCTTTGTCAGTTGCTTCATTTGCAAATATTTTCTCCCATTCTGAGGGTTGTCTTTTCATCTTGTTTATGGTTTCTTTTGCTGTGCAAAAGCTTTTAAGTTTCATTAGGTCCCATTTGTTTATTTTTATTTTTATTTCCATTTCTCTAGGAGGTGGGTCAAAAAGGATCTTGCTGTGATTTATGTCATAGAGTTTTCTATGTTTTCCTCTAAGAGCTTTATAGTGTCTGGCCTTACACTTAGGTCTTTAATCCATTTTGAGTTTATTTTTGTGTATGGTGTTAGGGAGTGTTCTAATTTCATTCTTTTACATGTAGCTGTCCAGTTTTCCGAGCACCGCTTACTGAAGAGGCTGTCTTTTCTCCATTGTATATTCTTACCTCCTTTATCAAAGATAAGGTGACCATATGTGTGTGGGTTTATCTCTGGGCTTTCTGTCCTGTTCCATTGATCTATATTTCTGTTTTTGTGCCAGTACCATACTGTTTTGATTACTGTAGCTTTGTAGTATAGTCTGAAGGCCGGGAGCCTGATTCCTCCAGCTCCGTTTTTCTTTCTCAAGATCGCTTTGGCTCTTTGGGGTCTTCTGTGTTTCCATACAAATTGTGAATTTTTTTGTTCTAGTTCTGTGAAAAATGCCTTTGGTAGTTTGATAGGGATTGCATTGAATCTGTAGATTGCTTTGGGTACTATAGTCATTTTCACAATGTTGATTCTTCCAATCCAAGAACATGGTATATCTCTCCATCTGTTTGTATCATTTTAAATTTCTTTCATCAGTGTGTTATAGTTTTCTGCATACAGGTCTTTTGTCTCCTTAGGTAGGTTTATTCCTAGGTATTTTATTCTGTTTGTTGCAGTGGTAAATGGGAGTGTTTCCTTAATTTCTCTTTCAGATTTTTCATCATTAGTGTATACGAATGCATGCGAATTAATTTTGTATCGTGTTACTTTATCAAATTCATTGATTACCTCTAGTAGTTTTCTGCTGGAGTTTTTAGGATTCTCTATGTATAGTATCATGTCATCTGCCAACAGTGACAGCTTTACTTCTTCTTTGCTGATTTGGATTCCTTTTATTTCTTTCTCTTCTGTGATTGCTGTGGCTAAAACTTCCAAAACTATGTTGAATAATGGTGGTGAGAATGGACAACCTTGTCTTCCTGATCTTAGAGGAAATGGTTTCAGTTTTTCACCATTGAGAATGAGGTTGGCTGTGGGTTTGTCATACATGGCCTTTATTATGTTGAGGTCTAAGTTCCCTCTATGCCTACTTTCTGGAAGGTTTTTATCATAAATGGGTATTGAATTTTGTCAAAAGCTTTTTCTGCATTGATTGAGATGATCATATGGTTTTTCTCCTTCAGTTTGTTAATATGGTTTATCACATTGATTGATTTGCGTACATTGAATCCTTGCATTACTGGGATAAACCCCACTTGATCATGGTGTGTGATCCTTTTAATCTGCTGTTGGATTCTGTTTGCTAGTATTTTGTTGAGAATTTTTGCATCTGTGTTCATCAGTGATATTGGCCTATAGTTTTCTTTCTTTGTGACATCTTTGTCTGGTTTTGGTATCAGGGTGATGGTGGCCTTGTAGAATGAGTTTGGGAGTGTTCCTCCCTCTGCTATATTTTGGAAGAGGTGAGAAGGACAGGTGTTAGCTCTTCTCTAAATGTTTGATAGGATTCGCCTGTGAAGCCATCTGGTCCTGGGCTTTTGTTTGTTGGAAGATTTTTAATCATAGTCTCAATTTCAGTGCTTGTGATTGGTCTGTTTATATTTTCTATTTCTTCCTGTTTCCGTCTCGGGAGGTTGTGCTTTTCTAAGAATTTGTCCATTTCTTCCAGGTTGTCCATTTTACTGGCATAGAGTTGCTTGTAGTAATCTCTCATGATCGTCTGTATTTCTGCAGTGTCAGTGGTTACTTCTCCTTTTTCATTTCTAATTCTATTGATTTGAGTCTTCTCCCTTTTACTCTTGATGAGTCTGGCTAATGGTTTATCAATTTTGTTTATCTTCTCAAAGAACCAGGTTTTAGTTTTATTGATCTTTGCTATTGTTTTCTTTGTTTCTATTTCATTTATTTCTGGTATGATCTTTATGATTTCTTTCCTAATGGTAACGTTGGGGATTATTTTGTTCTTCTTTCTGTAATTGCTTTAGGTGTAAGGTTAGGTTGTTTATTTGAGATGTTTCTTGTTTCTTGAGGTAGGATTTTATTGCTATAAACTTCCCTCTTAGAACTGCTTTTGCTGCATCCCATAGGTTTTGGGTCGTCATGTTTTCATTGTCATTTGTTTCTAGGTAGTTCTTTGATTTCCTCTTTGATTTCTTCAGTGATCTCTTGGTTATTTAGTAGTGTACTGTTTAGCTTCCATGTGTTTGTATTTTTTGCAGAATTTTTCCTGTAATTGATACCTAGTCTTGTAGTGTTGTCGTTGGAAAAGATACTTGATGCAATTTCAGTTTTCTTCAATTTACCAAGGCTTGATTTGTGACCGAAGATATGATGTATCCTAGAGAATGTTGCAGGAGCACTTGAGAAGAAAGTGTATTCTGTTGTTTTTGGATGGAATGTCCTATAAATATCAGTTAAGTCCATCTTCTTTAATGTGCCATTTAAAGCTTGTGTTTATTTATTTTCACTTTGGATGATCTGTCCATTGGTGAAAGTGGGTTGTCAAAGTCCCCTACTATGATTGTGTTACTGTCAATTTCCCCTTTAATGGCTGTTAGGATTTGCCTTATGTATTGAAGTGCTCCTATGTTGGGTGCATAAATATTTACAATTGTTATATCTTCTTCTTGGATTGATCCCTTGATCATTATGTAGTGTCCTTCTTTGTCTCTTGTAATAGTCTTTATTTTATAGTCTGTTTTGTCTGATACGAGAATTGCTACTCCAGCTTTCTTTTGATTTCCATTTGCATGGAATATCTTTTTCCATCCCGTCTCTTGCAGTCTCTGTGTGTCCTTAGGTCTGAAGTGGATCTCTTGTAGACAGCATATGTACAGGTCTTGATTTTGTATCCATTCAGTCAGTCTGTGTCTTTTGGTGGGAGCGTGTAATCCATTTACATTTAAGGTACTTATCGATATGTGTGTTCCTGTTACCATTTTCTTAATTGTTTTGGGTTTGTTATTGTAGGTCTTTTCCTTCTCTTGTGTTTCCTGCCTAGAGAAGTTCTTTTAGCATTTGTTGTAAAGCTGGTTTGGTGGTGCTGAATTCTCTTAGCTTCTGCTTGTCTGTAAAGGTTTTAATTTCTCCATTGAATCTGAATGAGAGCCTTGCTGGGTAGAGTAATCTTGGTTGTAGGTTTTTCCCTTTCATCACTTTAAATATGTCCTGCCACTCCCTTCTGGCTTGCAGAGTTTCTGCTGAAAGATCAGCTGTTAACCTTAATGGGATTCCCTTGTATGTTATTTGTTGTTTTTCCCTTGCTGGTTTTAATATTTTTTCTTTGTATTTAATTTTTGATAGTATGATTAATATGTGTCTTGGCGTGTTTCTCCTTGGATTTATCCTGTATGGACTGTCTGTGCTGCCTGTACTTGATTGACTGTTTTCTTTCCCATATTAGGGAAGTTTTCAACTATAATCTCTTGAAATATTTTCTCAGTCCCTTTCTTTTTCTCTTCTTCTTCTGGGGTCCCTGTAATTGTAATGTTAGTGCGTTTACTGTGGTCCCAGGGGTCTCTGAGGCTGTCCTCGGTTCTTCTCATTCTTTTTATTTTATTGTGCTCTGCTGTAGTTATTTCCACTGTTTTATCTTCCAGGTCACTTATCTGTTTTTCTTCCTCAGTTATTCTGCTATTGATCCCTTCTAGAGAATTTTTAATTTCATTTATTGTGCTGTTCATCATTGTGTTTGCTTTGTTCTTCTAGGTCCTTGTTAAATGTTTCCTGTATTTTCTCCATTCTATTTCCAAGATTTTGGATCATCTTTACTATCATTACTGTGAATTCTTTTTCAGGTAGACTGCCTATTTCCTCTTCATTTGTTTGGTATGGTGAGTTTTTGCCTTGCTCCTTCATCTGCTGTGTGTTTCTCTGTGTTTGCATTTTGCTTAACTTACTGTGTTTGGGGTCTCCTTTTCACAGGCTGCAGGTTCGTAGTTCCCGTTGTTTTTGGTGTCTGCCCCCAGTGGCTAAGGATGATTCAGTGGGTTGTGTAGGCTTCCTGGTGGAGAGGATTTGTGCCTGTGTTCTGGTGGATTAGGTTGGATCTTGTCTTTCTGGTGGGCAGGACCATGTCTGGTGGTGAGTTTTGGGGTGTCTGTGACCTTATTATTATAATTTTAGGCAGCCTCTCTGCCCATGGGTGAGGTTGTGTTCCTGTCTTGCTAGTTGTTTGGCCATAGAGTGTCCAGCACTGTAGCTTGGTGGTGGTTGAGTGGAGCTGGGTCTTAGCGTTGAGATGGAGATCTTTGGGAGAGGTTTCGCCATTTGATATTATGTGGAGCCTGGAGATCTCTGTTGGATCATTGTCCTGAACTCGGCTCTCCCACCTCAGAGGCTCAGGCCTGACACCCGGCTGGAGCACGAAGACCTTGTCTGCCACATGGCCCAGAAGAAGAGGGAGAGAAAAAGAAAGAAAGAAAAGAAAAAATAAAAAAATTATTAAAAGTAAAAAAAATTAAAAAGTAATAAAAAAGAAAGAAGAGAGCAGCCAAACCAAAAAACATAATCCACCAATGATAGCAAGCGCTAAAAACTATACTAAAAAAAAAATAAAAATAAAAACGGACAGACAGAACCCTAGGACAGATGGTAAAAGCAAAGCTATACAGAGAAAGTAACACAAAGAAGCATGCACATACACACTAACAAAAAGAGAAAAAGGAAAAAAATATATATATAAAAGGAAGAGAACAACCAAATCAATAAACAAATATACCAATGATAATAAACTCTAAATACTAAACTAAGATAAGTATAAAACCAGAAACAAATTAGATGCAGAAAGCAAACCCCAAGTCTACAGTTGCTCCCAAAGTCCACCACCTCAATTTTGGGAGGATTCGTTGTCTATTCAGGTATTCCACTGATGCAGGATATATCAAGTTGATTGTGGAGATTTAATCTGCTGCTCCTGAGGCTGCTGGGAGAGATTTCCCTTTGTCTTCTTTGTTCGCACAGCTCCTGGGGTTCAGCTTTGGATTTGGCCCTGCCTCTACATGTAGGTCGCCTGAGGGCATCTGTTCTTCACTCAGACAGGACGGGGTTAAAGTAGCAGCTGATTAGGGGGCTGTGGCTCACTCAGGCAGTGGGGTGGGGGGCAGGGGGGAGGGAAGGGTTCGGAATGCAGGTCGAGCCTGCGGAGGCAGAGGCCTGAGTGACATTGCAGCAGCCTGAGGTGCGGTGTTTGTTCTCCTGGGGAAGTTGTCCTTGGATCACAGGACCCTGGCAGTGGAAGGCTGCACAGGCTCCCGGGAGGGGAGGTGTGGATAGTAATCTGTGCTTGCACACAGGCTTATTGGTGGCTGCAGCAAGTGCCTTACCGTTTCTTGCCCGTCTCTGGGGTCTGCCCTGATAGCTGTGGCTCACGCCCATCTCTGGAGCTCATTTAGGCAGTGCTCTGAATCCCCTCTCCTTGCGCACCCTGAAACATTGGTCTCTTGCCTCTTAGGCAGGTCCAGAGTTTTTCCAGGACTCCCTCCCGGCTAGCTGTGGCACACTAGCCCGCTTCCGGTAGTGTTCATTGCAGCCAACCCCAGTCCTCTTCCTGGGATCCGACTTCCGAAGCCCGAGCCTCAGCTCCCAGCCCCTGCCCGTCCTGGCGGGTGAGCAGACAAGCCTCTCGGGCTGGTGAGTGCTGATCAGCACTGATTATCTGTGTGGGAATCTCTCCGCTTTGCCCTCCGCACCCCTGTTGCTGCGCTTTCCTCCATGGCTCCAAAGCTTGCCCCGCTCCCCCACCCCCCCCCCCCACCCCGTCTCCACCAGTGAAGGGGTTTCCTAGTGTGTGGAAACTTTTCCTCCTTCACAGCTCCCTCCCAGAAGTGCAGGTCCTGTCCCTATTCTTTTGTCTCTGTTTTTTCTTTTGCCCTACCCAGGTACGTGGGGAGCTTCTTGCCTTTTGGGAGGTCTGAGGTCTTCTGACAGCATTCAGTAGGTGTTCTGTAGGAGTTGTTCCACATGTAGTTGTATTTCTGATGTATTTGTGGGGAGGAAGGTGATCTCCACGTCTTACTCCTCCGCCATCTTGAAGGTCTCCTATATGTCTATTTTAAAGCCAGTAGCATACTGTTTTGCTCCTTCAGTCTTGAAATCAAGCAGTGTAAGTTTTCTGTGTTCTTTTTTAAAATTTTGTTTTTTTCCTAGGTCGTTTACTTTTCTATATACAGTTTAGAAGCAATTTGCCAATTTCTCCTGCTAGGATTTTGATTGGGACTGCATTGTATGCATTGACCAATTTGGGGAGAATTTCTCTTTTTAAAAATAATGCATTTGTTTGCCCACAAACATGGTATATCTCACCATTTATTTAGGTCTTTAATTTTCTTAAACAATTTTTTATTGTTTCCATCGCACATTTTTTCTTGTTAAGTTTATCTCTATTTTACTTTTTGATGCTATTGTGATTGGAGTCATTTTAAAATTTTATTTCCAATTGTTGCTATTGTATAGGAGCACAAAAGATTATTGTACATTTACCTAGCATCCTGCTATATTGATAAATTATTAGTTCTGGTAGCTTTGCTCTAGATTTCAGAGGATTTTCTATGTACATTATCATGCTGCTTGCAGATAAATACAATTTTTCTTTTCTAATCTGTGGTTACTACTTAATCTTCCTCTTGCCTTATTGGGTTGGCAAGGACCTCTAGTATAGTGTTGAATAGAAGGGAACATCCTTGTGTTGTTCCTGATCTTTGGGGGAAAACATTGTTTTCACCATTGAATACGATGTTAGCTATAGAGTTTTTATAGATTTAGGTTGAAGAAGTTTCCTTCTGTTACTGGTTTTACTTTGAGATTTCTTTTTTTTTTTTGTTCCTGTTTTCATTTATAATGAATAGGGATGGAACTTGTCAAATAATTATTCCTTCCTCTATTGAGAGTCTATGGATTTTCTTTTTTAATGTGTTATACAGTTAGGTACATTGCTTGATTTTTTTTTTTTTTTTTTTTTAAAGCTGTTCCTTGGATAAACCCCTGTTAGATCTATTAGCATTTTTATATGTTGTTGGCTTCATTGTAGTAATAATTTGTTGAGCATTTTTGCATCTTTGTTCATAAATGATATTACTCTAATTTTCTTCTGACGACTTTTGTCTGAATTTTTCCATCAGGATAATTCTGGCCTCATAAAAAGAGTTGGGAATTGTTCTCTCCTCTCTATTTCTGAGTGTATGTGTAGGGTTGGTATTATTTCTTCTTCCCGTGTTGAATAGAATTTATTAGTAAAGTCAGCTGGGCCTAGAGTTTCTTTGTGAATAGTTTTTAACTACAATTTGAATTCCTCTAATATGTACAGGGCTATTCAGGTTTTCTGTTACTTCTTGGTTCAGTTTTGTTTTGTCTTTCAAGGAGTTTGTCTCTTTCATAAAATTTCACATTTACTATTTTTTCTGTCATAACCCTAATTTCCTTTAAATAACTATAGAATCTGTATGTTCTCTTTCATTCCTGATATTGGTAATTTGGTCTTCTCTTTTTTTCTTGGTCAGCCTGGCTGGATGGTTACCAATTTTATTGATGTTTGCAAAAAATCAAATTTTGTTTTGTAGTTTTTTTCTTCAGTATTGTTTTCCTGTTTTACATTTCATCCAATCCCTATTTCATTGATTCCTGATTGTCTTTATTATTTGCTTCTGCTTACTTTGTGTTTAGTTTTCTTATTTCCTAAGATGGAAGCTTAGATCATTGATTTTCTACCTTTTTTCTCTAATACAAGTGTTTAAAAGTATGCATTTTTCTTAGTATTGCTATAGCTGTATCTCACAAATTTTATATTTTTAATTTTCATTATCATTCATTTGAAAGCATTTTCTACTTTTACTTGCACTTTCTTACCCATGGTTATTTTTATATAGTATAATTTCAGAATACTTGGGTTATTTTAGATATCTCATAGTTAGTGATTTTTGTTTCATTTATATAACATACTCTATGATTTCATTCTTTCAAAATGTATTGAGACTTCTTTATTGGGTCAACACTTGAAAACAAGCACATGGTTTGTATTTGTTGGTTGTATTGTGGTATAAATAACAGTTAAAGATAGTTGAAGGTATTTTTCTTAAACAATTTTTTTTGTCCTTGTCATTTGCTGACAGGTTATTATCTCTTCCTGTGATTGTAAAATTGTCTTTCTTAATTTTGCCCTTTTGTTCTTTAATATATTTTGAAGCTCTCTTATTAGGTACACACGCATTTGTGATTGTTATTTTTACCTGATGAACTGACCCTTTTGTCGTAAAGAAATAGTGTTTTTTACCTTTAGTAATTCCTTTTGTTTTGTTTTGTTTTTTAAATAAATTTATTTATTTATTTATTTTTGGATGTGTCGGGTCTTAGTTTCTGTGCAAGGGCTTTCTCCAGTTGCGGCGAGCGGGGGCCACTCTTCATCGCGGTGCGCGGGCCTCTCACTGTCGCAGCCTTTACTGTTGCGGAGCACAGGCTCCAGATGCGCAGGCTCAGTAGTTGTGGCTCACGGACCTAGCCGCTCCGTGGCATGTGGGATCTTCCCGGACCGGGGCACGAACCCGTGTCCCCTGCATTGGCAGGCGGATTTCTAACCATTGCGCCACCAGGGAAGCCCCATTCCTTTTGTTTTGACATGTGTTTTATCTGATTTTAATTTAGCTGTTCCTTTCTTCGTAGGCTTGTTATTTCTGTGAGATATCCTTTTCTTTTCAACCTTTTGGCATCTTTATATTTATAATACTTTTATAGATAGCTTGTTAAATGGGTCTTGCTTTTTTATCCAATCTGAAAATCTCTGGTTTTCACTTGTGCTGTTTAGCCACCGACAGTTAATGAAATCATTGGTATGATTGGGTTTGTGTCTTTCATTTGATCTTTCCTTTTATGTTTATTCCCTTAATTTCTTGGTCTTATGTTCTCCGTACCACTCCCCCCCTTTATATTTCAATCTGTTTTACAATTTTACTTTACTTTTCCTATTGGCCTTTTCACCTGTTCTTCTTTTCATTATTTGTTCAGTGGTGATTCTAGGGATTATAGTATAAACGCTTTAATTTTTCAGTCAAGTCTCAGTTAGTATTATACCAATTCACATAAAATGTAGAAAGTTTGCAGTTATATAGGTCCACATCTTACCCACTCATGTCCTTTATGTAATAGCTGTTACGTGTATTAGATGTACGCAAGGTGATGTTATTTTGCTTTGAACAGGCCCATATATTACAGTGTAATAGTAATTTTATTTACCCATATTGTTACCATTTCTGATGCTCTTCATTACTTTGTATGAATTGTTACCATGTACTGTCATTTTCTTTTTGGCCAAAGAACTTTGTTTAACATTTCTTATAGTAAAGGTATGGCGGAGATGAATTTCTTTTATCTGAAAATATTTTTTGACTTAATTTTAAAGGGCATTTTTTCTTGATAGAGAATTATGGGTTGGCTTGCTTTTTTAAAAAGTTATTATAAAATATTGGCTATATTCCCTGTGGTGTACAATATATCCTTGTAGCTTATTTATTTTATACATAGTAGTTTGTATCTCTTGATCCCCTACCCCTATCTTGCCCCACCTTCCTTCCCTCTCCCCTCTGGTAACCACCAGTTTGTTCTCTATATTTGTGAATCTGTGTTTTGTTATATTCATTTGTTTGTTTTATTTTTTTAGATTCCACATGTAAGTGATAACATACAGTATCTGTTTTTCTCTGTCTTACTTCACTAAGCACAATACCTTCCAGGTCCATCCATGTTGATACCTATTTATTCTATTGTATATATGTACCACATCTTCTTTATCCATTTGTCTGCTGATGGACACTGAGGTTGATTCCATATCTTGGCTATTGTACATAATGCTGCCATGAACAGTGGGGTATATGTATCTTTTCAAATTAGTGTTTTTGTTTTCTTCAGATATATACCCAGGAGTGGGATTGCTGGATCATATGGTAGTTTTATTTTTAGTTTTTTGAGGAACCTCCATACTGTTTCCCACAGTGGCTGCACCAGTTTACATTCCCACCAACAGTGTACAAGGGTTTCTTTCTCTCCACATCCTTGCCAACATTTGTTATTTGTGTTCTTTTTGATGATAGCCATTCTGACGGGTATGAGGTGATATCTCATTGTGGTTTTGATTTGCATTTCTCCATTGATTAGCAGTGTCGAGCATCTTTTCATGTGCCTGTTTGGCCATCTGTATGTCTTCTTTGGAAAAATGTGTATTCAGGTCTTCTGCCCATTTTAAAGTCAGTTGTTTTTTAAATATTTAATTGTATGAGCTGTTTATATATTTTGGATATTAACCCCTTATTGGTCATATCATTTGCAAATATTTTTTCCCATTCGGTGAATTGTCCTTTTTGTTTTGCCGATGGTTTCCTTTGCTGTGCAAAAGCTTTTAAGTCTAATTAGGTCTCATTTATTCATTTTTGTTTTTGTTTCCTTTGCCTTAAGAAACATATCCAAAAAAATATTGCCATGATTTATGTCAAAGAGTGATCTGCCTGTGTTTTCTTCCAGGAGTTTTATGGTTTTACAGTCTTACATTTAGGTTTTAAATCCATTTGAGTTTATTTTTGTATATGGTGTGAGAAAATGTCCTAATTTCATTCTTTTACATGTAGCTGTCCAGTTTTCCCAGCACCACTTATTGAAGAGACTGTCTTTTCCCTATTGTGTATTCTTGCTTCCTTTGTGTTTGTTTATTTTTGAAGTATAATTGACCTACAACACTGTGTTAGTTCCTGTTCTGCAACATAGTGATTCGATATTTCTGTATGTTTCAAAATGATAACCAGGATAAGTCTAGTTTTTTTTTAAGTGAAATTCTGGTCTCTTCTTGCTTCCATATTTCCTGATGAGAAATCAGTTCTTAACTGAACCCCTCCTGGCTAGGTCCTGTGAAATATACTTAAAACAGATTAACAGGAGGAAAAAAACAGTTTGTTTACACATGCAATGCATATTCATTCAGTAGACCTCAGTGATGAGTAACTCAAAGGGGTGGTTAGAATTTGGGGCTATATACCAACTTAGTAGGTGATGAGAAGAGCGAGAAAGGGCACTTAAAGGAGAACAAATAACTTTTTGGAACGATAAGTAGGCCCTTAAGAGAATAGATGGGAGATATGATGTATTATGATAATGTTTGTTAGAGTTTCTACCGGGAGGGGTTTATGACAGTTTTGTTCTTTTGGGAGGCTCTGCTTTTAGCATATATAAGGGATTTCAGGAACTCAGATGCCTCCAGCTCAAAATAATTCTTAAGTTAAAGCAGCACACCTGGGGGTATCCTTTCCTGATCCCCTTCAACAACTATAACAAAACCTAAACTCATTCATGAGTCAGGAAAGTTTAAAAATTGCTGTTATGGTTTATGGTATAAAGTAGGAATATAGGATTAAAAAATTGTATGTACACTGTTAATGCTGCTATGTATTTCATTATATAAGTAGAAGACTGTAAGGAGATATGTTAAAATATGAAGAAGTGCTGGTGCTTCCTGATGATTTTTATCATGTGTACTTTACTAAACAATTTCTGTATATATTCATTTATGATTGTGTACTTTTAAATAAAACTGACTTTTTTCTTCTTTTTTCCCCACTTGTATTTAAGAAAAGAAAGAAAAGGTTTGAGTTATGGTAGTATGCTTGTCTAAAAGAACCATTGATTAAATGTTGTGGAAAGATGGAGAGCAACCTTTTTCAGTATAAAATATAATTTGCCTATTAATTGTGCATTATGTGTAATTTTGGGGGGTATATTGATTCATTAAAATATTTGTGGGTATAGTTATTCTGATTAACAAAACCCCTTTAAATTAGTTCATTAACTTAAAAAAATCCTGCTTTTACAATGGCTTTGAGAGAATTGGGTTAAAATTTAATTTGGGACACAAAAAATATTGAAGAGTAAATTTACATATATCTTTGTATGTGTATATAAAATATCATGGGGCTTTATCATATTACTGCTGAAAAAGATCGAGTGTTTTAAGAACTCAAAGCTTGTAGAGATTACTTTGCATGTGTTTTTGATATGCTAATTATAAACAATTCTTGTCCTTAAAGTACATTCACCAAAAAGGTCTATTTTAGTCCTTGATTCAATACATGTTAGAAAATTGTAATGCTGCATTTCTTACCAGCTCTGAAAATTGTGCTGGCCTTCTTTCCTAATTGGGGCTGAGTAGTAAGGTTTTCTTTTTTCCATTTAGCTACCATACGGTTTTATTTTTTTGTTAATGTAGTACTGATGTGGGATTAGGGATTAATGTTGGGTAGGGGAGAGATTTTGGGGAGAGAATTGTTATAATGGAAAAACTCACGGTTTTCCCAGTTCAGATTCGTGTTTTGAGTTTAAAAATACATTGAGTATTTAAATATATCAATATTGAAGTGCTTTATAACGTGAAAATATTTAGAACTTTAAGGAAGGCAGAACTGTAATTAATATTTCAACAAGTTTAAAGCTTAAATTAACCTGGAAAAAGACCAAAACCAAAACAAAACTTTTTTGCCCAGAAAGGCAGAGACCAAGAGAGCGAGATCTTTTAAAGAATATATAGGAAAAGTTAAAAAGCAGTATATTTGAGAATAAGGATGTCAACTGAAAAAACAAAAACAAAAAGACACAATCTGAAAGTTGAGAATTATGTTTAATTCAGGGACCTTACTGAGGACTATAATCCAGGAAACAGCCTCTCATATAGCTCAGAGGAACTGTTCCAAAGAGGTAAGAGAAGAGCCAGGATATATAAGAGTTTTTGCTGGAGGGAAAAAAAAATGTAGTCAAACATAATGATTTTAGTGCTTTTCTGTGTATGGGAAGATGCAAGAGTCTGGGCTCATCGAAATTATTTCTTTGATATGCATCTTGACTATCAAGGGCCAGTATCCTGTTTTTTCTCCATCCTGAATTCACTTGAAGGTGCACCTTGGTGAGTGTGTGTGGGGGGGCAGCAGCTGATGGCTTGATGGTTGGCAACATTCCTTGTTTACTGGAATGACAGGTAACATCTTTTTGTCCACAAGGGTTAGATTCTTTAGAAGTTTTACGATTTTATAAGCAGACCACATCCTAGAAATCATTATTTAATTTCTTTTACTTTATGGACTAGACTGTATTCAGGTCTGCACAAATTGGTGGATTAACTAGTGGAACCTGCACTCGTCTTCTGACCTATCCATGACTTCTGTTACACTATTTATGTCAGTCACTAACTGGCTTTTACTATCATTGACAAGGGCTTTGTTGGCAATACAGGGATAAGTAAGATAGTTCTGCTCTCAAGTTGCCCATGTTCTTGGTGAGGGAGGCACAAACAAGCATAAGTTTTTGGAAGTGATATATTGGAGGTGTTCAGGAGTGAGGCAGAAGTACGTCTCTTTGTGTAAGGGGTATGGGAAAGTCTGAGTGGGAATTAGAGAAACTCCACAGAACAGTTGAGACTGGAGGGAAGGATTAATGGGAGTTTTCCAGGTAGGAGAGGTGGAAAGGCTTTTAAAGAAGAGAACTGAGTCAGCCAGCACATGAAAGAAAGTACAGTAGGTGTTTAGGGAACTCTCCCAAGTTCTTGGTCTAGAGCAGAGGTCCAAATACTTTTTCGAAAGGGTGAAAAAGTAAATATTTTAGGCCTTGTGGGCCAAGAGGCAAAATTATCTATTATGTAGGTACTTAGCTAATCATTTACAGTGTAACCATCATAAAATATAAGAATAATTTTTTAGCTCCTGGGCCTTGAAGAAAAAATTTTGACTGGCCATAGTTTGTGGACCCCTGTTTTAGACCCTGGGGTAAATTGTTGGAGGCCTCAAAGTGGGGAAAAGGAAGGCAAGGGCCAGATAGATGGTGAAGTGGGTTTGCAACAGTTAGCACAGATCTGGAGTCTTAGATTTGTCTTAATATTTGTTCAATATCTAGTCAAATTCTGTAGTGCTGGAAATCAGAGCCATAAAATTAAATAAATAAAACACAATGGCTTCCAGGGATTGATTGGAATTGTATTAACTTTGTACAGTTTAAAAAAGAAAAACTGTCATTGTCTTTCATTACCGTCTCTCTCAATAAAGTTTTATGGTATTTCCATATAAAGTTCTTGTGCATATTATAAAATAATGTATTTTATTTTATTTTATTTATTTCATTTTTTAAAATTAATTAATTAATTAGTTTATTTATGGCTGTGTTGCGTCTTTGTTTCTGTGCGAGAGCTTTCTCCAGTTGCGGCAAGCGGGGGCCACTCTTCATCGCGGTGCGTGGACCTCTCACTGTCGCGGCCTCTCTTGTTGCGGAGCACAAGCTCCAAACGTGCAGGCTCAGTAATTGTGGCTCACGGGCCCAGTTGCTCCGCGGCATGTGGGATCTTCCCAGACCAGGGCTCGAACCCGTGTCCCCTGCATTGGCAGGCAGATTCTCAACCACTGCACCACCATGGAAGCCCCAAAATAATGTATTTTAGATCTTCTAGTTTTATTGCTGTTATAAATGTCATTTTAATTTCATTTTTATCTCTTTGGTGGTATATAGAACTACAGTTGGTTTTTATATGCGAAGTTAAATTTACTGAGAACTTCACTAACTTTTACTAACTTGGCTAATTTGACTATGTTACTTTGGATTTTCTATGTAGACTATCCTAGCTTTGTAATTAATGGTAACTTTGTTTCTTCATTTTTAATTTTTGTGATCTTTGCTCCTGCTACTGCAATAACTAGGATGACAGCACAGTATAGATTGAAAGAGGTGGTATAGTACATTTGTCTTATTTCCCTTCTTAAAGGGAACGTTTTAAATGTTTTACCATTAAACATGATTACTTTAAGTTCTTTTTTTGTAAATAGCAAACTAAGAACAGAAAGGAACTTCCTTACTCTAATGACAACCAACTTTTAAAATTTTCAATTTAAAAGTCAGCATTTTTCTTTTGTATGCAAATACTTTTCCTGCATCCATTGAGGTAGTTTTATATTTTTTTCTCCTTAAATCAATATTGTATTTCTGAAGTAAGTTCAAATTGACAATAACTTTTTATCGTTGTTAGTTATTTCTGGATTGGGGTTGCTAATATGTAGCATCTTTGCATCCTTGTTCATAATTGAAATTGGTCTATATTTTTTCTTTCTTGAGTTTTCTTTATCTGATGCCTTGGAGTTGGTTCTACATTCCAAGGAGCTGGTCAGAGGAAGAGGAAGCAGAGGGCAACAACCCTTTTCTTTAAGGCAGGAGTCCCCAACACCCGGGCCACGTGGTCCCAGTCTGGTCCTAGCCTGTTAGGAACTGGGCCGCACAGCAGGAGGTGAGCGGTAGGCAAGCGAGCAAAGCTTCATCTATATTTACGGCCACTCCCCATCACTCACATTACTGCCTGAGCTCCGCCTCCTGTCAGATCAGCGGCAGCATTAGATTCTCACAGGAGCCCGAACTCTACAGTTAACTGCGCACGTGAGGGATCTAGATTGTGCGCTCCTTATGAGAATCTAATGCCTGATGATCTGAGGTGGAGCTGAGGCAGCGATGCTAGCGATGCTAGCGCTGGGGAGCGGCTGCAGATACAGATTATCATTAGCAGAGAGGTCTGACTGCACAGAGGCCATAATAAATCAATTGCTTGCAGACTCATATCAAAACCCTATCAGCGAGTGGCAAGTGAAAACAAGCTCAGGGCTCCCACTGATTCTGTATTATGGTGAGTTGCATAATTATTTCATTATATATTACAGTGTAATAATAATAGAAATGAAGTGCACAATAAATGTAATGCACTTGAATCATCCCCAAACCATCTCCCCCCCGGCCCCCAGTCTGTGGAAAAATTGTCTTCCACGAAACCGGTCCCTGGTGCCAAAATGGTTGGGGACTGTGGCTTTAAGGGAATCATGAGATTATACACATCTCACTGGCAAGAACTTAGTTAATTTGAGAACTCTTAGCTGCAACAGAGGCTGAGAAATGTCTTTATTTTGTCTTATCATGTTAATAGTTAGGATAGAAAACAGAGAAGATACATGTTGTTGCAAAATAGACTGTACTACTAATAGAAATTAATTCATGTTATTGGTAAATAAGGGAATTACGTTGTATGATGTGAAAGTCTTACTGTTTCACTTAAATTTTTTTCTGGATAATGGGGAGTATAATTATAAACTTAAGTAGGAAAGGGAAAAGTTCTCTCAGCTTGACTGCAGCACGGGTAGCAGGAGTTCTGTAGTCTAGATTTTAAGAAAATTAAACACAAGTACCTTCATCCAGGGCTCTTCCTCAGAAAGGCACGCTCCCAGTTTTGTACAGCTCTCAGCTATTTTCATTGTCTCAGCACCTTCCACCTCTGCTCTAATTAAAGGATTGCCAGAATTGCAACTTCATTGTTTTGTTCATTTTTGATATCGACCATGGCAGCCTATCATCATGCTGAGCTTGCTTGAGTGGTCCAGGCTGTCTCCAGGTACTAGTTACTACTTTTGAAATCCTCTGGTTATAATGTTGCATAGGTCTTGAGCAGTCTTGTCTACAACTCTCTTTTATTTCTAAATCCTCTTGTTTTTAATGTGTAATTTTTTTTTACAGCATGTGAGACTTCCCAAGAATTTTATCTGTCATACTGTATCCATTGAGCAATTACCATGTGCTAGATAGTTTTCTTGTTGGTGGTAGATACATTACCTCCTTTACTTCTCACAAAAATCCCAAGTGCCAGGTTATTATTTTAAGTATTTTACATGTATGATCTTAATTCCTCAAAGCAACCCTATGAAATTGAGACTCAGTTAACTTGTTTTGTGAGTCGATAGTAAGTGACAAGCCAAGTCTGATGGCCTCTGTAGCCTGATTTCGTGATCGCTATGCAATACTATGCATAGATTTTGGAAGCAGAACTACTTCTTCTTATTCTTTTTTTAAAAAATTTTCATTGGAGTATAGTTGATTTACAATGTTGTATTAGTTTCATGGAAGCAGAACTTCTGCTCTAATGCTATAACTTTGGATCTGATCGATGTCATGAGCTTTGGCAACCTCTTTTGCTATATTATTGTAACTAGGAGAAACTCTTATAAGTGTCCAAAAGGTAGTTTGGATTGTATTAAGGGAGTGATTCTGTATAAATTGAATCAGCACAGTGTTAAATTCTTTGATAAAAATGTGTAATAGGTCATTTAAGGCTGTAAGAGATTGATTTATTAGCAGTAAACCTTTCCTCAATAACATATATGCTAGTTACTTTGCCATAGGGATCAAAAGATGACTTGAGCTCTATCTCTACCTTTTTACAAGCTCGTATTCTAGTAGAGGAGATGAAGGGCATATCTGTAATAGACATGAATATTCATTTGGAAACTTGCTTCAGAAAAACCTAACTCTGCACTTAGGAATGTGTCAGGTAATACTTGTGGAAAGAAGAGATGAGTGATGTGTTAAAGGATAGATAGGAATTTTATTTATTTATTTATTTGGTTGGTTGGTTGCGCCGGGTCTTAGTTGCGGCAGGTGGGTTCCTCAGTTGCGGCTTGCATGTAGGATCTAGTTCCCTGACCAGGGATCGAACCTGGGCCCTCTGCATTGGGAGCACGGAGTCTTAACCACTGCACCACAAGGGAAGTCCCAAGGATGGATAGGGATTTGCTAGATTGAGAAATGAGTTGAAGGAAAGATGGCATTGGCTTTTTCAGCAGAGGAAGCAAACATGTTTAAAATCACGGAAATGTGTAAGAGCATATTTTATTCATAGGCCTGCATGTCATTTGTCCTGACTGGAGTGGTGGCTGTGAGATTGGGAAAGTTGAGCAAGAGTCATATAACCAAGACCCTTATAGTCAGGCTAGGTCGTAGGTAATCTTCAGAGGAGTTTAAAATAGAGAAAGTGTCATGGTTGAGTTTTTCACAAGTTCACTGGCAATGGTGTGGAAGGTATATATTGACAGAGGGGACATGGAAGGGGAGGCGAAGGTTTGGGAGCTGAGTTAGGAAGCTATTGAAACAGGCCAGGTAGACAAAGGCAAGGTCCTAAATTACCTAGAGAAAGGCAGTAGGAATGGAGAAGGGGATAGATTCAAAGGCTTTTTGATTGTAAAATGAGCTTTGTGAATAGAATGAATTTGGCTTATTGGTGGGGAAGAGTTGAGACAAGAAAAGTAGGATTACTTTTTGGATTGGTCAACTGGTGAGATTGCTACCACTATCTAAAATCTTCAGTACCATTAGAGCATCAGACTCTTCTCTGCAGTGTAAGATACATGGGATTTCAGGTATTTGTAGTATATTCAACAGGTGGAGAGTACCCAGAAGGCATTTGGAAATTTATTCCTGGAGTTCTGGAATGCCTTCATACTATTATATTTTTCTAATAGTCTGGCTTGATTTTATTTCTTAATGATATCTCTGCATAAAAAATTGTCTTCAAAGGTGATTACTGGAGTATGGGATGTTTGGAGGTGCTACAATCAGGTTGCTGTTCTACCCAAGTATTGGCAATAGCATAACAATATCTTGATAATCTCATCATTTAGTCAATTTTGTCTAATAAAATTTTTTTAAAAGCTTGAATATTTTACTGATATTCTCTTTTGTTAAAGCTGACCCTTTCTTTGGGAAACAGCTACCCTCTTACTGTTGCATGCTTGTAGGATACTGGGTCTAAACTTTCCTTTAAAAACCCAAACCATGCTAGATAGGAAATTGCCGTGTCCTCAGGGGGGTGGGGTGGGGCGGGGCGGGGCGGGGCAGTTTTCTGATCTTAAACTTACTGGCACTCTACTGCTGTCTTTAAAGCTTGTTTTCTTTCAAAATCATGATATGTCCATGATGGCCATTCGAGTCCCTGCCCAGTCTGATTTTCATACAGGATTGTTGCTTGTCACTGTTGGGAGGAAATGCTTTTTCCTCTTGTAGTTTGGGTGCAGTGGTTGGGAGCCTGCAAATTAACTGACAATAGACAGATTAACAGGAGAAAAGTCAAAGTTTGTTTACACATGCATACTGGAGTTGCCCTGTAATGAGTAAGTCCCTCAATAGCCAGAGATAAAGGTTTATATATAAACCTAACAAAACAGTCTCAGGGTTTTGGGCTTCACTGAGAAAGTAGGGAAGGTTCTATTGGAGTTTTTGATGCTGATGGGCAGCTGAATTCACACTTCTCAATGCTAAGGGTCAGTATTTTCCCAGTTAGTAAACTCCCTTGGAAGGGGGGTGGCGGGGGAGGGGTCACTGGCAGCTGTATTTTCAGGGTGCTCTGCCTAAGTTTAGATAATGATTGTTTCTGTGGCTTCTGATTGTTCAGATGTTTTCAGTTTAAAGTAATTTTCATACCATTTTGGTTGGCTATTAATACCTTCATCACTCTGGTGACCATGACATACTAACAGGAAGTGGAAGAAGAAAAAAGGAAACCTTTATGCAAAGAAAGCAAAAGCTTTCCCAGAAACCCCATGGTAGAAATCTCACTGGCTAGAACTGTTACGTCACCAGCGTTTTCTCACTAGAAGTAGCTGGGAAAAAGGGGGGTTGATAACAGTGCCTTCTATGGGATTTCATAGACAGATTTAAGAAAATTTGGCAGTAAGAGGGTCTAATATGAGGTTGCCAGCCTTTTATTTCATCTGTGTTGTTCTAAGGCTCACACTGTTTTTGTATAATTTAATTTATCATTCTTGTTTTCCAGTCCACTTTTACATAGATATGTTCATGAAAATAGAAGCAGAACCCTCAGTGCCCTTTCCTTCAAATTGGAAATAGTCTGAGAAACCAGGAACAGCTGGAAAGAACAAAGCTTATAGTGTCCTCCAGAGGACTGTACAGTGCTCCCCTCTCACATCTGGGGTTGTACAGCCTGGAGCTCTGATTATAGAACGTAGGGCATCCAGGAGTTTCTTTAAGAACTATGTTGGGGATCAGTGAAAGCAACTTCATGGGACTCTCTGGCATTAGTGAACTGCTAATAACTTAATGAACCACACCCTGCCTTCAATATAAATTGATTGTAATCTTATTAAGTTATAATTTCTTAATTTGGGATTATGATGGGTACTGTGATACAGTCTAGGTCAGAGGTTGGCAAATTTCTTTTGTAAAGGGCCACATAGTAACTGTTTTAGATTTTGTAAGCTGGATAATCTCTGTGTTGCAACTGTTCAGCTCTTCTGTTGGAACTGGAAGCAGCTATATAGACAATAAGTAAATGAGTGGGGGTAGCTATGTTTCAGTACAACTTTATAAAAACAGGTGGCTGGCTGGATTTGGCCCATGTGCCGTAGTTTGCTGACCCCTAATATAGATACTCTAACCTCTAAGGATTTGGACTGAAGCAGGAGTATGTTTTATAAATAATACATTTCCCAGAAAGTTACTCCCCTAACTTCTCACAGTGGATTGAAGAATGACTACATCACATTTAAACTCATTTCCATATCAGTGCCTTTGCTTGGGTCATCCTTCTGCATAAACCCGTGTTTGTCAATGGGGATGCTGTTGGCATTTTTGGTGAGATTGTACATTGGGAGGGAACACCTCTTTATCAGGGCACATAGCCGTTCACACCCCCAGGTCATTATTTCCAAAAATGTGTGGATTAGAACCCCTGGCTGAGATGGCTTATTTTTCCTTCTCCTTTCCCAGCGATACCCAAGTTCCACCTCTTTTCCTAGTCCTTATTATACTTCATTAACTCTTAAATGGTTGCAACTAGGAATATATTATTATGCACTTAATTTCATAATCATTTGTCCTTAGATTGTAAATTCATTGAGGATAGGAATTTTTGTCTTTTTTGCTTACTACTTTCTTTCCAGTGCTGATAAGTCTGTTATGACTCATAGTAGGTGCTCAATAAATGTTTAAATTACATTGTTTACTGTTATGGAAAAATGAGACTTACCTCCTTGGTGAGATTTATAAGCTCCTGATTAATAGGGACCATCTCTCATACTAATTCTGTGTCACCCAGGAAACTGAACTTAATACTGAGCTTAAATACTGGGTGGTTCAATTTACTAAACCTGTGGGCATCTGCTATGTGGAAGGCACTGTGTATGCTAGGTAATATACACAGATGATTAGCACTCCTGCTTTCGTTGCATTTTTGTCTGATGGGATGGAATTTAGTCAATACACAAATAGCAAAAATATATTATCAATAGTTAAGAGTGAGCTCTGGAGGCAGACCTAGATTCAGTTCCTATGTCTGCAACTGTCTCTTTGAGCAAGTTGCTTAATATCTCTTCATTCTTTAAATTTCTGCCACCTCAAAGGGTTGTTAGTACCTTTTAAAAGAAATGTTAGCTTTTTGCATAAAATTAAGTTCTTACTATTATACCATTATGTCACATGCTAGAGACATTATGCTAAGGCCAGATTTAGAGGTTGGAAAGATTACCTCTGGTTTGAGGTGGGAGAAGTGGCAAAGCTTCATAGGGAAGATGGCATTTAAATGGATCTAGATGGATTGATAAAATTTATACAGTGGCAGGGATGGGGGTAAGATTTCCTAGAGGGGGAAGGATGAGCTATGAAGAAAGGAAGTTGAGAGAATGCAGGATGTGTACTGAAAAGCAGAAATGTCCCTCAGTAAACTCATATTTCCACCACACCTTACACCGCCTTCTCTGGGCAATTACCTAATTTGGTGAAAGATGCTGTCTGTTGTTATTCAACCATGCTCTCTTCCCCTCCATCTCCCCCACCTAGGGAGACAGTTGTGTTTCAAACCTAAACTTTCTTGGGTAGAACATTTCATAACTCTGAATTTAACTACTCTTGTGTTCTGAACATCATCCATCCCCCCCCTCCCCGCAACACACACACACACACACACACACACACACACACACGGTAGAGTGCGGGGAAGTACATTTTAATCAGTTTGGCTTGTTCAACCCTTGAGTATTGTCCTCAATACCTAGTGAAAGTTCAGTTTATTTCAGGGATAGGGTGGGGTGGTAAATGAATGATCCTAATTGAAGCCAGTTTCAACTAAATTTTAAAAATTTGAATATGAACATTTGAAATGGATGTTGTCTGAGATCTTTGTGAATCCCTGTATTTGTGAATACCCTTGTAGCATGTAATTTTCTCATTCAGAAAATTGAGGGTATTGAGGATTTAATGAAATTAAATTTCCATATTTATTACATTTTAAGATCTACTTAAGAAACCTTTTTCAGTGTTTCCAGAAGTGTGGTTAGAATTCAAAGGAAATGCACAATATAACCCTAAAACAAGTTTTAGTATTAAAAATAATAATTGCATACCAAAAAGTCACCCAGCTATTTATTACACTTTGGTCTTTAAACATCACTGATTCTTTTTCTCCAATCATTGAATGATAGCAGTTGTGGGATAAGTACTGTAGTTCCCTCACACGTAGCGCAGAATGACTCTGAGGAATGTTCTTCACTGTCTCCTAGAAATCCCCAGCAGTATTAAGTCCCAGTTGCCCACAGCTGCATAGTCAGCCATACTGCACCCTTTATTCGCTTCCTTCCCTTCCCTGCCTCACTTCTCTACTCCCTTACTGGTGTCTCCTAGGGTAACTTCCCAAATAAACCACGTATACTAAAACCTTTTGTCTCAGGGTGTACTTCTGGGGAAATACAACCTAAAATAATACAGTAAGAAACATTTTAGTAAGAGTTTGAAATTTTTTAAGTTTTAGAACATAAGTTTGGAGAACACATAGTAGGTACTCAACTGTTTGCCCTTTTTGAAAAAAGGGAGTAGCTAGCTAGTTTCCCATATGGGGGCTGGAGGTCAGATTGAGTCTGGATAGGCATCTCTGTTTTGTACTGCAAAAGGAATCACTGATGTTTATAGCCCAAAATGTAAATGGCTAGGTGTCATTTTAGCATGTGGGGTTTTTTTTAATACTAAAATTTGTTCTACGTTTATATTGTGCATTTACTTTGAATTCTAACTACCTTCCTGGCAACACTGAACATAAAATTAAATCCAGTTCAAGAAACAGAAAGAACTAGAGGAAGAATACAGAGATAAAAGCAAGAGAGAATAGGATAGCATAGTCTAGGCATTTTCTTATTCCTGAAAAATAGGTTTTTCTCTTAGATTACCCATAGAATTCTGCTGACAGATTTTTTTAAATTGAAGTATAGTTTATTCATTCATTCATGGCTGAGCTGGATGTTTGTTGCTGTGTGTGGGCTTCCTCTAGTTGCAGCGAGCCGGGGCTACTCTTTGTTGCAGTGTGCGAGCTTCTCATTGCGGTGGCTTCTCTTGTTGCGGAGCACGGGCTCTAGGCGCATGGGCTTCAGTAGTTGTGGCTCGTGGGCTCTAGAGCACAGGCTGAGTAATTGTGGTGCACGGGCTTAGTTGCTCCACGGCATGTGGGATCTTCCCAGACCAGGGCTCGAACCCGTGTCCCCTGCATTGGCAGGCAGATTCTCAACCACTGCACCACCAGGGAAGCCCTGTGTCATATTTTAGATTCCACATATAAGTGATGTTATATGGTATTCGTCTTTCTCTTTCTGACTGACTTCACTTAGTATGATGATCTCTAGTTGCATCCATGTTGCTGCAAATGACATTATTTTTATGGCTGAGTAGTATTCCATTGTATATATGTACCACATCTTCTTTATCCATTCATCTGTCGATGGACATTTAGGTTGTTTCCATGTCTTGACTATTGTGAATAGTGGTGCTATGAACATAGGGGTGCCTGTATTTTTTTGAATTATAGTTTTGTCTGGGTAAATGCTCAGGAGTGGCATTGCTGGATCATATGGCAATTCTAATTTTAGTTTTCTGAGGAGCCTCCATACTGTTTTTCATAGTGACTGCACCAAGTTAACATTCCCACCAACAGTGTAGGAGGGTTCCCTTCTCTCCACACCCTCTCCAGCATGTGTTATTTGTAGACTTTTTAATGATGGCCATTCTGACTGGCGTGAGGTGATACCTAATTGTAGTTTTGATTTGCATTTCTCTAATAATTAGCAGTGTTGAGCATCTTTTCATACGCCTATTGGCCATCTGTATGTGCTGACAGATTTTTTATTTCAGGGCAGGTTTGATTAAAAAGAAACCACAGAATCTGTCCAAGTTGATTGGATTCTGTGCCATCTGTTGACTCATCAGTTATTTTGGTGTTTTAAAAATACATTGTAACTATATTGTAATACAGGATAGATTTTTAATAACATAAAACATCCTGGATACCATATTTTATAGTATTAGTAACATATGTATTAGACATAAATGCTTTTCCTAAAAGTCTCTTTTTCCCTTTCTTTCCAGAATGCTGCCTTTTTATATGGTCTTGGTTTGGTCTACTTCCATTACAATGCATTTCAGTGGTAAGTTGACATAAAACTAATAACTCCAGTTGTTTCCAGTAAATGGCTTATTTTGTTTGTATTTTTCTGTGTGTGTGTGTGTGTGTGTGTGTGTAATAAATACAAAATATTTTAATATCACTAAGCCTACATTTTCCAATAATCTCCTGAAATTATTAGTTTGTTCCTTCAGGGATATTGACCCACCTTAGATTATTAGAAATATATGTGTTCCTAAAAGAATCTGGTATAAGATTCTGATTAAAGAAGACTTAGATTAGAAAGCTTTTGGAATTTCTCAGTCACTTATTATGGACTGGTGGTCCCCAGGTTATTTGAACTGGGGAATGACTCTATATTGTCAAGTTGGTAAATGGTCTGTGATGAGCAGTATTTCCTTTTCAGACTTTTAGACATATTGACTGCTCCTTCCCTTCCTCCTTCACCAAAAGACACACACACACACACACACACACACACACACGAGTGTGTTAGTTATTTTCCAATTTCTAGTAACCAGGCACTAGATTATAAACTCTCAATTCTCTCTTCTATAAAATAGGAGTAATGGTACCACCTTCGGAGTCAGACATTAAATATGATAGAAATATATATAAGATTTTATAAACGGTAAAGTATAGGTCCCTGTTACTGTGGCCTTTGCCCCCTTGTTGTCTTTCTCTTTACCAGACAAGACAGTAACATTCTCTAGTGGAAAGAACGTAGTTGAAAGATTGGTATTCTGGTCTCAGCACTGCCACTTAGTTTGATGTGTTTCCTCGTGTGTGTGTGTGTTGTGTGTGTGTGTGTGTATGTGTGTGTTTGTTTTAGGTACATTACAGTTACTTGCCTTTTCTACTCTACAGAGTTTTGATGATCAAATGAGATAATGTACATTTTGCAAACTGTAAAGCCCTATGTAGACATTTTTTTTGAAATATATTCGACTTTGTCAGAGTGCCTTCTGTTCTTCATAATTTTAAGCTGAGTGAGTGCTGAGAAAGTCCAAAGGAACATTTTGACCAAAGGTTATAACCCTGTCATATACCTGTTGGGCATCCTGGATATTTATTACAGAGCTTTTAAATATGCATTGGCAATGATTTGATTTGGTTTCTCTAAAGATGAAACTTAAGACATGAATGACTTTTCCCAGATGCCTTTTCTTTCCTGTTTGCTTTTGGTCCTGTTGGGTTTTGATCATCTATGGAAGCACTGCATTGTTAGAGAACACCTGTGTGGATAGAGTATTATAATCATTCAAATCACTCATTTTCTTTGTAAAGCTATAATTGATCTTTATAAAGAAGCTTTGTAATATTTTTCTTTTAAATTATCCATTGTTGTAGAGCAAGCCTAAATTTAAGCCTCCTAACTTTATATCCAGTGTATCATATGTAAAATCAAAAGTAGATTAGGACTGTTTTAAAATCTCTTTACTTTCTTGAAGATGCTATTCATAGAATTCACAATTCTAAACTTTTAGAACCAGAATGGTCTTAAGAGATAACTTAGTTTTTTCTCCTTAATTTTATAGACGAAGAAAACAAGGGATGTGTATGCGTGTGTAACTCAGTATTATATAACTGTTTAATTGGTGGCAGAAGCAAACTTATGCTCAGGTTTCCCAGTCTAATTATTTTGTCTGTTGTAGTCTGTCCCCAAGTTTGAAGATTGATTGGTGGTTATTTTTTAATCAGTATTTGTAATTGTTCTCCTGGGCACATTGGTAAAATCTTTATGGCCAGCCAGAAATAATTTAGATGAAACTCGAGGCGAGGAACTCTGCAGTTTAGAAATGAACATGTATACCTCACACCAGTTAATTTTCACCTATCTGTGATAACTTGTGAACTCCCTGTAGATTGAAGATATAAGCATAAAATCAATAGTGAGGTGAAGCCATCATCAGTTGAAAATTGGATTGCATTAAAAAGTATGTGACCATGTCAAGTTAGGGGGCTTGTAGTGTGGAAAATTATATCTTTTGATTCCTTATCTACATATGATTTCTGTGTCCTTCAGTTGCCTTAAGAAATGAAACTGAAATGATATAAGAATGATGCAATGTCTGAATTAGAAGTGCCTTCTGTTCTGTTGATCCTGTCCTGGTTACCACCATTTTCTCATGTCTTGAGTTTCAGCCCTAGCTGCTCCCTAAAGTGACATATCTCACACCCTCTCTTAATCCATCATGGATGTGTGTTTCCCGTCTTGCTGGTCAAATGTTCTTTCACAAACTCTGTGCCCCAATTTTTGCTTTCACTTGTCTTGCTATTTCTTGAACAGCCACAAAATTAGAAAGCATGGAGTAGGTGCTTGGTGAGAGTTTTAGAGTATAGCCTTAACGGATAGGAACTTCCTTAGGTTAAAACTATACTTGTGTTTTATTTGGTTTTATTTATAGGTGGCTATTAATTTCTGGGAACAGACCCACCTCCACCCCCAACACACACTAAGTTCTTTGGGATTTGTTGAAAAAATATTTCCAGAGAAGAGTGTGGTATGCCTTTTTTGTATTGTTAGCTCAGAATGTTCTATCTCTTGTACATTTATAATTTTAGTAGAATTTAATATTTGTAAGTGGTGTCTGTTGTTATTTAATTAGATTAAGTATTCGAGAATAATGTGTGCAACCACCATGTGTGTTGGGGTTGGTGATGGCGACTTAATAAATTATTAAGAGCAATTTTATTAACTGTGGTTTTATCTGTTAACCTGTTTGTCTTGTTTCTTGCCATATTATGCTCCCCCCCCCCCACCTTTTTGGGGGGGTGAGTTGATTTTATTGTTAGCCTCTGGATGAGTTCAGTTATTTGGTCAGTTTTTCCAGTTTCAATTTCAGCCTCTTGGAGGAGCCCATGTCAGACAGTAGTAGAGCAACTGTTACATCCTCACTGGATTTATCATAATTATTTAATTTTACTATTATCGTACACAGTAATCTGTGACCAAACTTAAAATAAATATAAGGAGAAAGGAAGACATAGAAGCACATAGTAAAATGCATGCAGCAGAGAGCTAGAACCAGTATCTATAAAGCTGTTCCTTTCCATGTGCATGAGTGCATGCCCATGCCTTCACTTGTTCTTCTTCATGAGGGTGGCATATTGCTAAGGGTACCTTGAACTGAGCTTTTCCTTGCCTTTGTAGTAAGAAACCTATATCCTTGGGTGAAAGGAATTGAAATATATACAGTAATAAAGTATTATAACTTGTAGCCATATTTCTAAATATACCTCCCTGAAAATCCTTATCATTCCTCTCTCTCTAGCCTGTAACCTTTTGTATTCCCATTGATCAGTATCAGAATGGTCTTATAGTGGCAAACCTAAGAGCTACATAATTCTGTGCCAGAGGCATAGGATTTTGGAAATTAGCTTCCCAAATCTAATTGAAAAGCCCTGGTAAGGAAATGTAGTGATTATTATTATGTTGACATCAGCAAGGAGTAGGGTAATGAGATGGAGGTGAGTTTAAAAAGACAGAAATGTTAACACATTACAAATGAACTTTCTCCAGGACTCATTTCCCTAGCGTGTACCAATTACAAGTGTTCTTAGGGGTGTAGGAATCTCTGCTCTCCTTGTAAAATCACTGCTTTGGGTGTAAACATAAACTTAATGTAGTTTGAGATAACCGCCATTGATCCTGAGCCTTGTTTAGCATGGAGCCTCGCAAAAACTTAATATTTAATATATGTTTTTGAGCTATCATTTTGCAAACTAATGCTCTTAGATCAAAAGTTTATTTCTATTAAAATAAAACAGTTCATGTTAACATATGTTGAGTTTATTCCGTTCGCTGCTGTTTTGAAGAAAATAGCAGATAACTAAGGCGGTTTTGGTAAAGTTATGCTTACCAGTGACACAAAGATTGCCAGAGAGAATTTGGAAGGGTTTGGATTGATTAAGCTTCAGGGAAATTATGAATAAAAACATAAATTTTACAATAGGGGAGGGAAGAAAACATCCCACTGTCTGCAGTGATGAAATGAAGATGGCTGGAGAGGGCAAAAGAACCAGGAGGTAATATATTAGCAAACGTCAATGTGAATAGCCTAGCGTATGATACTTCGAACTTAGCCTCACATTTAAGGTCCTCTCTGTTTCAACCTCAGATGATCTTTCTAGACTTATTGTTCCCCTAGATATATTCTTTGTGTCAGTCACTACTGTATTAACATTTCCCTGAAAGTGTCTTGAGCATTTTTTTACCTATGCAAGTTGGTTTGTGCCATTTACTCTCTTTGGTCTGCCTTCTCCTTCCATCTCCACTTTAAAACTCTTACCTTACCTGTCTCTTCGAGTCCTTAATCAAATCTTTTTGTCTCATTTAGAAGGAACCTCTAGATTTCCAAATATATATATATGTGTGTGTATAGAAGTGTGTATATCTGTTGTGTATATATGTTATTGCTGATTTAGAGCTAGAATATGCTCCCTTTTATTAGTATGAAAATTTGTGGAATTAGTTCCTTTATCCCTTCAGATATCCCTGAGGGAAATCTCTGGACTCGGCTTTATTAGCTTCAGAGAACTTAAAGTTTTATTATGTCTCTTTTCAAATGTACTAAAACTGTGCTAGGATGTTTCATTAATATCATTATTTTTCTATAGTTTGGTAAGGTGGTAAGGTTCTAAAGGAGGCTTTCTAAAAAATGGCTCTAGAGATCTTACTTAAAATGACCATTGTTTTAAAATATATTCAGTATGTGTGTGTTTTTTGCAGGGAGTGCTATTGAAGTTATCATTTCCTTTTAAAAATTGTTAACAATGGAAAACATTAATTGCAAAAAAATTTAAACTGAAAATCTATAGAAATAATTTTGGTGATATAAAAACATTCTTTAGATTTTAAGAAAATGCATGGACACTCAAGCATAGCAATATGCACTTGTTTAAAATTTCAGTAGAGACTGTGCTTTAATATTTGAAAACTATAAACCTTTCCAAGCATTGTATCATTAAAAGTATTTTATCGTTTTAGGTAGCCATTTTTCATGTTCTAAAATTGTCTGTCAGAATACTGACGTCAGCAGAATTTGTATGTGTTGGTGGTTTAGTCTAACTTCTGCTACACAGATCATGTTCTGGCTACATGTGGTTTGGTGAGATATGAATGCATTAAAATGATGACCAAAATTAGAATGTTGTCTGAATGGTACCTGTCTTCTCCACATACTATCCCCCTCCTAACACATAAACACATTCTTTTTTCCTTTTCTTTTCCCACCCCAAGGGGTGGATGCAACACATAGGAGAAAAAGACGGTAAGAGTTTAGAAAAGCAAGTGAAAATGAACTTGCATCTGTTTTGTTAGCTGAGGAGAACTGATCAGTAAAGAGACTCTGGAGCATCCCTTCCCACCCCCTCAACAAGAAGTCCAGTCAGTTAATTATAAAGAGTGATGACATCAGTAAACAGATATTAAACATTTTCCTATAATGTCTAGAGTATTTAAAAATAAAAGAGGAATGTAGACCTCAAGGAATAGACTACTTGGAAAAACTGGAGACAGCACACTGACAGGTAAAGAGTTAAATGATTTGATTATAGAGTGGACCTAACTGCTGGTTAACATTAAGCAAAAAATAATTGATGTTGAGTTTAGGTGGTGAGTCTTAAAGGTAATAGTGGATTTAGAGTGAAGCAGAAGAATGAAAATATTCCAGGTCAGGAGACTATCCTGAGGAGAAGCCGTGAAGCCAAGAGGACCAGTATTTGCATGAAGGAATTCCTAAGATATGCCAGCTCACAGCTGAGGAGGAACAACGTTAGGGCATGGCTGGCAATGGGTATAACTGCTCATAAACCTTAAATGCTACATGGAGATTTGACTTAAAAGAGTATCATGGTTAGAGTATCATGGTTAGTAGGCAATCACAGGAGCCACATATTTTAGGAAGCATAGGCAAGCCAGAGGAGAGCAAGGGAAGTCTTTAAGGAGTCTGTTTCAGTTATCTGATAATGAGATATTGAAGATTGAGTCTGCAAGTATTGAATTTGAGGGAAACTTTGAAACAACCTGGAGAACTTGATGAATAGATATATATTGTCCTCCCTTGTCATGGGCACTTTTAGTAGTCCTTAAAGAGCAGGCACAGTGTAGCCCAGACTAGTGTATTGTAATATGTGTTTTTGCTGGTAAGTTAATAATTTTGTAAAAGAAATTTCCAGTGTGTTAACATGTGTAGAGAGCTTTGTAAAATAAACTGTGTTTCTTGTACTTGTGTGACATTGTGAACTAAGTGGGTAAGAACTAAAGGCACCTATGGAGTAAAACACATCTATGAACAGTAGGTTGTGAAAAGACTGGAAATAGAAACTAAGACAGAGTAGGAAATATTTCTCCTGTGGGGTTGTTATTGATGATCTGTGTTTTCCTTCTTCCCTTTCGCATACATCCTTCCTTAGACTGTTTTTCTTCCTATCTTCTTTTTCTCCTTTATTCCATCTTTCCTTTGCTATCTTCCACCACTTCCATTCTTTTTCTTTAGTGTATTTGGCTCAGGCCTGCCTGTCCCCCCCCCACCCCACCTTGGTTAGTTTTGTTTTTTTAAATTTTTATTGGAGTATAGTTGATTTACAAGGTTGTGTTAGTTTCAGGTATACAGCAAACTGAATCAGTTATACATATACCTATATCCACTCTTCCTTGCCTGGGTTTTTAATTGACATGTGTGGACATTGCTTAGTTCTGACCCATTCCATAGGAGTTCTCTGACCCATTTTGTACAGTAAGGCTAATTAGGACTTTATGAAACATTATCCTCAATTTTTATTATTATAAAACGTAACATACTTAAAGAAGATTAAACATAAGTATACATCCTTACATGTTATTTATAAAATAAACATTCATAACTATCACTTGGGTCGAGAAATAAAAAATTGCTATCATCCCAGAAGCTTCCAAAAGCCCCTGCATACCGTTTCCCAGTCACATCTTATCTTTTAATTGACATCATTTATTGCTGCAGTTGTTCTCTTCCTAACCTTTTTTATGCCCCTCCCCCAACATGTGTGTGTTGTACTCCCTCCCCCCCCACACACATTCACACGCACCTGTGCACACAATCTGTTCTGTTAGAAGGTGGCACTCTAGACATGACCAAGAGAGTATAGAGGCTGAAGCTGCACCTCCTCTTATTAGAAAGGTTTGAGAAAAGTACAGAGAACTTCTTAGCAGTATGCAGATGAGTATCTTCAAGTCTGATTGAGAGAAATAGGAAGCCACCTTTGAATGAGAAAGGTAATTTACACGAATTCTTTCTTATCAGGCCTTTGACTCCCCTCTGCTGTCTATACACACACTAAATAATAAAACACATACACAGCCCCACCCATTTGAAATGCCATCTTAACACATAGATGCCGAGTTCCTCTTCAGGAAGAAAGTATTTAACCAGATGTAAAGGTATCTGATGCTCCTCACAGTAATTATTACCTTTTAGAACCCTTAATTTTATAATAAATATATAACCACACAGTTTTTTTGGGGGGGAAATAGATAATATACAAGTCAAAATAAAGTTACTTAAAGACATAGGGCATGTTGTTTTGCTCTATTTTGTGGTATATATTTTGAACTTTTATAAAAAAGATTGACTTTTGTTTTGGAATTGTCTAAGATTCTAAGTAACCTCCTTTAAGATTAAATAGAAGTAGAGAATAGTTGATAAAAAGGTTTGTAAAGAATATATTAGCTGTACTTGGGATAAGCCTTAAATCATGTAGAGAGATTTAAAATGATGCCTAAAATACTGTTATATCTGATACTATAGTTTTCAAAATTCAAAGTAGATGTTTTTCTTTGTCATAATTTTAATTCATTTTTGAGTACATAGTTCATTCATGTGATCAGGTTAAGTGACATAAAAATGTATTCAGTTTTTGAAACGTGTTCCTTCCTCATCCTTGTATATGTTCTACTGGTAATTAAGACTTTTTATGAAAGATAAAATGTGAATTTGGGGCAAAGATGGACTGATAGACATAAAGTGACATATAGTAGAATAGAGAGCCCAGGAATAGACCAAGACGTTTGATATGGACATTTGATTTAGGACAGTGTGGCACTGTAGAGCTGTGGTAAGGATGGTCTTTTCTACAGGTGATGTAGGGGGTACTGAATATCTGTATTGAAAAAAATGACAACTGGACCCTACCTCACATCATATAAAAAATAAGGTGCAGATGGATTGTAAACCTAAATATGAAAGATAGAAATATAAAGTTTAAAAAAAAGACTTCATTTTATGGAGTAAACTAGAGACAGGATTAATCTCTCCTCCCTTAAAAACAAAACTATCTGCCCCACCCCTCTCTCCCCTAGGAAATTCCAGAAACAGTGAAATCAGTTATTTACACTGACAATTTTATTAAGCCATAAAATATTATTTGAAGGGACTTCCCTGGCGGCGCAATGGTTAAGAATCCGCCTGCCAATGCAGGGGACATGGGTTCGATCCCTGGTCCAGGAAGATCCCACATGCCGCGGTGCCACTAAGCCCATGCGCCACAACTACTGGGCCTGTGCTCTAGAGCCCGTGAGCCACAACTACTGAGCCCGTGTGCCACAACTACTGAAGCCCGTGCACCTAGAGCCCGTGCTCTGCAACAAGAGAAGCCACTGCAATGAGAAGCCCGCGCACCGCAACGAAGAGTAGCTCCCGCTCGCTGCAACTAGAGAAAGCCCGCGTGCAGCAACAAAGACCCAATGCAACCAGAAAAAAAAAAATTTGAATAATTGAGAGTAAATTCAACTGATCTTCCTTTTCTCCTTTTATATTACACGTATTCAATTACATAAAAGACCCAGGCACCCCTTCCTAGTCCTTTTTTTTTTTTAAAGCTATTCATTCACATCTTTTTTATAAAACTGGCATTTCCTTTAAAACAATTGCATAAAAGAGAAGTTTTACTGTTCTACCAAGCAAAAATTCATGTAAGTGTTAAAAAGTAAAGATATCTTATGTCTGTGTTCTTTCAGGGCAATTAAAGCATTTCAGGAGGTGCTTTATGTTGATCCCAGCTTTTGTCGAGCCAAGGAAATTCATTTACGGCTTGGTCTTATGTTCAAAGTGAACACAGACTATGAGTCTAGTTTAAAGGTAGGTTGTTGGATTTTTTCTGAGATACAATGTTTAATTTTTGTGGGGTCTTTTTGCGGGGGGGTTGTTAAATATTAGAACATTGAGAAATGTTGGAATTTATATGGTACTTCAAAAGAAAATTTGAAAATTTAGATGAAAGAACTTTATCAGCTATGAACTGGAAGATATATAAGTTTGGGTTTCTAATTATATCATTAAACTTTTTTTTTTTTTTGAGTTTTAATTGTGGTCTGTTATCAGGAAAGGGTGAAGGTTTCAGTCTCAATTTGGACATCTGAATCACTCTGCTATTAGTGATTGGCAACCATAGAGGTCAGAAGCAGCTGCTTAATGATTCTGTATCTGTGACCCCATCATTGACCGTTTACTTGTATGGGTCTCACTAGAAATCTCTCCACCTCTACTAGCAAAGCACGTCTCATATCTTAAATTATAAAAAGATGTGTTCTTTGCTAGTCATTTGAACTGCTGGTTTGTGAGTATAAACATTGTTGGGCAAAATAACATTGTTGGTTAAATATTTTACTTTCTATAGAATTTAACATTTCTCAAGTTTTTCATTTAGTTTCTTGTGCTATCTATGCCATCACTTTAGGTCTTACTGGGCTTTTCATGAAGATAGTGCTTCCCTGCTCGACAAAAGTATTGCTTTTTAAAAGGATTAGAAGTTCTAGGAAAAGCTTAAATTTTTGTGAATTTATGACTATTTATAATGGTTGCCATGTTCTAAATATCTCCGTTGCAGATTATCTTCATTCTGAAGGGTCAGGAGGGAGATAAAGAATGACTTTACAATAGGTTGTAGTTTGAATTCACTAGTAAGGAACTACTGAAATTAAAAAAAAAAACAACCAAATAAAACTGTATTTAGGAGTGCCTAATTGTTCTAGAGTTTTAAAGTAGACAGTTTTGCAAATACTGTTTCTATCTTTCATGAGTTTATAAAGAACAATGCTGATGGTACGAAAGAGAGAGGTATACAGTCCAAAACACTAAAATAAGTAGATTGTGAAAGTATTCAGATCACACAGTTCTCAAAGGTAAGTGCAATTTGAGAAGTAGGCCCTAGGGCAAATGTAAGTAACGTGGAGACTAAGGGATGCCTAGAAGTTATCAATTTTCCTCAAGTTTAGAGCAGCATGTCTCAAACTATACTTTCGCATGTGAGTGGACTTGAAATGGAAAATAAGTTCAGATATGCCACCTTGCATATTTTGACCTCCTCTTGGACATTCACAGTGTATACTAGCAAACCAGACTCTTAAAATGCTTATAATACAAAGTCAGCTTATTTGAGCTTTTTATAGAACTGTCACAATATGGTTATTGTGTGTTGCAGAAGTGTAAGTGTTGCTCAGGAAATATATTTGAGTGGAAAAAAGTAATGAGATTTGTCCCAAATTATGGAATGTGGCTATCTCTGAATATCAGTGCAGTGGTACCTTAAACAATTCTATGGATGCAAAACTCTTTCCATGAAGGTGGCAATATTTAAAATCCCCTTTAATCAGGGGAAACAGTGTTGGGCAGTGTTCCATGGCTAATTCAAAGTGTTCTTGCTTACTCCTGTTCAACAGAATCCTTCCTGTATACAACTTTTAATTTGTTCAGGCGTAAAGGCTAACAAACTTTCAAGTCATAGTGATTTTAGCAAGATTGCCTTAAGTAAGTGCAGTCTTCTGGTTTTGGGCCTTTCTTCCATTTATTTAAAATACTTGATACCATTCTGATGTTTGTTTCATTTCCATGAACATAGAAAAGAATTTCAGGAGTCCTTGATATTTCTCTTCCCCATAATGAGAAAGTTTCATTTGATTTTTCTCTCATCTTGACATTGGCTTTTAAGGCTTCTCTCTCCAGTATTCCTTGTCTGTTTTCAGGAGAATTTTAGGCATGAACATTTGTAGTTGAAGAGGAGGTATTTCAGTATATTACTGTAAGTGCTTAGCATTTAGTGTATGTGAAGGTAGGAATCAGAAGGAATGATATGCCCCATTCTCCTTAGGTGGCCTTCAGTTTTCCTACAGTGGACTGACTGGCTAGTACTTTACCTTTATGGATAGATGTGGAGCCTCTGGTGACTTTTCCACTACATGAAGTTGTTTCCTAGCACAGTGTGTTGGTATAGATGCTTTGGGCTGCAACCTCAGAAAACTCCAACTGAAGCTGGTTAAAATGACAAAAAAAAGTAGCTCATATAATGTAAAGTCCAGCCTTCAGGATTGGTTGATTCAGCTGATCCAGTGTTTCACTAAGGGTTCATTTTCTTCTCTGTTCTGTGTTGGCTTATTCTTAAGGCTGGTTGCCAGGTACACAGTGAGATGATTTCTTTTTCAATGTCTCATAAAGAAAAGCACCTATACCACTACTCTACATTATAGAGTTACTCTATAATGTAGAGTAGTGGTGTAGGTGCTTAGTGTAGTGCTGGCATATAGTAAGTGCTCAGTAAATACCTGATTTATCATGTTATAGAGGAGAAAGATCCTGACTTCCTGTTGATCTTTTCAGGAATACTTCACTTTGCATCTCATTGGCCAGAATTAGACCACGTGGCTATTCTCAGTGATTCCTTATCAAAGGTGTGGTTATTCTTAGACCAGTTATGTCCAGTTTTTGAGCAGAGCTTGATTTCCTAAATATGCTGTTCCTGTCTAATAGAGAGTGAGGGGTGGGTAAAAAGATTATTTTGGTATGGGAGTGGTGCATAGAATCTGTCCATTACAGATCTGGTCTTCTCTGCCTCATTTCCTTTCCCTCTGGGATGGAGAGATACAACATATACAGTATGTTTTAGATGGTAAAATATTTAAATAAAATACAGTTTATTTTCATAATAGATTCCTTCTTTTCACCCACACATGAAATGCATTCCAGGGCCTCCTGTTTTATTTCTATCTCTGGTAATAACTTTTCTCCCAAAATGTATTTCTGAAACAGATTCATTCTGTTTTGGTACTGTGTAAACAGCTCTCAGAGCAGGCAAATTGGGTTTTAAAATTTGACCCTGCCAGTAAACTAATTGTGTGACTTTGGGCAAGATGCCTGACTTTTCTGATCCTCTTTGTGTCTGTAGAACGGGAACAACTGTACCTACTCCACAAGATTGTTATAAAGATTAAATAGTATATATATCGAAGTATCTGACAAATAAGTTTTTTCAGCCCTTCTTTTTTAGTTCTCAGTTTATCTACCATATCTAAAACCCCTCTAATTTGGGGCCAGTATAGATATTGTTTGTATGAAATCCATTTTCCCATCCTAGAATTGAATACTTGTATTTTTGTCACCCTGCCCATCCTCAGAAATGTGAAGTTAATGCCCAGCTTACTTTTCAATCAGATGGTGTTATTTTTCCATTAAATTGGCCAATAAAGATTTCATGTGTTTAGTTGAGTGGTGGAGGTACCAATTCTTAATTTATTAACTAGTTTAGTACTATCTGAACCAGAGTCCATTTCAGGGTGACATTTCTACATGATATTTTGTTCTTTTTCTTTCCCGCTTCAGATAATATCCCCCCGGGTGGGATTGGTTGCCTGTTTACCTCCATATAATTCAGAATTTTATTTTATTACTTTTTAATGATATTAATGATAATTGCTTACATTTGTTATGTATTTGAGGCAGTGTGCTATCATTACTTCAGTAAAAGCACACCAGTTTTGACAAGCAGTTTTATATAATGCCTCTGAGTTTTACACCCTGGCAGACTATTAAAATTATTTCCCTCATATGAAGCTAATACATGCAAAATAAGATGTGATAACACCCATATCTTTAGTTAATACCAATGCATCTATTTAATGAAGATTATTAAAAAATCTTCCTAATATTTACATATTTAAGTTTCCCTAAAGTATGTCAGCATTAGAACTTTCTTGGATTTTTAAAGGTAAAGAGGGTGGCTTTTTTATGGGAACTTGTGGATAGTTGGCTGGGATACCAATGTAAGTCCCCTTATAATTTGATATTTGAAGATGATAAGTGCTGATTGAAGGGATTAATATGAAAGGGTTAGGAAGATGAGAATTATTAATACAAGAGATGATTCTAAGGAAATGGGTTAAACTCAAATGAGACTTGTGTGTTAGCTTGGCATTTCACCAGGTGCTTAGTGTTTCTTGAATGGATAGATTAATGAAATGGAAGAGGCTATAAAATTACAAAATGCCTCATAGGATTGGCTGGAAACGTTGGGGAGGAAAAAAAGAGGCTGATTTTATTTGTCATCTCTTAACAGAATTTTTTTCTACACAAACTGACAGTGCAGTTTTCTCTAGATGCCCCCTGTTCACCAGTTCATTCAGCTACCTGTCATGAAACTCCTGAGTGAAATAGCATTTCCACTTTTTTTTTTTACACTTTTCTCCAGAAAACTACATTTCCAGGTATCTGATTTAATCTCATATCCTTTATATAGACTCAGGAATTTTATTGTCATATTTTTTTATGCCAAGATATTAAGGCAGAAAGAATAAGTAAAGGCATGATGATATGTACTTCCTTTTAGAAACCACTTTTGGAATCTGTGAAATGCCTCGTCTTTTATTATTTTATTCATTAATGTGGAATGTATAAATCATTTGTTTCATTTAATTAAGATACTATGAACTCCATGTATTATAAAAATACTTGCTGAGGATTTGAATACTAGCTATTAAATTAATTTTAACCAGGCCTTAAGTTTCTAAGAGATCTGTAATATTTTTTGTTGTTGTTGAAGCTTTAACAGCATATTTTTATTAGTTCAGTTGTCTAAAGATAATAAAAGTTGCTATTATTTCTCCAAACCCACTCCTGCGCTGTTTCCTTCATGATGTTTAATAGCTTAACTCTGCCAGCTGGCTTTTTGAAAATTCGAGGCTTTTAAAAATTTTAAATTTTTTATTGAGGTGTAATTGACATACAACTTTGAGTAAGTTTAATGTGTATAATGTGTTGATTTGATACATTTATATATTGCAAAATGAACATTACCATAGCATTAGCTAACACCTCTACCATGTCACATTATTATCTTTTTTTTTTTATTTTGGTGAGAACAATTAAGATCTGTCTCTTAGCAACTTTGAAGTTTATAGTACAGTATTGTTGACTGTAATCTCTATGCTGTGCATTAGATCTAGTTATCTACTACTTTCACGTTTGTACCTTAAAACATCACCACCCCAGTTGCCACTTTGGCAATGGAACTTGGTTTCGCCTGAGTGTAATGCCCCTGTTCCTTTTGGCAGAGGATGGTCACTGCTGTTTATTTTGTCTTCTGTCCATTTTTTCCTCATTTGTGGACAGAAATCTTTTCCCTGATGTTTTCTTTTTCTGCTGTTCATCAACTTATACTTTACCTTTTAATCTTTTCTAGATATTATCTGGTATGAGGTGATCTGCTAATTGGTTTATCTAACCACTTAATAATGCTTTCTCCACTTCACTCTGCCTGCCCAGTTTTGTTTTTCCATTTGTTATTTATTTCTGCCCTGAGTTCTATTACATACCTTCAAGTGTGAAGTAGTGTAAATAGCTGAAGTACTTCAGTTCCTCAAATACATGTTTGAAAAGGACATGACTGCTCATAGATGTGCAGTAACCATCCTCTCTGATGCTGAGGGGTTGCGATGAGTCCAGGTTTCTCGTGTCAGGTTTCTCTCCTCAAATACATTTTAACTACAAGAAGTTGTTTCTAATCAAAAAGCATTTTTTGGTGTTTACTGATAACTACTTAAATTTGTGGTTGTAAATATTTGATCTTCAAATGCAGCTTTATGAAGCATTCAGTGTATCCAATGTCACATTTTTTTTAAAGGTTACGTTCCAAAGTAGCATTTTACAATGCAAATTGTTACATTATCCCCTTTATAAAATATGTTATGTTCGCTTTGTATTTGTTATTTGTGTACATATTAGTCTTATTCTGATATTTAGATTTAAAGAACTTGAAAATTAAGTCAGTACATATTCTGATCATTTGTGTACACAGATTAGACATATACTAGAACCAGTGTTTTAGAATTTCTAATCAGTTGCATACCTGTACTTTTATAAAATGTGGTAGAAAGGAGGAATTGGGAGACTAGGTAGGACCCAGTTACAGGAAGAAAGGTGAGCCAGATCTGTAGAATAAATGGGTTCTCATAGGATGGCTGCATGGATGGATGGATAAAAGGTAACACATCCTAGAGATCTTAAGGAGTTTTAATAAAGGAGTTAATTTATTAACAGGTTCAGTGTGGGTAGAGATTCCCCATTTATTGGCTTGAATCACTTTTCTGTTAACTAAAGTAGGGGATAAAGAAAGTAGCAGCAGGTTTTGGGATTGGGACGTGAAAAGCCTCCGAATGGAGATGGGTCATTTGGGAGTTTATCGAGTTGGAGGTACCTGAGGGATATCAGATGTTGGTATAGACAGATACAAGTCTGGAGCTGAAAAGAAGGGCTAGAAATAAGATTTTGAACATCTTCAGTATAGAATATCTTTTGTCTTACTTTTTTGTTAAAGAAAGTCTTGGAAGAGACCAGATTGGTAGACTTGAAAAGAAGGAGCCTCTTTTGAGTCATGATTGCCAGGATCCATTAACTATTAGTCATTGGTGCAGTAGAGTCCTTCCTTGAAACTCTTGTAATAATCTTGTATTACAAAGAGAATGGAAGAACTGAGTTTGAGGGCTTTGAGAGAATCTCCATCAGATCAGCTTGGCCAGGCATCATGGCTCATAAACGTTACCAGAACTTACCAGTTTTAGTTCTGCATCTTATTTTCAGAGACTAAATCCCTGAAGTAAGTACCATCACATCCTAAGGCATTTCCCTAGTTTCATTCATTTATCATAGAATGTTAGTTTTAGGAATGAAGTTTGTTGGTTTTAAATCATACTTTCAAAATTGTGGCAATCTGTAAAAATGAAAAAGAAAAAATAATTTGCCTTTGACCTGCAAGAGTGCCTGACACCTTCCCTTCTCCCACTTAAACGGTCCATAAAACCCTGTTTCATAAGGGCTGTGTACACATAAGTCGTTTCCTCAGCCTGAAGGACCTCTTTTCTTCCCTCAGCTCTATCTTTTGGACTCTGCTATGGAACTGTCTTTTAAACTTCTATTAGGACATTAATTTCAGTGAGCCTTTTATTCAATTGCGTAGATGCATAGCCATAACAGAGTGCCTGGCGTAGAGTAAAAACTGGTTGCCAACATTTTATTCCTAAAAGGCTGCGTCTGCTTTAATTGAATATAGACAGCAGTATTGACTACACATACCTTGTCTACATAGACTGAAGTAAGGCTTTTGGTGGTAAGCACACAATTTACAAGTTTTAAATATTGGCATTTAACCCTGACTGTGCACTGGAATAATTTGTAGAAGCTTTAATCTGGTTCATAGGGTGTGATCCCCAACCCACTGAATCAGAAAATCCAAGATTGGATCTGGAATCCAAACATTGCTCCATATTAATAATTTATACATACAACCATAATTTGTCAGTTATGAAAAGTTATCTCATTGCTTGTCTTCAGAGTTGAGAATACAGTTGGAGGTTCTACAGTTGAAAAGATTGTGAGATAATCACAGACTATATAACTAGAAGTAAAACTCTTTAAAGGGAAATAAAGTCTTGAAACTCAAGTTTCGTGTGTTAATTACATCAATATAGATTTCCCCCTCCAGATAGAAATCAAGTTCCTTAGTCTATAGAAAGCAAAATACTATAAAGTTATTTTGAAATATTGAACAAGTCAAAACCTTTTAAAGAGAAAGTGACTTTGGTGATAAAGATGTCAACAGAAATTGTAATGAATTGAACCTTGTACTAAATTGGACCAGAAGTGCTATTAAAAGGAAATCACTGTTAACATTAGGAAAAACAAAGTCTTAGGTAAATCTTCTTGCTTGGAAATTAATTTTCTATAGAATGCTTTCTGCCTTGAGGTTTGCGTATAGTCTTTGAACTGCAGAAGCCTCTACTGCGTAGTAAGTATTTCACACAGCAGTAGTCAGTTTCAGTACTGCAATATTTCGGTGTGAGGTACAGTTATTTCCTAGCTCTTTCTGTTGGTTGCAACGATGGGTGCTACATATTTTACCATGGCATCTTCAAGGTTTGGGGCTGATTATCATAGTTGATAGTTACTTCTGCTGATTTATATGTTAAAGATACATCTATTTTGCATCCGGTTTGGATACTGAAATGAAACTGTGAAGTCATGCCATCCCCACCCTAGTCCCTCATCTCCCTTTAGTTTACTGAAAGGTGTATCAGTGGTTTTCTTTATGTGGGGTGGTTTTGTGTGGCTCTTCTTAGTTTCTTAAACTTAAGTAGTTATTCTGTAAGTTCTTTCATTCTCACATGCCTGTTTTTGAATATGTACTCTTTTGCTGAGTTAATTTTTAGACATCATTGTGGTTTGGAAATGTTTAATATTTCATGATATTTTGGGTTTGAAATGGTGCGTCAGTGACCTCATTGCTGATTTTAAGATTGATTGATAATGATGTAAAACATGGTCCAGAAATACTTTGCCAGTTTTCGCTGCAGGACCTTGAATATTGATAGATGAAATGTAGGTTGGGCAATTCGAATTATGCATCTCTGCTCTTCGTGGGATTTCAGTGAAATAGCAAAACTAAAATACTGCCATCTTAAAGGGTGTTTCTTTGCAGGTCAGTTTGTATCCTTTGGCTCAGCTAGGAAAGGTCTGTCTTCTCTTATCTAAATATTAATTTATGCTGGCAGGATAGATTAGGCTTAGAAATGTACGGTCTGAATGTGTGGCTGCTGTGCCTCTTTTTGTCTAGAGGAAAACAACTGGTTATAAAGCGTGCTTTGCTTTCATAGTACTCACTTTTTAAAATAGTCTGTTTTCTATTGCTATGGTAGCACACTAAAAGGATGTTTGAGGACATAACAATCTGCTTTGTAGGCCAGGGGAAAATAAAAGCAGTTCTTGAAGTGTTCAGATGTTGGATTTTTTTTTTTTTTCATTCAGTCAATCACGGCAAATAATTTTTCACTCTTGGTTTGTTGATCATTGTGTCCCTAGTATCTGCATTGTCCTAAGGACATTATAGGGTCTTGAAGTATTTGTTGAATGGATTAAATATTTAACATTTAAGGGTCATAGTCATTTCGTTAGTAGCTTGCCCATTCAGAATATTACAACCCTTAAATATTAAGAGTACTGCAAATGTAGGCTAGCCTAATTATGCAAGCATATAACAGACATTCGTGAATGAATGTAATAACTACTGATTCATACCAAATTATGCCTTCTAATTTTTCTTTCATTGTAACACTGGGTAGCTGACATTAGTTTATTTTTGTTAATTGAGGGTTCTAGTTGACCAAGTGCAGTTTTGTTGATTCTATTCTGAAATACAGTACTAAAAGCTTGCTGCTGATGATTTCTCTTGATAAGAAAGATTTGATAAAGAAAGTTCTTTTTGGGCTTATATCTAGAAGTTGTCATTGTACATATCAATTTTCAGTTTATCCAGCAGTTAAAAAAATATAACTCTTTAGGCATTTGGATTGTGGATAGGAGTGGTAATTTTTAGAAAATGGTGTATACTTTGGCTTTTGATTACTTTTAATGGTAAAAATTTGTGGAGACTCAGAAAATTTGAATATACATTTCTGGAAATATTTTTTAGAAGAGTTCAAAGAGATTTACCTTTTTTAAAATTTTAAATATTTTATACCATTTCTAGTACTTGTATGCCTTCTCTTAGTTTATATAGCAGATTTAATGTTGATACACTAGACGCCAGATGGCATCCAGTGTTCTTGATGATGATTTGTGTTCTTAAAGATAAATGTTACACCTTGAGTTTGACATGTATTTTGGGGGGGGGCAGGCTTATATGACATTATTACAAGTGGATGCTGTAAATTATTAGTGGTTTAATATTGCCTACACATATAATAGCATGTACATTCTAAAAGGATAATTGCATTTCATTTCTGTTGGTTGCAAGGATGGATGGGTGCTAGATATTTTACTATGGCATCTTCAGGTTTGGGGGTTGATGATCATAATTGATAGTTATTTCTGCTGATTTATGTCTTAATAGGTACATCTATTTTGCATCTGGTTTAGAAACTAGAAATGAAACTATGAGGTCATGCCATCCCCACCCTACTCCCTCATCTCCCTTTAGTTTACTGAAATGTGTATCAGTGGTTTTCTTTATGTGCATTGGTTTTGTGTGGCTATTTGATGCATTCTTTGTGGTACTTCAAATACTTTTAAAAGACAGTAAATACAGTAATTATTGAAGAATCAGTAAGGGCAGATAGATTTACCCTTTATGATAATTCCCATAGTCATTTTTTTAAAAAAAATTCACATCATTTTGAGATAGTGGTGTTTAATATATTAATACCAATGAACTTTTTACTTTCAGTTTTTAAAGTAATGATGTGTTCTATTTGAAGTGTTCTATACCTAATACTTCCTATTTACTAGAAGACTTAAAAACCTGATTCTTTTTCCATATGAACAAAATTTTATGTAGGATAACTTGATATCAAGTTAATTCTTACCCCAATTCTCCATTCTCAACTGTTTGAAGAAAATATTCAGCAACATGTTTGTTGCCAGCAATAAATGTTCAAGGTAATGTTAGTTGGTTGTCTAGTATGTTTTATTTGCATAGCATAGTTTCATTATTATATTAGACCTTATATACCTGAAAGTTATTTTAAAATACATTTATATGATTGAATTTAGTGCATTAATTTTCTCACTCTCTTCTTGCAGCATTTTCAGTTAGCTTTGGTTGACTGTAATCCCTGCACTTTGTCCAATGCTGAAAGTAAGTATTATTAAGTACCATAGTTCTCTGCATGTGTTCAGATCACTTCATGGCAAATAATAGTAATAAATCCTGTGTAATTTTTTTCCCTAGAATTGTTGAATCTAACTGTATTTGTTGCCATGGCTACTTGTACAAATGGAACATGTGAGACCAGTTATTATGAGCAGCAGCCTGTGTCTAAAATAGATATGCCAGTGAACTGGGTTGTTGAATTAAATTATCTGTGCTAGTGAACAAGATTGATTATTTGTGTATTAATTACATTGTAGATGACTTGGGATTAAAAACAGGGTTTGCCAGTCTTTTAGGAAAACTGAGTATACAAAGATTCATATGTGTTAGCTCACTGATTCGGGCTTTGTGGTATTAAAATTATTGGTAATTATGAAGATATACTTTGACTTTCTATTATAGTTTTAAGCATCATACATAAAGATAGAGGTGAGATTTTTCAGTTAATTAAAAAAGAATGTGTGAAGCATGTTCTGATACAGTGGTTTTCTTTAGACATTTATTTTCTGCTTCTATGTATGTTTCTTTCTAAAAGCAGGTTGGGTTGATTATGATGTGTTTATCAATAAGTATGTGTTGGCATATTTATTTAGTGTACTTTAAGGTAGCCAATACACGTTTAAAGAATATGCATTGGATTCAAGCTGGATTTCTTTAAAACTTTCTTACTTGAACAATAAAATTTATAATTAGAGTGTATGAAAAATTGAGTCATTCATGAAAATTTCAGACCAGTCAAAAGATTCTAGGTTTTACAGAGTCACTATTTTGCTGTAAGTGACTTCATTTTTTAACCATATAGAAAGGAGTTTAGTGAAGAGTAGTCTCAGTGGTAAAAATGCCCCCAAATGACTGAATCAGTGAAAAAAACGGTAGAAATTTGAATATAACTTGCATATAATATGAATTAAGACATAGTGCGGATTAAATCATTATCTAGACCAGACTAATTATCTCATAATTCTACTAAATGCAGTTTTCTGAGAAAACTTAAAAATTCTATTTTCTTTAAATGAAACTCAGGATTAGTACTGATCAGTGTATTTCCGGAACAAATGGTGGGAAGGTAACAAATGCAGCAATATTTTAGTTTCTAAGATGAGGATAGACAAAGGATTTAACTCATTGATATATTAATTTATAGTGTTAACTTTTTATACTTTTTCCTTAATTATATATCCAGGTTATATAAACCATCTAGAATATAAACCCTTACAATCCTTTTAAAATTAATTTATGGGAATAAGAAAAAAATCTGATTTTCATTTAATTGATTGTAGCTAGTGCCTAAAAACTAACTTTCATACGTACTTGTCAGTTTGAATGATAACCTTTGAGGGACGTTACATAAATTTCAAACTAAATATTTTTGTAAATCCTCATTTTATTCTACTCTGTTGAAGTTAAATCTTACTTGTAGATCATTGCTCCTGAAGGAAAACACCTATGTAGAATGAGTACCACAGGGCAGATCTCGTTGAATTTGAAGAGGACAGTTTGAACAATCATGAATACATTTTCGAGCTTACCACGACTCTCTTTCTGTTGGTTGTTGAGAACTGAAATAAGAGGGAGGGTGACCAATGTCCTGTTTTGCACAGGGCTGAGGCGTTTCCCCAGACTCAGAACTTTGGGTGCTATAAGGTTGGTCACTCTAATGGAAGGGCATGTGCTTTATTTAGAGACGTTAGGCCATTATAGTTCAGTTGATTTGGGTAGTTTATTTTTGACAGTCAACATAGCTACTTGATAACCGTGGTAATAATGGCTGATGTCTCACAGAGCACTAGCAAACACAGACTACTTAATTTGAGCTAGATATTATTACTGTTTAAACATCAGGCTCTTTATTATCTTTGTAAAACTTATTTCTCTTTGAATTTTTTATATCATTACCTATTTAGATATGCCACAGACGTTGACTGTTTTTTGAAATCTTCCATGTTACTTTGTCGTGCTACAAAGTTCAGAAGATTTTAGAAAGTAAAGTGAGCTTTAAAAAAAAGTCTGTATGAGATTTCTGTTTTATGGCACAATTCATTTATGCAATTAAAGAAAATAAGTAGATACACTTGCCGCTTCTAGAGCTATTTAAGAGGGGTTAATTACAGATTGTGTTTTGAAAGTAGAATCATGGTGATGTGAGACTTCTCATTATATGATTGCCCCTTGGGATAAAATTGTTCCTTCTAGATTTAATTAATTCTGTTAATTCTAAAAATAATGTATTAATTTCTGAAAAAAGTTTAATTTCAGAACGTTTTATGGCAATATTCGTTAAAAATTTCTACCGCTAATTGAGACTTGCCAAGTGGAGCTTTCTCTTAGTTGTATGGTTATGTTCCACTTTGAAGAGGACTTTTAAGAAATTAAATATAGATTGGTTTTCATACCACAAAAGATGATACTGGATTTAGTAACTCATGGGATAGGAAAGCCCTTGCTGAGCCTGGAGGGAGTTTGGGATGGTAATAGAATGCCACCGTGCTGCTCTTTTCTTCCATGTGACCTTTCCATGTCACCTTTGTTAGAGGAGTAGGAAGATTGAGGGGAGAAGGGCATAGATTTTCCATCTCTTCCTCATTCTCTTAACCTGTAACCCAGTCTCCCTCTAATGATGTAGTGAGGTGAGATGGACTGGAACTCTCAAGGAGAGCTGTGTTGGAAAAGGGGACTAGGAAATAAGAAAACCCCTCAAAAGATATAGGTAAAGGGGATATTTATACCTGTAGAACTTTTATTATTATTTTTATGTGCTTTTCACAAAATGTTGCTTTTCAGCTTTTAAAGGTGATGTTTTTATTTTGCCTCATTGCTGATTATTTAACATACGATATTTAATGATTATATATGGAGAGGGCAGTACTTTACTTTTGATCCAAAAATGTTTGATATTAAAGTTCATTATATATTTTGTTTTGGTCTTTATGCTTATTTACTTCAGCTGTTCCCAGGTGCTGGTCTAGGAACAGGTATCAAAATCCCTTGCAGAACTAAATAAAAAGGCACCTTTCCAGGCCTTGCCTGGGATCACTGAATATAATCTCAGGGATCTCTATTTTTAGTAAGCCTCCCAGGTGACTCTTACAGTTATGGGAGTCAGTGAGAGAGTTAGTTTATGATGGCGATGAGAAATTGATGATAGCTGTGGACCTTGTTTTTAAAGATCCACATATATATTATGCATATAATTTTGAAAGGCTCCCAGACTCCTTGAAATTCAACTATGAAATCCAGGTAGATAGAACATTAAAAAAAAGGTTTGTCATTGAAGGATGAAAATCATATTATTTAAGTAAACCAGAATCCAGTTTTGATTCCTGGTTCATTGTTGCTTTTGTTGAATCATTCACATTCTGGTGGTGCAGTATCAGGAAGAGCTGAAAATAAAAGCTGAAATACGTATATTTTTATTTGATTTTCAAGAGATACTTGTTAATGTTGAGACTGTTTACTGTTCTTGCCTTCCAAGTGGTTTGACTTTAAAAAAAAATTATGAAGAACTGATAGAGAAATGCAACTTATTTCCTCTGTGTGTTATTACTAGTGTCATGCTTGTCTATGACTTCTTTATAAACATTGATATGAAATATGGTATAAGGAAAAAATTGGAGGGTATTTTTGTTGTTGTTTTAATCAAATACTTTTTCTTTTTTGACTTGTAACTCAGGTTTTAAATACCATGTTTTGAAATGTATAGGTTATAAAAGTTTTCTTTATTTGCTTAATGTTGCCATTTTGAACTTTGTAAGAAGTATACCCACTTGCTATAGATTTTAATATTAATTTTAATAATTACATTGACAAAATTTAGTAATGGCCAACAGTGAATACATGTGGCTTCTTATCATGTTCGTGTATGTTTGTTTGTATATTCTGTGTTATTAAAAAGAAAACTTATGTTCTGTAATTACTTAAATCTGTGTAGTAGAGATGGTGCTTATATTTTACATTTTATATTTTTAATTAAATTTACCCAAACACTGCTGTATTATTATTGATTTTTGTTTTCCATCATCTTTGCAGTTCAATTTCACATTGCCCACTTATATGAAACCCAGGTAAGTGTTTTAACTTAGCTTACTTAAAGCAAACAAAAATGATCACCCATACCATTTTAAGTGGAATCAGATATACAGATAATTTAATGGAGTTCTGAGCATTACTTCTTACATACATTTTATACTCATTAAATGTGGTCAAGATTTTGCTTTAGTGTTACAGTTATTACACAGAGTGCTTGTGGTGTACAAAGACGTTTCATTCAATATGATTTGCCTCTAAACTCAAACTATCTGCAGGCTTAAATGGCTGTATTTAAGAAGATTTCTCTTATTTTTGATGTGAAATGCCTAGTTTTCTTTTCGAAATGTTTATAGATGGTTGTTATAATGCATTGTTTTTAGTTTCACTTTTTCTTAAGATTAAAATATCCCTTCCACGTATCACTGTTTGAAAGGCATATTAGTAACCTCTTGATGTCATTACCATTACTTTTATGGCTGCTGTATTTAAAAAACTTTTTTAGTTTAATTTTATAACATTTTATTTTTATGTATGGCAGATTTTGCTTAGTTATATGGTAAAGGACATAAAACATAGACATTTAGTCTAGGTAGGCAGTGGTATGGAAAATCAGGCATAAGTTGGTATGAGGCTAAATATTTGGTAATCATAGTTTACCCAAAAAACAATTTTTATTACAGCCTTTTAGAAAAAAAAATACTGTTATATTTCTACATAATTTCTAAGGTCTGTTGTGTTTCAGAGCCACCATGGGGTGGTCTAAACAATTAACATCTGTTTCCTGGACACCTCCATCTGTGTGCACACCCGCCCTTCCCGCCCCCGTGCATACTCGCACGCACACATGCGCGCACATCCACTGACTCAGAATTGATGCACACTCAGGTTTGGATACTCTACTAATATAGGGATTTTATCCACCTTGAGAGGATGCATTTGAGAATTACATTCATGTTGTGGATCCGAGTCTTTACCTGCCAACGCTAATCCCAGCCTCCTGCCAACTGCTGATTTTTGCCAAATCAGTAAAGGCCCCAGGGTGAAAGCAGCTATAGAAATAAGCTTCCTCTCCAAAGTTCTTTCCCTGGAGTCTTAACTCCTTCTGTTTTCATTACCTCAGGATATCTCTGCTGTCTTCAAAAGGATGAGCTCTGATTTTTTTTCCCAGCTTTTCTAGTTCTTAGTGAGATTTCCCTGGTCTGTCATTAGGTAAAGCAGATGTTATCTCGCCTTTCTTTTTAATGAATGTTTTTCGCTTGAGATGGAATTCTATTTGATTGTTTTTATTTGACCACTTTAAAATTTACATTCCATTGTCTTTTGGTTTTCATTGTTTCTGATGAGAAGTTGTCTGTTGGTGTTAATTTTTTTTAATCTCGTGAAGGTAATGTGGGTACAGGACCCTCCCCCCACTGATTCTTTCATTTGATAAATTTTAGTGCCCATTAAGATTAAGCAAAACAAAAAGAACAAAATTTGTGCTAGGCAGAGTATATAATTATTAGATGACGGGAAGATGACACTGTAAGCATATGAAAGGATTGAAAAATCTCTACTCCAGTGCTTATAACAAGGATTTTTATTTTCAGGTGAAAAATTAAGGGAAACAAAAGGCTTACCTACAAAGTGTATAATGTGATGAATTGATATATATGTGATTTCCCCCACTGAGTTAATTAACACACCCATCACCTCACATCTCTAAAGTGGGGGCAGTGAGAACAATTAAGTTTGATTGTCTTAACAAACTTCAATTGTACAATACAGTGTTATCAACTATAATCATCATATTATATGTTAGATCCTCAGACCTTATTCGTCTTGTAACTGGAAGTTTGTACCTTTTTACCAACCTTTCCCTATTTCTTCCACCCCACCCCCTGGCAACCCTTTCTACTGACTTTCCTATGAGTTCAACTCCCCACCCCCACCCCTTTTTAAAAAGAATCCACATATAAGTGATATCATAGAGTATGTGTCTTTCTCTGTCTGGTTTATTTCACTTAGCATAATTCCTTCCAGATTTACCTAGGTTGTCACAAATGACAGGATTTCCTTCTTTTTTTAAGGCTGAAATATCATTCCATTGTATTTATATACCACATTTTCTTGATCCATCTGGAGACAGACACTTAGGTTGTTTCCATTCTTGGCTCTTGTGAATAATCCTGCAGTAAACATAGGAGTACAGATATCTCATCAAAATAATGGTTTTGTTTCCTTTGGAAATATACCTGTACCCAGAAGTGGGATTGCTGGATCATATGGTAGTTCTGTTTAGGTTTGGGTAATTTTAATGAGATGTCATGTCAACTCACCCACACCCATTCTTAGATTATCTAAATAAAGATAATTTTGTTTCTCTGTATAATGTCATATCTCCAAGTAAATATATTATGAATTATTGGATATTTATATCAATTATTTAATTTACCTTTCCCATTTTATTAGCTGAGACCCCCAGAACCATTTTTTTTCCTAATAGTAATAACAGTATTAACTGGCCTTCATTTCTTTTTCTTGATTTTAATGAAATAACTTGAACAAGTCACCATCTAAATTCTAAATAATCTTTAAAGATTAAAGATAAAGGATTTCTCCCTTTTAATTTTGTTATTACAGTGTTACTTATTTTTGAGTAGATAATCCAAAATGAAAGTGCCTGCAAGAATACACAGTGTAGTATACTCCTCCCTCCTTTTCCCCGGCCACCTATTCCCCTCCCGAAAGCCACCAACCACCATAACCAGTGTTTTTTATATCCTTCCAGAGAATCTCAGTGTATATATAAGCAAATCCATATATATGTCTGCACATATATTTGTTTTTCTTTATTTTATTGAAATACTAGCCCATTATATATGTTCTCTCTTGATCTTGTTTAAATTGGCTTTTTTAACTTAGTATTATATTTTGGAAATCATTCCCTATCAGTACATGTAGAGCTGTATTATATCCCTTTGCAGAGATGTACTGTAGCTAATTTAACTATTCTCCCTTGAGAGATAGTTACAAATAATGTTATTATGAATAACACTGTTGATAAGAATTACTAGTTTCATTTTTAACATTGTCTTCTAACTAGCAGTAGTTTATTACTGAAACACTGTAGACTGGTTTCATTTATGCATATTGTACAAATCCAAAAATTCTAAAGAAAGAAAAATAAATTCCAGCTGACATTTAAAGATGCAGTAAGTATGTCATGATTACCTAGGGTTTATTCCATGAATTCAAGATTAGTTCAGTGTGAGGAAATATGTTAACAAAACAAACAAAAATCATTGTAAGGAAAACAACATTGTGAGGAAGAAAGATTTTTTTTTGAAAGAAATGAATAGTGTGAAAAGGAGAGAAAAACAGTAGATCTAATTAATAGGTCAGAACCTTAATATTCTGAAAAGAATTAACAAAATAGATAAACCACAAACTAACTTGATCAGGAGGATAAATGAGAGGTAAAGCACAGATACATAAAGTAAGATAACCATGGAAACAGAAGAAATTAGTACAGTCATATAAGACTGCTTAGCAGACCTGTATGCAAATGAATTTGAAAACTTAAATAAAGTGGACTGTTTCCCAGGGAAATACAGATTAGAGAAATTGACCTCATTAGAGTTAGGAAAGTTATAAAAAGCCATTTTTCATAAAAAGAAACAGAGAAAATTAAGTAATGCCCTACAGAAAGTACCATGCCCAGATGGTTTTACAGGGGAGTTCTACCAAGCCTTTAAATACCAGATAATTCTAGCACTCTATAGATTATGCGAGACCACTAGAAATGGAGAGAAACTTTCTCATTTCTTTTCCTTTTTTTGAGAGGGATAGGGGGCTTATAACAGCTTTTAATCTGACCTTGAGAGACTTATGTGTTTGATAATAATTAAAGTCCTTTCTGCACTTACTGATTCTATAGCATATTTTTAAAATATAATGGAAACAAAAATCTGATTCTACACATGAACTACAGGCCACAGTTCTTTGGTGTCTTCTTTTTTATTTAATTGTAAAATATACCTGACATTAACTTTACCATTTTAGCCATTTGTTAAGTATACAATTCAGTGGCATTAAGTACACTCGCATTATTGTGCAACTATCACCACCATCCATCTCCAGAACTTTTTCATCATCCCAAGCTGAAACTCTATACCCATTAAAGAGTAGCTCCTCATTCCTCCCTCCCCCCAGCCCCTGGCAACCACTGTTCTACTTTTTGTCTCTATGAGTTTGACTATTCTAGGTACCTCATGTAAGTGGAATGATACAGTATTTGTCTTTTTGTGTCTGGCTTATTTCTCTCAGCATAATGTCTTTAAGGTTTGTATATATTGTAGCATGTGCCAGAATTCCATTCCTTTTAAAGGCGGAATAATATTTCATTATATGTATACACCACATTTGGTTTATCCATTCATCTGTCAGTGGACACTCGTGTGGCTTCCAACTTTTGCCTGTTGTGAATAATGCTACTGTGAACATGAGTGTGCAAATATTTGTTTTTGTCCCAGCTTTCATTTTTTTTTGATATATACCCCCAGAAGTGGAATTACTGGGTCATGTGGTAATTCTGTTAAAATTTTTGAGGAACTGACATACTGTTTCCCCCCATTCCTTTTTGAAACAAGTGTAACATTGATGCCTAAACCTGATAAAGACAGTACAAAAAAGAATCAATATACAAACTATTATCACTGATGAATATTGGTATAAAAATACTAAGTAAAATATTAGCAAACAATCTGTTACCTCATTAAGCAAATAATATAATATGACCAAGTGGTATTCATTCTGGGAATACAAGGCTGATTGAATATTAGGAAATCTATTAATATCATGCATCATAATAATAGAGCTAAAGGTAAAAACAAGTCACTATCATCATAGATGCTGAAGAAGCCTTTGATAAACTCAATACCCATTCCCAATTAAAAATACTCTTGGACATAGGAATTAAGGGTTACTTTCCTATCATGATATCATGATAAAATTCATGTACTTTAATTCCAAAGTCAGTATCTTATTTAAAGGGAAACACTAGAGGCATTTTCACAAAAATCAGGAGCAAGGCAAAAGATGCCCTCTGTCTTCATTACTCCTCATTATTGTACTATAGGTATTAACCAATGCAGTTAGACAAGAAAAATCAATTAGAGGCACATACAGAAATTAATAGCTTTCAACAACAATAATTAGAGAACACACTGTTAGAAAATATTGCCATTTTATAATAACAGCAAAGTAATTAAATACTTAACAATAAACTTAAAAGAGATACTATGACTCAATAGTATAAAGATGTTCATGGGAATTTAGGTTAGTTTTTTTTTAAAATTTATTTATTTATTTATTTATTTATTTATTTATTTATTTATTTTTGGCTGTATTGGGTCTTTGTTTCTGTGCGAGGGCTTTCTCTAGTTGTGGCAAGCGGGGGCCACTCTTCATCGCGGTGCGCGGGCCTCTCACTGTCGCGGCCTCTCTTGTTGCGGAGCACAGGCTCCAGACTTGCAGGCTCAGTAGTTGTGGCTCACGGGCCTAGTTGCTCCGTGGCATGTGGGATCTTCCCAGACCAGGGCTCGAACCCGTGTCCCCTGCATTGGCAGGCAGATTCTCAACCACTGCGCCACCAGGGAAGCCCTAGGTTAGTTTTTAAGTGTAATACAATATCAGTAAAAATTACTAATAAACTTTTTAAAGCAATTAGGTAAGTTGATATGGAAAAACATTCTAGGATAGCCAGAATAACACTGGTGGTGGTGGTAGGGATTGTATGGGTTATATTAACCCTACTAGATATTAAAATATTACAAGGAAGCCTATATGATTAAAAGTATTGTACTGGCATGTGACTAGACAAATAGACCAGTGAAATATCATAGAAAGGCCAGGAATAGATCCAGTGTACATAGAGACATTGAGTATATGATAAAGGTAATATCTTACATTCCTTTAGCTAAGGTAGATTTATTCATACATGGTCCTGGGACAATAAGGTAGCCATTTGGAAAACGATAAAGTTAGACCCGTAACACAAACTATTCACAAGAATAAACTACTACAGATGAATTAGGATCAAAATATAAACATTGATATTGTACAAGTACTAGAAGAAACATTAATTCTTCTTCAACCTTGATGTAGGAAAAAGGCTTTTTAAACTATGGCTCAAAATTCAGAGGCAATAAAAAGAATGACCAATCAGTTTGAGCAACATAAAAATAATTTCTGCATGACAAAAACCCCCCCAAAAAAACCATACATTCAAAGGACACCTATGAAACTGGGAGAAAATGTTTACAACATATAGCACAAAGGGCTAATACCCCTGATATATAACAAACTTAAAATTTGACAGACAATGGAACAAGACCCAATAGAAAACTGGGAAGAATGACATGAGCAGACACTTTCCAAAAAAGATATAACTGCCCTTAAGCATGTGAAAAAGTGTTCAAATGCACCCGGTTAAAGAAATGCAAATTAAAGCACACTGAAATACAATTTCTTACCTGTCAGATGGGTGAAAAGTGTAAGTGGCTATGATAGCGAAACAGGCACTCTCATGCATTGTGATAACGCAAACTGGTACACCTCATCTGGAGCAAAATAATCTAACAAAACTACATGCAGTAATCTAGCAAAACTCTATATACACTTACCTTTTGACTCAATCCCAAATCTAGGAATCTACCTTGAAAATATACCTCCAGAAATATGAAAATATATAGGCACAAAGATATCTTTTGGAGCATTGTTTGTGATTGCAAAACATTGGAAACAACCTAAATGTCCATACATAGGAGAATGGTTGTACGTATAAACCATGGTACATTCAGGCAGTGGAGTGCCATGCAGCTTTAGAGAAGAATGGGGAAGACCTAGGTAAATCACTATATGGAATGATTTCCGGGATATACTGTTAAGTGGAAAAAATGTGAAGTATAAAAGTGTAATATGCTACCCTTTGTGAAAGAAGCTATGTATGTGCAAAGCAAGATACACGCCCCACTTGTGCACAGATAATACTGAAAATGGATAAACCAGAAACAAGTGAGGTTGGTTACTTACCCAGGAATGGTTGTGAATGGGGTAGTAGGGAGTAGAACTTATCTTGAGTATACTTTTTATGTAGCTCTAACTCCTAGAATCTGGTTATGTTTCACATACCCCAAAATTCATTGAATAATTAAGACCAACCAGAATGTGAGTTAGCCCAAAATAGAATGTAAACAGTAACAAATGAACCTAACTGTATACAAATGAATAACATAAGTATACTGAGAGGTAGGGATGAAAAGAACTAAGCTAAATAACTTTGGAGAATAGTACTTTGACTCTATAGTGTAAAGCTAGAGACAAAAGAACTGTAAACAAATCTTCCACTAGTTACTTTCTCACAGGGATATGGATAGAAATTCTGCAACTATTTTATGTAAATATTAGGGGTAAACAATTAAGTAAATGTATTGTGGATAGTGAGGACCAGATTTTCAGTGTTAGAGAACTTACAAGTAAGAAAAGAAGAAAGGCTAGACTGAATTCTGTGTTGTTGGATTGGAATTGGAGGGATCACTATGAACATAGGTTATTTATGGAAATAGAGAGTTGGATAGAAATAGAGACGTAAGAGTGTGTGTGTGTGTATACATTAATATATTTCCTAGCTCTGTTTGCTGCAAGGGCCTAGAAGCAGTGACCCACCTTGGCAGCAGTGAATGTACTAGCACCCAGATCTTTGTTTCTAAATCCAATTCTTCAATAAAAGGAATCAGGAATTCTTGGGGAGAAGTGGGTGATTCCAGGGCTTAGGCAGGGAAACTACTAGATGAGCCTTGGAACATTTCGTGGTGCCAGAAAGTAAGGAAGTGCTCAAAAAATGATGGGCATGTGGAAAGATAAAGGAGCCAACTTGAGGGAAACGGGGTTTCTAATCACCAAATCTGACACAAGTTTAGAAACAATTATAATAATGGTATATAAGATATAGAATAAAATATATTCATATTGCTATAAATGAATAATTGAATAAATAAACGGGGAAAGGGGTCACCTTTTTCTTACTGTAGAATTTTAATTAATTAATGTATGAGGAATGTTGAATATCTTTCCACAAGGTGCTTACTAATTTGAAAGGGCCATTCTTCAAAATAATTAGCTAGTACTTTAAGTCAGGGGTCCCCAACCCCTATTAGGAACTGGGCCGCACAGCAGGAGGTGAGCAGCAGGGCGAGTGAGCGAAGCTTCATCTGCAGCTCCCCCATTGCTGGCATTACCGCCTGAACACCCCCCCACCCCCCATGGCTTGCATTACCGCCTGGGAACACGCCCCACCCACCCACCCACCCCCAGTCTGTGGAAAAATTGTCTTCCACGAAAACGGTCCCTGGTGCCAAAAAGGTTGGGGACCGCTGCTTTAAGTGACAAGGTAATGAAAGTCAGAGACTTGAGTATCTGTCCCAGATTAGAGGATGGTAAAGAGACATGCTAATTTAACACAGCATGGGATTTTGAGTTAGATCCTGGACCAGAAAAAGGATATAAGTGGGACAGTTGGTGAAATTGGAATAAATTACATAGATTAATTGTATTTTATCAGTGTTAATTCTGTCAGTCTTCATTTATTTTGAAGCTTTGTTATTGTTATGTCATCCTGATATGTCCTTTATCATTATGAAATATTCCTCTTTCTCTCTGGTAATATACTCTTTGCCTTGAAGCCTTCTTAATCTGATCTGAATCTAGTCACTTCAGCTTTCTAATACTTACAGTTTACATGGTATCTTTTCCCATCCTTGTATTTCAGCCTGTTTGAATCCTTATATGAAAAAGTGCATATCTTACAAGTACTGTGGCTTTGGCTTTCTTTCACTTTTGTAAATCTGTCTGGCAGTCTCGGGTGTTTGTTTGAATATCTAGTCCATTTATATTTAATTCAGTTACTGATATGGTTACATAAAGTTGGCTTTCATTCTTGTTGTATCCTTTGTATTTTGTGGTTTTTCTCTGGCTGCTTTCAAGGTTCTTCTCTTTACGTTTGGTTCTTAAGTATGTGACTATGATGTACTTAGGTATTGGTTTTTCCTTTATACTACTTGTGGTTTTTTTAGTCTTTTGGATATGGGATTTTTTTTTTTTTTTTTAATAAATTTATTTATTTATTTTTAGCTGTGTTGGGTCTTCGTTTCTGTGCGAGGGCTTTCTCTAGTTGCAGCGAGCGGGGGCCACTCTTCATCGCGGTGCGCGGGCCTCTCACTATCGCGGCCTCTCTTGTTGCGGAGCACAGGCTCCAGACGCGCAGGCTCAGCAGTTGTGGCTCACGGGCCCAGTTGCTCCGTGGCATGTGGGATCTTCCCAGACCAGGGCTCGAACCCGTGTCCCCTGCATTGGCAGACAGATTCTCAACCACTGCGCCACCAGGGAAGCCCCCTGGATATGGGATTTTGATGTCATCACTTCTGGAAAGTTCTCAGCCATTATATTGTCAATATTTTTTCTGCCCCATTCTTTCTCTCTTCTCCTTCTTGGACTCCAATTAAGTCTTTAATCTGCTATTCAGTCCTTCCAGTAACTTTTTTTTTTAAATTTCAAATGAGTATTTTTCAGTTCTAGAATTTCCTTGTGTTTCTCTTTTAATTTCTCTTTACGTGCTCTGATTTTTGGTTCATTCATTCCTTATGATTATGTTTTCCTTTTCATCTGTGAACATTGTTAAAATAGCTGCTTTAAAATTATTTGCAATTTCAACATCTGAGCCATTTCATGGCTGGTTTTCATTAATTTCCTTTTCTTTTCAACATGAGTAAAAATTTCCTGATTCTTACAAGTCTGGTAATTTTATTCTGGGTATCATGAATAATACGTTGTGGAGAGTGATTTTGTTACATTTTTCTGAAGATGATATTTTTGTTTCATTAGCCAGTTAACTTTGCTCAAGCCACACACGAAACTTTGTCATCCCTGTGGTTGGCAACAGCTAAATCTCTTTCTTCAGTTCTTTTAGGCTGCTGAACATCTGTTGCGTTCATGCATAGTTCAGTGGTCAACCAGGGATTTGAGCAGTTTAACTGCAGAATTTGTTGTTCTTTCTCTCCCTCTCCTTTCTGGGATTTCTTCTCCCCTCACTTCCAGCTCTTGTGATAGCTTCAAAGTCTGTCCTCTGATTCTTCAGGCTAGTAAGATTGCTGATTTCTGTTTGAGTTCTAGCCAACCAGATACCAGTTGGGGCCTGCCTTCAGGTGAAAATCCTAGAAAAATGGGGTTACTAAACCAGTGCCATTCCCTCCCTCTAAGTATTAGCTTCTCTGTTTTTGCCTGATTTTGGTTTCTTTTCAGTACTTTCTGATAGTTAACTTTTATATTTTATCCAGAATTTAAAGCTGTCTGAAGTGTTACTTCAGCATTACCAGAGACAAAACTTTATACTAAACACCTTTACAGATAAACTCATGTTGCTTTTATATACTATTTATAATTGCTGCTTAATGTTCTGCTGTAAGCATCCATCATATTTTATATTTCCACTCACATAGTGACATAGACCTAGGTTGTCCATCTCCTTGGTACTACAAATAGTACCATTTACAACATTACCTCTGGGAAGGTTCCTTTGGTATATCTATCCCAAGAGTGAGATTGTTAGATTGGAGCATATTTGCATACCTAATTTCATGAGTAAATTCCCTTCAGGCAAGGCATGAGCATTTTCCTTTACTCACATCCCCACAATACTAAGAACTACCCAACTTTATGTTTGCCAATCTGATGGATAGAAGGTAGTATATCATTTAAACTTGCATTTTCTGATTTCTAGAGGTGTACACTTCTTCACATGTTTTTCACCTTTTTTTTTTTTTTTTTTTTTTAAGGAGGAGGGCAGCGAAGGAAATGTTTTTCACCTTTTATGTGTTGGTTTTTATGTCCATTGCCTGTTTTTCTGCTTATGTGTTTCAAGTCAGATCCTTACTCCTCCTCCTTATTTGTGCCATTTTGGCCAAGTTGAATAAATTCTTTCACATCTCAAAGAAATACTCTCCTTCATTTTCTTCTCTTAGTTTTATACTTTTACATTTCATATTTAGGTCTTTAATGTGGGTGCCAGTTTTTTGTATATAATAGGAGGTAGAAATCAAACTTCATGTTTCTCAATACGATGCAACCAGCTTTTCAAGTATGTTGGTTTTTTAATTATTATTATTATTACTAGTGTTTGGAAGTATGTTTTAGCATTTGTTGAGGTAATTCCACAAAGGGCTCTTTCTAAAATATAAATTTGATCATATTGCCCGAACTCATTTCAGTGGTACCCCATTGTCTTAGGATACAGTCTATAGTCTTTTAACATGGTTTAGGAAGGTCTTTGTGAAGTTGTCTGCTTGTCTCTGCATTTTCTGCCCAGTGTGCTAGTACTCTAAATTTACCACATGCTCTTTCTTCCTCTGGGAAATATCATACTGTTATTGTACACAGTGCAGTATGTTTTTTTTTTAACAGTACAGTATGTTTTATTTGTTTTTATATCTGTATTCTTGACTACACTGTAGTCCCAGCAGTTCCTGTTATGTATTAGGTGTTCAGCAAATATTTATCAGTTGAAGGAATTGAGTTGAATAACTTGATCCTTATCCTTCATTAATTGTCTGATTTACTTTTTCAGACCAGATTAATGTTTAAAGGGAACTCATTTACTTGATGAATAAAAGTTTATGTAATAACTACTGTTAATCTCAATGGACAGTTCTTTCAAATCTTCCTCATGTTGACATACTGTATTCATAGAGCTCCTTATTTGTTTCCATAGCTCTTTTTTCATCTCATTTGATCCTTAGAACAACTCTAGATAGAAAGATCAGGCACTACATCTGTTTTATGGATCTTGAATCATAGTTCAAGTGATTTGCCTGAGGCTCACACAGCTAGTTTCGTGTTTCTACCTATGTTTTGGGGGAGAAAGATTTGTTTGCTCAGGCAGCTGTGTACTATCAGTGACATGAATGAAAGCCACTTCATTGTTCTGCCAAGTATTTTTTAAAGATAGTATTTATGAGGTTTTCTTTTGTTGGCTTTTCCCCTTTTTGGTGGGGGGTGGGGGGAGGTTTTGTCTTAAGTTTTAGGACTGTAGCAATAATGGGTTTCAGTCATATTAGTACTTTTGGGATGAGAACTGTGGGTAAATGGTTTCATTTAGAGTTTTGCCCAAGGAATCTTAAATATTACAAACATTATTAGGCTATAATTATGGGAGGTTTGTTGTCTTCAAAATCATGTATGTATTCTAAAATTTTTCATAGGATATTTTATATACCAGTATCTATATCTTTTAAACTTAGGTTTCAACTACTTTTGCACTTAGTTTTTTTAAAGCATTTTTGACATGTGCTCTATTGTTCCTGTTAAGTTGCTTTGGAGCTTGGTATTTCTAGGCAGACAGATGATGCACTTGGAAATAGAATACTTTTCTGGTTTCATTAGTGTTATTAAGTAAAGTTGAAATCATTTATGTTATTAAATAGGTTGAGATGATTTCTTTTTTTAACTATTGAGATTTGGCAAATTCTTAAAGGTCATGTTTTAATGATACTTCGTTATATTGAATGTTTTACTGGTGTTAGATACTCTGAAACATGGCCTATTAACCCCAACTGTCTAGAGTTAGAGAAGCATTCAGTAAGGCACTTTTCTCTTTCAGTTGATTTTTTAAAATACGCTAAAATATCAGTATCATATAAAACTTAACATATGAGCTAGTTCTTTAAAGATGTTAATTTTATTTTCTTTAAATCTGTTTTTCCTGCTCTTTAGAGGAAGTATCATTCTGCAAAGGAAGCTTATGAACAACTTTTGCAGACAGAAAACCTTTCTGCACAAGTAAAAGCAACTGTCTTACAACAGTTGGGTATGTAATAATATACATTTAGTGTGTTACATCTCTATGTTTTTTACATGTCACAGATGGTAAATACGTGGCTCATGTACCCTATTTCTTTTCTTTCCTTTTCCCCAGAATTGATAGAATTAATCTGAACCCATCATGTTTCCACCTTCTGCCGAGCATTGTCTATCTCACAATCAATCTCATTACAGTTCTTTAGTGCAACTTGTCCTTTTAAATTCTCAAAATTATACTCTGGTACTTAACCCATGGGTGTGGGGGACTGAATACTTTCTTTGTGCCAGATATGCTTAGTACTCAGTGAAGTTAAGTGATTTACCTAAAGTCTCTTAGTAGTTGGTGAGCTTGCTTTCATAGCTCTGTTGATAATATTAACTAAAACATTTTATGTAAGAATTGTGGAACATCTAACACTATATATAGTTTCTCTACACATGCAGTTCTGTTGTAATGTTGAAGATGAAGGAATGTAGTCGTCTGGATATAATGTGTCACTATCACCAAGAAGATAATGATGGAATTCTCCAACATTTAATTTTGTTGCTTGGTTATTGAGTCATGTTTCTTGTCTGCATTTGGTATTTTGGGGGTTTTTTTGGCCCCCCCCCCCCCCGGTTTTTTAAAATTTGTTTTTGGTCTGGGCAAATAATTGACTCTTAAGTTTTAGCCAACGTTGTAGTAATATGAATGTTTTCATGATGTGAGTATTTTTTTTTTTTTTGATGTGAGTATTTTTAATGTAATTTTAAAATTATTTAAGCTTAGACTTTATCACTTATCTTCATGATATGAATGCATATTATATGATCGGTTATACAAAATAAACACATTGCTTTCATATAAAAGTTTTATTTTTAGCTTTGTTTTTAATTTAATCTCTGGTTAGAATTTTCCTTGAGTTATCCATACTTTTAAAAATTATAGTAAAGTTTTGTTTTTAATGATTACATGTAGTGTTTGAGTAATGTGAATTTATATCTTTAAATTAAAACAAGTTTATTAGTACAGCAAAAAAGCTTTTGTGTTAGTTCTTAAGTAAAAAAAAACAAAGTGATGCCTTCAGACAGCTTACTCATTCAGCTAATATTTGAATACAAGCTGTTTTTTAATTAGCTGCAGTGAAGAATGTGTCAACAGCAAAAATGCATATATACGTTTTAAATTTAAGAAATGGATTGAAATCGTTTGAATTACCTGTCTTCTTTGGCAGAGTGTATAGATAAACTTTTCATGGTTTTGAAAGGGAAGGTACTTCCCCTAATTGAGTCTAATTTATGCCTGCACATCAATCCTTCCTACTTTCTTGTCACTGTTGCTTAAGCAACTCCTTTTAGAGCCTGCTACTGTAGGTCCTGTTCTTACTAGTAATAGTAGGAGAGGTAAGGGAAGAACAGATGAATAGATGTGTGATTGACTTATATTTCTGTAAAACATGGTAACTCAATCCTTTTAAAATATCTTTTGGAGCACAGCAACTATAATAAATGCCAGAAAATAAGGGTCCTTATTTGTTTTATGTACTGTGGACTATACACAAAGAACAGCTGATTTTATGCACTTGAATTGATCCACAACTGAAATATGATTCCCTGGCAAATTAAATCAAATTATTCCTGTGTGCCTTGAAGGTATAGAATACACTAGTCCATGATCCAGTCTTTTGATTACTTCCATAGCCAGCTTGCTTGCTTGTTTGTTTATCATAACAATTGTATTTAAGGTGTACAAGATGATGTTTTGATACACCTGTACATAGTGAAATGATTACTACAGTCAAACTAGTCAACATATGCATCTCCTCACATAGTTACCATTTGTTTTTGTGTGGTTGGGAGCACCTGAAATCTGCTCTTATTAGCAAGTTTCCAGTATATATTACAATATTAATAACTGCAGTTGTAATGCTGTATGTTCTCTAGACTTACTTATCCTACATAACTTCAACTGTGAAACCTTTGACCAACATCTCCCCATTTCCCCAACCTTACCGCTCCTGGTAACCACCATTCAACTCTCTGCTTCTGTGTATTCGACTTTTTAAGATTCCACATATGAGATTATGCACTTATCTAAATTTATTTATTAAACATTTGTGTTACCTATTTTGTACCGTTTTTATTTGCACCATTTGAATGGACTTTTCTTATAGCCTTGGGGTTTTAAAAAATTGTCAAATGCTTTATAGTTTTTATTTTATGAGGTGTGAAAATATGTAGCCAGTGCCAATAAGGTGGGATTGTATGTGTGTGTTTTACTCTGAACTATCATTGATTATATAGCTTATATTTACTCCTTGGAAATAAACATTGGGTTAATAGACTGTCTTGGAGATTCTTAAATGCACATAAATTTTTACACGGAACAGTGAATAAGATTTAACATCTTTATAGTCTTTGTTTTATACCTTGGAATCTTTTCAAATACAAAAATCAGAATAAAAGAACTGTAGTTTACAATCTACTAAGTGATAAGTCAGTGCTTACAATTGTTTTAATTTATCTGGAATGAAAGTTCTTCATAGCTTTGACTGTACTTTAAAAACAGACTTTCTTAGGCCAGAATTGACAGTTCTAAATTTTGGGAGTGTTTATGCCAAGCTAAATGAATAAATTTACTGAAAAAGAGTATTTTTTACTTGTTTGTTTTCTGCTTGGTATTCTTTAAAATAGAAGAATAATTAAGTCATTTAGGTAAATATTTTTAATCACTTAATATAGGTTGGATGCATCATACTGTGGATCTCCTGGGAGATAAAGCCACCAAGGAAAGCTATGCTATTCAATATCTCCAAAAGTCCTTGGAAGCAGATCCTAATTCTGGCCAGTCCTGGTATTTCCTCGGAAGGTAAAACTGATTTATCAGACACTTAGGTTTTGCTTTTGTTTATTCCAGCTAAGAGTTTTGAATTATGATCTAAAATATTAGTTTACTAATAACTTGATCAGTGTATTTTCTCTTTTAAGTATTTTATAACAGATTTCTAGAAGTTAAAAAATAAAAGAAAGCGGCTGAATGTGGTGGTTTTCTTACAGCATCATCTGATCTATCAGGACGTTTCTTATTTTGCTTATTGAATTTTCATTTGACTTAAATTATTGATGGTTTTTAAAAAGTCATAGCAGATAGTAAGTTTTCATTCAATTATTTATGCCTTTCCTTTTGATTTCTAGTGTTTTCTTTATATGTCTGTTTAATAGAACAGAGAATTTTTCATTCTACCTGGTGACTACCAGTAGTCAGTAGAACTTTGCTAGGTATCATTTTGATTAGTGATATATGCCTTAGAATGGACATTAATAGTAGATCTCAAATCACAGTCGAAAGTAGATACATTATTATTGGATTTGTTGGAAAGGAGAAGTGACATGTAGTGAAAAGAGTTTTTTGCAAGCCTATAAACTTCTCTTGTACTTTGAATGTCTGAATTTTGCTTACTGATTATCTGAAACATACCTCATGTATATGTATCTGATAGAATATATTTTTGGACCATTATCAGATTGTTTTTTGGTTCCTAATTGGTTTTAGCTTTTGCAGTATGGTGGAAAGATCATTCGACTACGAGCTGAGATACTTGGATTCAAGTCTTGGCTAGGCTACTATTTGTGGAATCATGGATGGTACAGTTAAACCTTTTGAGGCTTCAGTTTTCTATTGATAAGATAATTAGATTGGTGGTTCTCAATGTCGGGGGTGGTGGTGGGGCTATTTTGCCCCATAGAGGACATTTCATAATGTCTGTAGAGACATTTTGGTTATCACAACTATGGGGAGTGCCACTGGCATCTAATGGGGACAGCTCTCTACAGTAAAAGATTACCTGGCCCAAAATGTCAGTGGTGCTGAGGTTGAGAAGCCCTGGGTTAGATTATCTGTTAGGTACCTTCCCATTCTAAAGGTTTTAATTTTATGAATTCTTCGGAAATTATCCTATTTTGTTTTAATTTTAAGCTTTTTTCCTCTATTTTCTATAGTAGTTTACTTGGAGTGAGTTTGCCATATAGTCACGTTAAATTTTAGTATTTTGTATGGTTTCATTTTTTTTCCTTTAAATATAGCAAAGTATATTTGTATGAGAGGGAATAATATTAAGATGTTTCCTTCTTTAAAAAAATTTGATTATTCATTAATAATACACAATAAGAGTTGAGTGGAAAAGTTGCTATTTTTAGCAGGGATTTTCTGATTCCTTCCCAAGCTTGTAAAATCATCTAAATTGGGTTGCTTATTAATAAAGCTTGAGAGTCCAAACATTGTCTCTTTCACTAAAGATCTTTGGGAGCAGAAACTGGATCTTACCATCTTTGTATCTGTCTGCCTAGCAAAGTGGCTATTCAGTAAATGGAATAAATGAACTAACTGAACACCATTTGCATTTGGAGCTAGCTCTGTTACTACTATTAGTATTGTGCAGTGATAGGCTTCATACAGTGACCAGAAGGGAGATCTGGTACTGGGAAGTAGGGCCTTGCCTAGTCATTGCCTCTAGTGTTAACGTTTATATATGAAAATTTCTTTTAATATAGATTAAAAGGAATGTGTACTAGAAAGTATTTTCCTTTTGACCTAAGATAAAGATCAGTAGTTTAATACAGTACAATAGTGTGGATGTCTTTTTAATATAATTTTTTCTTAATTCTAGGCATGGAAAATTAATACATAATGAAACATCAAAAATTACTTTTTTTTGTTCTTCCCGGCCGCGCCACTTGTGGGATCTCAGTTCCCTGACCAGGGATTGAACCCTGGCCCTGGCAGTGAAAGTGCCGAGTCCTAACCACTGGACCGCCAGGGAATTCCCAAAAATTACGCTCTTAGTAATGCTGTAATTTTCAGCTCAGTAAGCACTATTCCATAGGAGGTTCCCCCTCCCCGCATTAACTGGTTTTACATTTTAAATCATTGAGATGCTTTTATTTGAATCTTTCTGGATAAAATTTTCCAACTATAGTTTACTGACTTCTCAAAGGATACTTACTACAATTTAACTTATTTTGGGGTTCAAGATTATCGTGTTGGTGTTCATTATTTTTTATCTGTAATATAATTTGAGGACTGTTTAGACTTTTTTTCTTTGATGTTTACTTTTCTTACCCTCTTTTGCTGACTTCTGATGTGTTGCTTCAAATCTGTTTTGTTGTGAGAAAATTTTTATAAATAAATTGTATTTTAGAAGTTATTAAAGCTCTGAAGGAAGATCTCAAGTGTCAGTAAGCAACTTTGGGATTTGATGACCCTAATATTTCTGAGGCATTTTATTACTTACCTCTGCATTCAGGTCTGTGTTGAAGATTGAATTTGTCATTTGGCATGTGTATATCATAACAAAAGTGTAATGTGGTAATGCTGTTAAACTGGTACTAATCATTGACTGTGTTATCACAGAACTATAGAATGTTAGAGCTGGGAAGGACCAGGAGGTCACCTAGTTCACCCTGTAAACCTTGTCATTTTGCAGATGTTTTAGAAAGTGAGCTCAGAGGAGTAAAATGTTTTGTCCAAGGTCACAGTCATGCAGGTAACTAATATCAGAGCAGGGACTAGATCCTGGGTTCAACACCCAGTGCTTTTTCAATTACACAGCGCTGTCTCAGGGGAACCTAGTTAAGTTTTATTAGAGGAAAAGTGGTTGGCAGTTGGATTGGGACATCTGTATTTGGGCACATTGGTTTCCTACTTTCATTTTGTAGGAATCAAGTATGAAAACATTGGTTTTGGGAATTACTGCTTATTCCCCCCAGTGGTTAGGCAAATTTGTCTATAAATCTGAGATTGGCTTTGATTTAACAACAACAAACAGAGCATGTTTTCTACTATCTGTTAAGCATTCCCTTTCTTTGTGGTGTCTGTCCCTGTTTGGCATTGTTAATGCCCTCTTGTCCTGAATTCCCTTCTCATAAAACAGTTTGCAGACGCTCTCTGACACTGCCTTCTCTGTCTCAGTCACCCACCTTTCTTATATTGCCCCAACCACAATATTAGTGATTGCTTAGGCTTAGTTTTACCTCTCCTTTGTCGGTATCCTGTGTTCTTCTTATACCCTCTCTTTCATATGGATGAATTCCAAATCTAGATTTCTACACTTCAAGGTATTAAACACCAGGACCACATCTCCCATTCTTTACCTAACATTTCCCATTTTAATGTCCACACCTCATGTCAAAATCAGCATATTTCAAACCTCATTCATCATTTTCTTCCCTGAACCAGCTCCTTCTTCTTTATTTTTGCCAGTGATATCACCACTTTTTTCCTCTGTTTAATCAGGCTTAAAAACTAAATTATAACCCCACCCCTATGAATAGCTAATCAGTCTGTCACAAAGTCTTTATCTGTTTTTTTGGTTTATTGTTTCTCCTGACTTTTTCTTTGTCGTTACTTGCATTACTTTCATCCTAATTTTGGCGTATTCCAAACCAGTGAATATAACTGCCTTCTTTTTTACTGTCCATAACTTATTTTCCTTTCAGTTTATCCCTGCATGTCATTAGCAGATTAATATTCCTATAAAGTACTTTCATCATGCCATTCCCCTTGTTAGAAGAACAAACTTCAGGGTATTCTTGGGTTGGATTTAAAATTCTCTACTGTTTGGATCTGTGCTATCTTATATTAAGTTTCGCTCATATTGTTCAAGCAGCATTTCAAAGTGCCTTTTCTCACCTTCTCTGCCAGAATCAGTGGTTCCCACACTTTCGGAGTACTTGATGTTTAAATTTTTTTTTTGCTGTTTACTCAGTCAATAGTATTTCAAAATAAGTCAATTACAATACAAATATTAGTTTAATAGAACATTTATGTATGTATGTGTATGTTGTTTTTCCATTTCGTGTGCTTGGCCAAATTGCCATATACTGGCTGGTAATTGGGAATCACTGATCTAAGCAGTATGCATCTACACATATTCAGTTCCTTTACTCTTACCCTTCCCTTTCTTGTCTTTCCTAAACCCCCAGTAGTGTGTCTACCCTAAATTCTCAGGCCAGTTATTGTCTGTGCTAGCCATTTGATATGGCATCATGACAATTATAATGTGTCTTCAATCCTCAACTAAATTGTAAGCTCCTTGAAGACGAACTGGATTTTGTTTTTTTCTTTTTCCCTTAGTGCCAAACACTAAAGATAATTTCTGTATTTATAATTTCAGCTGCTGTTCTGTGTATCCATCAGGTACATCTACATTAAGAAAATGGCAGGTCCTTGAAACTTTAATCATACCTTGCTACCCTTACTAGTCATTAAATACTGTACTTAATCCTATTTTATACTATTTTTGATAGTTAGCTTGATAGTATTTCTTATGTTTGTATTTTGTATGAATTAAAGAATTTTTGCCCTCATTATTTAAGAAAGGAGAATTGAAATCTGATTCAGCAATTCTTACCAACATAGAGTGTTTTTCTTGGTTTTTAACTCTATGTTCTTACTCTATAGAAAACCAGAGATCAAGCTGTATAAGTAGAGTAGTGGGTGTGTGTGTGTGCGTAACTCTCAGTATTATAATATTGAAGTGATATGGCTTTTAATTATTTTAATAGGTGCTAAAGCATGCTGTATTGATAAACACTATCAGATAGACTATAATATAGTTTATTGAAGGATTAATTATAATGTACATTATTATTGTCATGTATGTACACACATTCACATACATATGTTAGCTTATTAGGTTTTTATTTGCTTTGACATATAGTCCATCCATTCAGCAAATTAATTAATTAATCAATCAGTATTAATCGTATTTTCTTGATTTTTCCCTCCCCTCTCAGGTGCTATTCAAGTATTGGGAAAGTTCAGGATGCCTTTATATCTTACAGGCAGTCTATTGATAAATCAGAAGCAAGTGCAGATACATGGTGTTCAATAGGGTAAGACTTTGTATAAAAATAATGGTATTATAATTGATACACAAAGATGGTTGTATCACATATAATGTACTTCATGGTTTATATCATGTTATGAAGCTAAGCAGTTCTTCTTAGTCAACTTATTTTTTCTTAATATCTCTTTCCAGCGTGCTATATCAGCAGCAAAATCAGCCTATGGATGCTTTACAGGCCTATATTTGTGCTGTACAATTGGACCATGGCCATGCTGCAGCCTGGATGGACCTAGGCACACTCTACGAATCCTGCAACCAGCCTCAGGATGCCATTAAATGCTACTTAAATGCAACCAGAAGCAAAAGTTGTAGTAATACCTCTGCACTTGCAGCACGAATTAAGTATTTACAGGTAAAATGTTTAAATGGCAGTTTTTTAAAGGCACATGTTTCCCCATGACACTCAGGCAGAAGGAGGGTGGCTGGGAGGTTTGTCTAGCTGTGTTTTGATGTCTATAATTTGTTTCCATATTTTGTAAACATACCATAGCTTGTAATATTATTTTACTTTTCATTTTAAGTAAGATATGCAGTATTTTGAAAGATGCTCTTTTGCACATTTACTCTGTTGATGCATATTAATTTACATAATTTTTTTCTATGTACTGTCTACATTTTTAAGTTGTCATAGCATTTTAGAGAAAAGGACACAAACACTGTCTTTCACTCTTGCTTGGAGTTTCATGAGAAGACAGCTATAAGAACTCTGAAAACAGAGCTCAGCTTTGTTTTAATTCTCACAAAGGTTTATATTCCGGTTTCCCTCATTATACTTAGTATCTTTCTGAAACCCCAAATTAAGAATCTATTTTCTTTTAAAAACAATTAGTTATAGCATTTAGGAAGATTTAGTGGACTTGCTCTTACTCAATTAGGCTTGTGTTAAATTTGCTTTTTACATAATTTTTCCTAGGCTCAGTTGTGTAACCTTCCACAAGGTAGTCTACAGAATAAAACTAAATTACTTCCTAGTATTGAGGAGGCGTGGAGCCTACCAATCCCCGCAGAGCTTACCTCCAGGCAGGGTGCCATGAACACAGCACAGCAGGTGAGAAGTTGGGTTATGTTCTGCAGGTGCCCAGCTTTAAGGGTTCTTTTCAATCTGTAGTGGTCAAGCGTATTTTACTAAGCACAGGAGGCTTTCATTAATGAAAAGCCCCTTGATTTAATTGTGAAGGGAATCTAGATCAAATTAAAACTCCCTCTGATATGGGAAGAAATTTTGGGGTGCCAGTTTAGAACCTTTGTGCATTTTCATGATTTTGAAGGAGGTTTCTTAAAGTAATGCTGCAGTGGTTTGTTTTTTAAAGCAAGTTTTTCAAAGGAAGGTACACATTCCTCCATTGATGATTCATTTGATTTTGATTTTCAATAATTGCCATCAGCGATGTCCACATAGCTTTGAAAAGTATGCAGCTTGTGAAGTTTTACAATTTGAAGGAATGAATTAAGAATATATAGAACCCTATTTTTGTCTTCCTTCTGTGATTCTTAGGCATGTAAACCTCATCATCCAAATACTGAACCTGTATTAGGCCTCAGTCAAACACCAATTTCACAGCAATCCTTGCCACTACACATGATTCCTTCTAGTCAAGTAGATGACCTGTCCAGTCCTGCCAAGAGGAAAAGAACATCTAGTCCAACAAAGGTATATATTTTAGAGAAATAGAAAAATCCCAGTCAAAAAAGAAACTCCTAACTGCCCTGAACTTGTGCAGTTTGAACATCTCCTGTCCTTTACTTTAAATCTGTGGACATCAAAGAGTGAAAGGTTTGAGTTTTTCTATCCCAAATTCTTAGCATCATATTAAGTATAGAAAGTAGGGATAAATTTGCATTCATCAAATCATTTTATTCATCTCCCTGCCGTTAAGATCTCAACACACTTTTCATCATCACCTTCTACTGACATTGAAATAAACTTAATGTTGGACCTAGTGGACAGTGTGGTATTTAGGTTAGCCATTTGGGCCATAGTTTAGGGGTGGGCCTTTTTGGGTGGCTTATTAAAGAATCAATATTTTCTTAATTTATGATTTTCCAAATTTATTATGCATGTAAAAGTATTTTTAAAAGAACTAAATGTCATAACATCTTTCTTATATGTAAATATTCCAATTCAAAGTCATTTGGCCTCCATTAGTCATTATTGTTAACTCTATGGATTTAACCAAATATTCTTTAATTTTTTTTTTTTTTTTATGAATTTTCCTCAGAATACTTCTGATAATTGGAGTAGTGGCCATGCAGTGTCACATCCTCCAGTACAGCAACAAGGTCATTCATGGTGTTTGACACCACAGAAATTACAGGTATGTAAGATATGCTTTTGACAGATTGTTTTTCCTATTAAAGAAGAGTAGAGGTACTAAGTTTTAAGTTTTTTAACTATTCTTAAAGTTGAATGGTAGTAAACTCAATAAATAGGCACATAAGTAAAATGAACCCACATTTACCAGAGTAATAGAGATAATTCATTTTTTTTTTTTCCCACTCCCCTCTGCCCCCCCAAATATATTCTCATGGTTCAAACTGCCTCAGTATGAGTTTAGGGTATATAAAGTAAATTCTCTGCTAATTCCTGCCCCTACGCACTCAGTTCCCCTCCTAATAGACAGCCAGTGTTATTAGTTTCTTTTTTTTTTTTTTTTTTTTTTTTTTTTTTTTTTATTTTTTTTTATTTTTTATTTTTTTATTTTTTTAACATCTTTATTGAAGTATAATTGCCTTACAATGGTGTGTTAGCTTCTGCTTTATAACAAAGTGAATCAGTTATACATATACAATATGTTCCCATTTCTCTTCCCTCTTGCATCTCCCTCCCTCCCACCCTCCCCATCCCATCCCTCTAGATGGTCACAAAGCACCGAGCTGATCTCCCTGTGCTATGCGGCTGCTTCCCACTAGTTATCTATTTTACATTTGGTAGTGTATATATGTCCATGACACTCTCTTACCCTGTCACATCTCACCCCACCCCCTCCCCATATCCTCAAGTCCATTCTCTAGTAGGTCTGTGTCTTTATTCCCGTCTTGCCACTAGGTTCTTCATGGCCTTTTTTTTTTTTTTTTTTTTTTCCCCTTAGATTCCGTATATATGTGTTAGCATACTGTATTTGTTTTTCTCTTTCTGACTTACTTCACTCTGTATGACAGACTCTAACTCCATCCACCTCATTACAAATACCTCCATTTCATTTCTTTTTATGGCTGAGTAATATTCCATTGTATATATGTGCCACATCTTCTTTATCCATTCATCTGTCGATGGACATTTAGATTGCTTCCATGTCCTGGCTATTGTAAATAGAGCTGCAATGAACATTTTGGTACATGACTCTTTTTGACCTATGGTTTTCTCAGGGTATATGCCCAGTAGTGGGATTGCTGGGTCGTATGGTAGTTCTATTTGTAGTTTTTTAAGGAATCTGTCTTTCCAGAGATATATCATGCATGTACAAGCAAATACGCATCCTCTTTCTCTCATATATTACTATTTTTCTCCTTTTTTTATACAAATGGTAGAATGCTATATATACTGTTAATAATATATTTTACAGACCTTTCCATGTCATTGTATAAAGAGCTTCCTTATTCTTTTATGACTACATCATGTTTCTTTACGTAGGTGTCATACTTTTACTTAAGCAGATCACTAGTTTTGGACAGTCAGGTTGTCTTCAGACTTTTCCTATTCCAAACAGTGCTTCTTAGAGTGTACTTGTCACAATGCATTTTTAAGCTCAAAGAACTTTCTGTGTAAATCCTGAAAATTACTGATGAGTAGAATTTCATGCACATTTATCTCAAAGATCACATTACAGTAAACCTTCTGAGGTTTCTCAAACTTCTTTCTTTCTTTCTTTCTTTATTTTTAACATCTTTATTGGAGTATAATTGCTTTACAATGGTGTGTTAGTTTCTGCTTTATAACAAAGTGAATCAGTTCTTAAAGGACTTCATCTTGGGGTTGATTGTCATTGGTCAGAAATCAGTATCTTTGACTAGACAGGATTCTGAGTTTTATCTACTCATTTCAAGGGAAAGGTTGCTTAGAATAGTGAGCTTGTTTCTTAGATGTGTCTTTGACTGTATTCTCCTTTCTTCTTCTTCTAGCACTTGGAACAGCTCCGTGCAAATAGAAATAATTTAAATCCAGCACAGAAACTGATGCTGGAACAGCTGGAAAGTCAGTTTGTCTTAATGCAGCAACATCAAGTGTGTATAGCATTTTTTTCCCCTAAAATTTGTTACCATTTCGAATATTTCTATTGACTGGAATATCATTTTAGAGTATGTTCATGCCCACTTCTGCTTTCCACCAGTATTTGGTGGAGTTGAATAATCTGTGCTTCTTAAAATACTGATAATGGACAGATTTTTAGGAGAAAACAGCAATAAATTTGATTTTGAACATGACTTATTATTATTTATTTACATGTTATTCTGCATGAGTTTTATTTATATTATTTAATACTTAACAAGCTACATCCTAAACTTAAGTGGGGTTCTTTCAAGCTTGTTTAACTCAGAGAATCTGGCATATGAATGTGGTAGAATGGAATTTTGAGATCCCCTATTTTGTGATGGGGGAAAGACCTGTAAATCTGATTTCCTTTCCATAATTTTCAGCTGGTTTCTTTTGTCATTACTAAAGGGATATTTCTTAAAAAATTAAGTAGGTTCTTGCTTTTCCGAGGAAGCTAATCTAAATGTGAAGAAACAATTTCTTGTTTTGAAAAGGTATTTTTTAACCTAGAGAAATTAAATGTTAGGGTAAAATCAGAGATTACCTGGTTATATATTCTTCATATTCTGATTCTGTCCCCTATGGACCACACAGGCAGCATTTATTTTTCATTTGTTTTTTGACAGATGAGACAGACAGGAGTTGCACAGGTACGATCTACTGGAATTCCTAATGGGCCAACAGCTGACTCATCACTGCCTACAAACTCAGTCTCTGGCCAGCAGCCACAGCTTGCTCTGACCAGAGTGCCTAGCGTCTCTCAGCCTGGAGTCCGCCCTGCCTGCCCTGGGCAGCCTTTGGCCAATGGACCCTTTTCTGCAGGCCATGTTCCCTGTAGCACATCAAGAACGCTGGGAAGTACAGACACTATTTTGATAGGCAATAATCACATAACAGGAAGTGGAAGTAATGGAAACGTGCCTTACCTGCAGCGAAACGCACTCACTCTACCTCATAACCGCACAAACCTGACCAGCAGCGCAGAGGAGCCGTGGAAAAACCAACTATCTAACTCCACTCAGGTAATAGAAGGACTGACTGCCTTGTTGGCTTCTCACATAATAGTTGTCTTCATTTGATTTTATGCATATTGAGAGAAGAAGAAATAAAAGTTTGAGGAACTGTTTTTATAAGCATTTATAGTACTACAATGTTATTACTACATTGTGACTCGGTATTATATGTATGTGAGTATATTTTCTTTTCCATATAGGATTTACACACACAGATAATGTTAGAAGTTTCTAAAAAAAAAGATCATACAACTCCCCAAAACCCACTGCTAATTTACAGTGGCATCTTAAGCAATTTATGGTGATGTTTCTTAGTTCATTTCTGCATATATTGCCTACTTAAGATCAGGTGCTTTGCTAAGTGGTAAGTATTCACTCTGGTGGGAGAAAAAGTTTTTACTTCTGAATATTTATCCTCATAGTTTCCCTATATTTTGGATTGTTTCCATGGAGCGGGTGCTCCAAAGCAGAACTGAAGGGTCAAAGAGCATTTAAAAAAAATGTTGTGAATACGTATTGCCAAATTACTTATACTTTTACTAGCTCTAAGGAAATATTTGACTTATTGCTGGCTAGCTTTATATTATTGATAAAACTGAGATAAGTTCTTTTTCTAAGACTTTTAAAATGTTAATTCATGTAGGTAAACAGACAATAAATAAGCATTACATATAGAATATTAGGTAATGTTACGATTAGTTCTCTGGAAAAATATACTAGAAAACGGAGCTGGAGAGTAACTAGAGATTGGTGGTAGAGGAGTTGCAGTTATAAATAGGAATATCAGGGAAGATTTCACTGGAAGGGGATATTCGAATAAAGACCTGAGTTACAGAAGTGAGCCTTGAAGATACTTGTGATAAGAGTGTTCCACGTCTAGGGAGCAGAAAGGAGCAATAGGCCCTAAGGCAGGAGTGTGTTTTGCATGTTCAGAGACAATCAAGGCGGCGAGCATGGCTGAGCAGGGTGAGAAGAGAGGTAAATGTGGTCCAGCTGGAAACAGGCTGGCTAAATCATGTTCAGCCTTGTAGGCAATTGTAAAGATTTTGGATTTTATTCTGAGTTAAATGGGAAACTATAGGGAGGTTTGAATGGAGGAGTGAGGTGATCTGCCTGGATGCTCTCTGGTACGCTGTGGATAGACTAAAGGAGGCAAAAGGAGAAATGATATGACCTACTTGGAGATTACTTCTGTAATCCATGTAAGAGGTGGTGGCGGCTCGGCCCGGAGTGGCAGCAATAGAAGTGGTCAACTTTTGGGTACATTTGGGCGGTAGAACCAACAGGATTAGCTGAGAAAGAGGGAGACTAAGTTAGCCTGATCAACTAGGAAAGATGGACGAGACTGATGAAATCACCAAAGGGTGAGAATAGATTGGGAAAAGAAGAGAACTCAAAACTGAGCCTTGGGGCATTCCAGTATAATAGGTCAGGAAATTGAAGAACTAGCAAAGAAAACTAGAAGAGGAATGACCTGTGAGGGTAGTAGTAGACCTAGGAGAATGTGAGTGATGGATGCCCTTGAAACCAAGTGAATAAAGTCTTTCCAGGAGGAGAGTATGATGAAAGTGTAAATCAAATAATGGTTATAGGTTGAGTAAGTAAGGTGAGGAAATTAACACAGGAGAAATAGGAGAGAATTGTTTGGGTAGGTGAGAGAATGGGATTTTGGAGGTTCAGTGTCTTCAAACATTAAAGGATTGTTAAAAGGATAACATGAGATTTTTGTTAGAATGCCTATAATGCTAAGGTATAATTGGTAGTTAATAAATGAGAACCTTTGTTATGATTGTAACTTATAATTCTATTATTCTTCTTTATTACATCTAATTCCCTGACTTGCTTAGTTGCTGAGATTTTCAGTAAATACGCCCTTAACCCTACTTTGGAAATTTGCTGTCTTTTAAAAACATAATTCTAGTGAAAGAACCCTCAGTTTACAGGCCATGAAGCCTCTGTACATGACTGTATACTAAGTGGCACAGCCCCAGCCTTTGCTTTGCAGGCCCCTCAAGGCCAGTGTCCATAGGAGCTTTATAATTTAGGTAATATAGCTGGGAAAGTTGTCTAAGAAACTCTGTTGAACTGATTCTAAGTCAGAGGTTTCCCAAATGAGGATGCTGCATGACTGCTAAAGCTGGGGAGCCTCTATCTCTGGTATTAATATAATTAGAGGCTTTTTCAATACTGTCTTAGGCAAACCTTTTCAAATATTTTTCTCAAGTTGTAATGAAAACTAGACCATTTATAGACCTGTATGGTATATCTACCTTTTAGTTTGTGATGATGGGAGGAAATACAGATTGGTAGTAATTTACATTACAGTTTCGAAGAGTTCATTCACAGGTTCCACTTAAGGTATGAAAGTAAAATTATATAAATTGTTGGCGATTGTTCAGCAAGTCCTCTTTAAAGAATTTATAGCTTAAAATGCCTTGATTTGCATTTAAAGGCAGTGTAATAAAATGGTTACTTTTCTATTTGTCTGCATATTATAATCATTGTAACTTGTCAGGTGATTAGCTTCTGAGTAGAAATTTGATGATAAATGAAATTTTGGCACCCACCTGGACTCTTTCTTGGATAATAATATTGATGTGCTTATAATATTGCAGTATTTTTACTTTATGAAAAGTTTCCATATAACTTAGAGTTTATCTTTCAACTACTACTATGATCAAATTTTTAGTTGCTTATTTTAATCATTTAAAACCAGATTGCATTCCTTTGCTTGCTCATTGATGTGTATCAACTTTTCATGTATCTAGTTTTTTTGGTAGATAAGTTTTCAAATTTTTAGGTTTAGGAACTGGTTTTAGGGACATGCTTGCTGGTTTTAACTAGATGATTAAAAGCAGCCTTTAATGTATAAATATCTTGCCATCAGCTAAATTTTTATTCCTTTATAGCTTATTACTGACAAATTAAATTTTACCTAAAGTGAAAAAGCCTTCCAGCCGTGCTGCTGAAG